>NC_091117.1:75225000-75541250 GCF_040183065.1 Periplaneta americana | reverse complement strand
TAAATCGAAAGAAATGCGAGAAATAATGATGATAATTCTAATAAATTCATTGTTAGAGTATCGTTATCGATGGGAAATAATACTGAAAAAAGTAAAGTTTTAAATTATTAAGACAGACCTACGCCATCACTGACAATTTTTCGGAAAGATAATCTTAAAACGCAAGCTTTCAATGCATCCTGGTGTAACATAAATGAGTCTTTGGTAATGTGGTGCGAAATAAACTTTTCTGTTGTTCATGCTTGTTGCTGTCAAAAAACAAAACAAAAACAAACAAAAAAAAGAGAGAACAGTGTGTCTACTGAAACTTCAGCAATCTGAAAAATATTTCCAGGAGAATTTCAACATATGCTTCTTCAGTTGAGCATAATATTCGTTACTTTATAAAAAATAAATAGTTGAGCCTACTGAAATCAACTCACAACATAGCAACTTATTTGAAGATTGACATGTTATTTTTCATTAATGATAATGATAATAATAATAATAATAATAATAATAATAATAATAATAATAATAATGTAAATCTTTATAAAATATCATCAATAATAAACATTTTGTATGAAGGTAGCCTGCTTAAATTACTTACTACAGGCCTCACCGAGGATTTCGGTCACCAGCCGCTTCTAGTATAACTTTACTAATTTTATGCTCGACCATGCCGAAATGTAGTAATTATACACCTGGTAGCAGTCCTTTAATGCATGTCATTAAAGTACACCTATTCATTAAAGTTCAGGTTTTCGATTATTCTCGGATATGCAATCGAAAGACAACTAGGGAAACGTCACGAAGGCTGGAAATCCAATACTGTCGCAGAAGGTTATGTTCTGTTACTATAATAATTAGCGTTAATTGTAAATAGTATTCAAATAAGTTCAATTTGTCATCTCGTTTTTCAATGTCGAATTCAATTTCAAGGTTATATCAAGATTAATTTTTATCTTACTCTCTTAGATTATATCAAGGTCGTCGACATTCGTTTCCCGGAAAAAATCAATACTTTCGCGTCTGCCCTCATCTCACAAATTATGAGGTAGGCTATTGCACTCATATAACAATAACATGAATACTTATGAATCATTTCAAGTTAGAAATATGGTCGAGCATAAAAAGTCGTATGAAACTTGCCTATAATGGTAATTAAGACGCTCGTATGAAAATGATGAAACTCGCTTGCGCTCGTTTCATAAACATCCTCGCGTCTTAATTACTACCATTATAGGCTCGTTGCATAATGTACTATTGTAAGACCATACACAATCTGTAAATAATATTCTATGAAAGTAAAGTTGCAAAAGAGATTTAGTCTGCCTTCTTCATATTAATACGTAATAGTGGTTATTTGATATCTTTTTAGATAATTTGTGTCAATATCACTTTTCTACCGCTGTCACACTGTTGATAGAGACCGCTGTAATGGAACGAAGATTACCAAAATAGAAAGTGCATACCTTCTACAGAATTATGTCCGACATTCCTTGCGTTGCCATAGGAACAGGTTAACAGAGTTTCAACATCTGTCGGTAAAGTCTGAGAATTTCCCAGAATCACCGGCTATTTCGTAGTCAGCATAAACACTGAATGTTTACAAGCTTTCCTAGATTTCCTCATGGAAACGTGTGGGAAGTGTGCTGCGGAAACGCTGTTTCACCAGTGAAATTAGTTTGTCGCCTAAGGTAGTTTGAAAGGAAATGCCTTTCAGCTAAAAGGTAGTGATTTCATGACACAGGCAGTACTGTTTCGAGATATTTCCCCCCCCCCTCCCTATCATTTCACAAATCAATATCAACTGGCAGGTTATCTATGGTCGTGGTCCACACTTGTGGAGTAACGGCTAGCGCGTCTGTCCGCGAAACCTGGTGGCCCGGGTTCGATTCCCAGTCGGGGCAAGTTACCTGGTTGAGGTTTTTTCCGGGGTTTTCCCTCAACTCAATATGAGCAAATGATGGATAACTATCGGTGTTGGACCCGGACTCATTTTACCAGCAGTATCACCTTCATCTCATTCAGACGCTAAATAACCTAAGATGTTGATAAAGCGTCGTAAAATAACCTACTTAATAATCTATGGTCGTGTCGATGGCATTGGTTATAGTAACATGATGTTTTGACGAGATAACTTCGAGGATATGCCATGGAATTAGGCTACCTGACATTCAACTTACAGTTGGCAACACCTCGGAAAATAAGTCAGGTAATTACCCTAAGCGGGACTCGAACCCACGCCCAAGTACAATTTCGAATCGGAATACCAGCTTCACATCCC
Organism: Periplaneta americana; assembly: GCF_040183065.1. Taxonomy (NCBI): domain Eukaryota; kingdom Metazoa; phylum Arthropoda; class Insecta; order Blattodea; family Blattidae; genus Periplaneta; species Periplaneta americana. The sequence goes on along the minus strand of NC_091117.1, from coordinate 75,538,981 downwards.
TGAACTACACCAATGAACTCTGAACATAATAAATCTGCTACAGAAGCTTGTTTTCTTTAGTCGTAAGTGATAATTACCCTAGTACAAACCCTAGTAATGTAATAGAGACATTAGTACAAACCCTAGTAATTGTCTCATAATAATCTCTTTCTATTATCTAACATTATTTGAAATATATTAACATTTTATGTATTTTAGCTTAATTCTGCTACATAGTTTGTATTTCAGTGTTTAATTAATAGTTCATAGTATTTTGCTGTTTAATTAGTAAATAACTCTTGTATAGGCCTATGTGTAACTCTTATCTAAATCAAATTGTTGAATTCTTTGTAAGTTCATATATATGTATGTATACTTTTTGCTTGTTGAGTGAAGACAAGGCCTTACGGCCTTAACTCTGCCAGCTAAACTAAATTATTATTATTATTATTATTATTATTATTATTATTATTATTATTATTATTATTATTTCAGTTACCGGTACTCAATGTTTACTTGTGTTTACCTATGGTAATTGCAATATCAAGTCAACAATCGCAATTTGAATTCGACTTGTGTAAAACTTTTGTGCATGCGGAATCCCTTTATGGAAGGTCGAAAATCCTACATTAACATAGGTTTTGGAGGGTATACCAACGAATCTGTGCCTAGTGAGTCCATTTTACGAAATTTTACTTAGGTGAATGTTAAGATTCCTGAATGAAAGTTATTCAAGTCAAAATAAATAAGATCTGGTTCTCAATCGACGTCGCTATATTGCCAATGTCATTATTGGATCATTAGATCCTTCTACAAAAGACGTGAAACCATTCCTGCTGACAGGTCTGGAAAGAGTTAACTACGTATCTTACAGTTATTCACCAGTTAATTGAATTTAATGTGGCCAGAAGAAATTAACCACGAGAACGTGTTACTGTTCGTTACTGACACCGCACCATATGTGAAACAGGCTGGAAGAACTTTAATTCCCATAGATACTTCTTGTGATCTACATAGCCCACGGATTCCACAGGGTGTCAGAAGAGGTGCGATGTTTGTTTCCAGATGTCGACAAATCAGTTTCACGTGTCCATACCGTTCTAGTTGTCTGTATTTTACATAATAAAATTGAACTTTACCTATTTATTTTTTGTCTAATCACCTATTTTCTTATCCTTGCACGTCTAGAATGTTTGGCTGAACTTCTCAAAAAGTCCATTTCCACTGACTATTACACATTTACTACGTCATACTACTTTTGACCAATAAAACGGTACGAAAGGATGTATTTCAACCAATCATGGCTGCTTATCGCACAATTTTATCGCGTCCCTAGCATTTGTTTAATTTTATCGAGTCCCTAGCATTTGTTTATTTTTGTCACTACCCTAGCATTTGTTTCTTTGTTTGCCAACATTTCAAACTGCATTGGTCTGGACGTCAAAAAAAAAAAAAAAAAAAAATTACAAACAACTCCAGTCGATGCGCAGCACTTTCAAATATGACTCGTACTGGCATTCAAGAACAAGAATTAATAAAGATCACTGGTCATAGCTATGCATTTTCCCTGAAATCCTATTTACAAATAAATGAAGAGCACCATTCAGAAATCCTGAATAAGTTGAGGAATACACCATGTACATAAGAGTTTCACTTTTTTACGCACAAGTCTAATATAACATCAACTGAACCACCAACCACTAAAACATTCAAATTTGAATATTGTACTTTCAGTAATTGTTTCTTTTAAAATTATTCATGTTTACTAGCCGTACCCGAGCGCTCCGCTACACCTGTTAGAAATAAATATAAAGTAATTACATAATTAAAATAGGACATTTGATCCAGGGAACATTCGTGTTTGATAGAAGGATAAATCGTTTAATATGTTACTTAATTTAAATTGTATTTAAATAATTAAAATACTATCATTTTGGTCCAAAGAGCAATCAGAAGTTACGGTAATAACATTATAGCATTATGTCCATCTAGAGAAACTACACTTTCCAATGGTGAAATAATAATAAATTATACAAATCGGTTAATTTAGCTTTCTATATTTCATACAAACATAGAAAAAGTCTCTGTAGACTATGTTTCATAGCTTTCGATTGTTGTTGTCCAAGGCCCCTTATAGACGTAGTCATTTGTTTTCATTTCATTACACCGCCTTAGATGGCATTGCATTTTAATTTTAAAAGCTATTTATCTCATTGAATATCAGTCCTATCAAAATTTTGCAAAGAATGAAACGTATCGGAAATCATTTTTAAAGAATCTTTTGTTATATAACATATTGCACAGAAATCAATAATAAGCAAGATATTTCGATTTATTTAATTCAGGCCCCCTTATAACCCCCCTTTTAAATAAGTATTTTGAATGTCATATAACCTAAAATCTAAGTTACAGCGAACTTAATTTATATTCATATTCCAATTTTCATATAAATCGGTTCAGCCATTATCGCGTGAAAAGGTAACAAACATCCAGACAGACAGACAGACAGACAGACATAAAAACAAAAATATCAAAAAAGCGATTTTCGGTTTCAGAGTGGTTAATTATATATGTTAGGACCAATTATTTTTGGAAAATCGAAAATTACCAGAAACATTTCGGCTACAGATTTATTATTAGTATAGATTATTTATTTCTTCATCGTTGATTAAAACCTTTCTTGTTTATTTCATCATCCCTAATTAAAACTTTTCTAACACTTATTTATATTATTTAGGTTATGTTATAGCTTCTGCTGTATTATATTATGAATAGTCACGTATCAGAGATTGTATAATATTAAGATTTATTGAAAATTATCTGTCAAGTGACGTTGATTACTGGGATCCGGATAATTGAAGCGGAATGCAATTGTTTTAATAAAAATTAAAATTGAATCAACAAAGCCTTCTTGACTAGTACCGTCCACAGAGTTCAATGAAGATTCCATAGTTGGCACACCTGATAACATCACATAATCATAACACACCATTGCCATCTAGCATGCATCTAGCGTAATATTTGTAATGTTGAGATGGTACAATAATTTGAAGACAGTTGTATTTTCGTAAGTCAATTAATATTTTATTGTATTGGAGTACTTCGTTACTTCTAATCTTTATATACTTTCTTCTAATCGTGTAATAGTCAATTAAATCCCACTTGAGTTTTGATTTTCTCTAGATAAATCAAAACCTCTAGTGAGATTACCGTTGATAAAAATTCAGATTGCAAATTTCTATTTAATCTTCCAAGTTTCCTCTCGATATGTGAGTGTACTTCGAAATATAAATTTATATGTTTGAATTTTTGTGTCTTTATGTATCTTTTTTGTCCTATAATATCCCATTTAATATCACCGCTGCTGATTTCCATTTATTTCTTCCATGTTTAATGTCTTCTTCAGTAGCCTTTTTAAAATCAATTTTGATACCCATATTAAAATTCATTAGAATCTTTATTGAGACCCTGTCGGCCTGGTGGCGCAGTCGTTATAGTGCTCGCCTTCTGTGCCCGAGGTTGCGAGTTCGATCCTGTCCCAGATCGATGGTATTTAAGTGTGCTCAAATGTAACAGGCTCGTGTCATAGATTTTTTTGTTGGTTATTTAACGACGCTGTATCAACTACTAGGTTATTTAGCGTCGATTTTTTTATTGGGTTATTTTACTACGCTGTATCAACATCTAGTTTATTTAGCGTCTGAATGAAATGAAGGTGATAATGCCGGTGAAATGAGTCCGGGGTCCAGCACCGAAAGTTACCCAGCATTTGCTCGTATTGGGTTGAGGGAAAACCCCGGAAAAAACCTCAACCAGGTAACTTTCCCCGACCGGGATTCGAACCCGGCCACCTGGTTTCGTGGCCAGACGCGCTGACCGTTACTCCACAGGTGTGGGCTTTAGCGTCGATGAGATTGGTGATAGCGAGATTGTATTTGGCGAGATGAGGCCGAGGATTCGCCATAGATTACCTGGCATTCACCTTACGGTTGGGGAAATCCTCGGAAAAAACCCAACCAGGTAATCAGCCCAAGCGGGGATCGAACCCGCGCCCAAGCGCAACTTCAGATCGGCAGGCAAGCGCCTTAACCGACTGAGCCACGCCGGTGGCTCATGTCATAGATTTACTGACATGTAAAAAGAATTCTTGCGGAACAAAATTCCGGCACATCGGCGACGCTGATATAACCTCGGCATTTGCGAGCGTCGATAAATAAAACATAATTTAATTTAATCAGACCCTATGCGTCTCGCAAAACTAAATTTCTAGTATTTTCACCACGTCTCATATAAATTGTATTTTTTTTCTATTAATTTTGAATCCCAATTTTTCATATTCTTCTGCCAAGTTTCTAATCATATATTCTCTATCGTAATAGACTTTTGCTATTAGTACTTGATGATCTGCAAACAATAATGTGAATAAGATTTCTTCTCCAATATGTGCACACCCATTTTAGACAATGTTTTCTTCCATGTTTCTAGTGATTTCTATAAATACATACGGTATTGACTAATGTGGGAGGCTATAATTTTTTAATAATTAATTCGTATATTAATTTATAGTTTTCTGCCCAAGAGCAGGTCTTTCACTGCAAACCCAGCATTCGCCAAGCTTCCCTACTTTCCGCCTTCCTCTTAGTCTCTGGAAACGATCCATAGGCTATATCTTAATGTTGTCTGTCATCTGATATCTTCTTCTGTCCCGAACTTTTCTTCCGTTCACCATTTCTTCCAGTGCATCCTTCAGTAGTCAGTTTCTTCTTAGCCAGTGACCCAGCCAATTCATTTTTCTCTTCTTAATCAGTTTCAGCATAATTCTTTGTTCACCCACTCTTTCTAGCACAGCTTAATTTCTTATTCTGTCTGTTCATTTCACACTGCTCCGTATATCCCCATATATACATTCCATATGTTTTCAGTCGTTTTTAATTTCGTCGCAATGTTTATGTTTCTGTGTAATATAATACATTAAAAACCGATTTACCGATCGAATAATATAAGTATAAAAGCAAATTATAATGTTAAACCGACGAAGATAGAAGCTTCTTAAAATAGAACCAACCTTGATGGCACAATCTATAATCGTCTTACAAAATAGCTAGCATATGCTGATGATGTAGCAATTATAGCAAGAACAAAGGGAGCTTTATCAGGGTTTCTACAGTAATTTGAAGAGGCAGCAAAAATAAACAAATCCAAGACAAAATATATGAATTCCTCCAGAAGATCAATGGAGAGACAGAGAAGAGTTCTGTTTCAGCAACAAGAATTTCTTAATTGCACGACCTTTAAGTGACTGGGTGCTATGGTAAATATTAATAATGATGTTATAATACGACCAGTGGTAGTGTACGCAAGCGAAACCTGGACGTTAACAAAAGAGAATGAAAATATGCTAGCAATATGGGGAAGAAAGATTCTTAGAAAGAAAGATATTTTGACCTAGAACTATAAATGGACAGTTTTTGAATAGAACAAACAGGGAGTTGATGGAGAAGTTTGAAGAACCAAACGTAATATTCTCTATTAAGGGGGCTCATACAGTAGCGGTGGTCCAGATTGCAAACCTTTCACAAAATTTTAAATATCTCGGATATAATTCAGTGGATCTTTCTCTTAAGTGGTATTTGGGCCTTTCATCTGGCATCAACAAATTTTTAAATATCAAATTAATTTGTTATTTTATTTACAAAATGTAGAGGAAATAATTTTTTGCTGTTTTTCAAACTAACAACAGGATATCTCTTGAACTAATTGTCCAAATTGTTTCAAATTCTCAGAATATATGTAGCCATTCAAACTGTAGAAAATGAACCACTTCCATAGGGATATAGACATAATTTCGTAAATTTTAAGTAAATAATGTTAAATAAAATGACTTTCCCTTATGACAAATGAAAAAAAAAAATATGTAGTTCAAAAACTTTGTCACGTAGGAAGTTCACTGTGGTACAGCCTCTAACACTGCATTTCTGGAGCCAGATATAAAAAAGAAAGTTAGAATCTGAAAAGTGGTTAGGGAGATACTACGTTTTTCCTCTTATGTAGCAGTAAATTATTTCCTTTAAATTTGTGTAAGTAAAAATGATAAAATTAATTTGATAATTATAAATTTGTTGATGCCAAATGAGAGACCCAAATACCACTTATTTGTGTACAAAAAATGGAAAGATCAACTGAATTATCTCTGAGATATTTAAAATTTTGTGAAAAGTTTACAGTTTGCAGCACCGTTACTGTGTGAGTCCTCCTAAAAGAGAAAGGCTTAGGTGATTGGGCCATGTTGAATGGATTTATTTTATTTATTTTTTATTGGGTTATTTTACGACGCTGTATCAACATCTAGGTTATTTAGCGTCTGAATGATATGAAGGTGATAATGCCGCTGAAATGAGTCCGGGGTCCAGCACCGAAAGTTATCCAGCATTTGCTCGTATTGGGTTGAGGGAAAACCCCGGAAAAAACCTCAACCAGGTAACTTGCCCCGACCGGGATTCGAACCCGGGCCACCTGGTTTCGCAGCCAGACGCGCTGACCGTTACTCCACAGGTGTGGACTGTTGAATGGATGCCAGACTCAAGGTTACCCAGGCGAGCATTGTAGGGACACCCAGGTGGAGCAAGACGAAAAGGAAGACCCCAGGCTTAGGTTAAAAGATGTGGAGAATGATTGAAGGAAGATTGGAGTTAGGTATGGAAGAGACTGGCAGATGACAGAACAGAATGGCCACAAATATTGGAGGACACCCGGGCCCTCAGTGGGCTGTAGCGCCAGTTATGACAGAATGAATGAAAATACGACATCGGAGACGTCAATTAGATATTACTGTATTCAAATCTCACTGAGCTAGCAAGCAAAACATTTCCGTAAATGACATCAGTTAATGGAATTATACAAGGCGAAGCTAACACATTTGAATATAGGATTTTTCTAGTAGTTGGACTCGTCTAATCTCGCAGTCTGTATGTTAGAGACGATAATCTTCTGAAATATTTATTATAATCCTTGGAATTCTAATCCAGGAATGAATTTGGCTAAGGATGGGAACATGTGACATGTGTGATCTGTCGTGGGTTGGTGGGGTTGATGTTATGTCTGCGTGACGTGACATAGGCCAACCTCCCAGTATTTTACCGCGATTTGAATTTTTCAACGTAAACGTGGTGTGCTTATGTCGCTAACGCTAGGACAACAAAGGACGGGCTGACTTCACCACTGCCACTCACCTTGTCGTGATAGTTCCGTTGTGGCAGTCAATCAGGCAGAGGCTTTGAAAATTGTATGAGAGAAATTCAGAAAGTATGGTTCTTACAGCAATAAATTTGTATGTGCAAACTATTTAAGAAAATAAATAATGGGTCCAAATGATCTTTTCAGAATTCATAAAGTTAGAGACTAAATCGATGAAGGTGATATTGGTGCTACTATTAATATTACTACTATTGCTACTGGTGTTATTATTACTACTGGTATACTGTTATTGCTACTAATGCTTCTACTGCAGTTTTCATAACAAAGGCCCATTCTTAACATATATTTAGGACCTATGTACAATAAAAATATATCCGCACTTGAAAATAATTCAAGTGCACGAACTGCTGACCTTTATATGGAGCAGCAGCCGCGACGTGAACATGCAAACTAGTTTTCGAACCAGACGGTAGGCAGGAGAATGTGTGATGCTGTGGGCACTGCGTCTTCTGCCGGAGACACTTTGCATGAGCTTCTACAGCAGGTAGCGGCAAGAGTCGTTTATTGTGTTGAAGAATGCATCTCAACTTTCCACATTTGCGGCTCACACACGCATATACATGTGAAAACAGAGAAGTGTTCTAGTCAGTGGCGTGCGTAAATATTTACACTTTGGCATTACTTCTTTGTCTTTCTCTCTGTCTGCCTCTTTCTGCCCTAGTTCCTCCTCCTCGTAGCTTGTTAAAGTTTAGGACTTTAATATTAATATTTGCATTTCTATAAGTTTTGAAATTTTACTATCGAGAACGAAATAACTTAACATGTTTTGATGTAGATATTTTCTAATAAATACGTGGCACTACGAAATAATAATAATAATAATAATAATAATAATAATAATAATAATAATAATTTAAATGAAAAATTTGTCAATTGTGTATCTAAAAACCACACTACTACTATTATAGTATCCTACAAGCAAAACTCAGCTCGAACTTCTCGCGGCGCGCATGCTACACCCCTCTTATCCCCCTGCAGTAGGCGTGAGAGCATGCTGGGAACGGGAGCATACGTCATCTGCGCGAGACATTCAGGCCCTCTGGTTTCTGCGCACTGAGTTTTCCTTGTTGGATACCTATACCACTACAGCTTCCTTACTGCGAACCGTAGAGGGAAATTTTCTTTTACAACATTTCTCCGAAAGTTGTAAGATATGACTACTATAACAAAAATTGCTGAGAGTACAGGGTAAAACGGGACTAAATAGGGGCGTTTTAAGAGATGTATGAGGAACTAAACAAAGGAAAAAGTGTAATATCATTGTAATCTTCCGTGAACAGGCATTGAGAAAAATATTTTTTTTGTTGAATTTTTGAATGCGTAATCCGAGAAGACGGGAGACGTTGGAGAGGTGATGTTGGAGAATTTTGTAGAGTAAATAATAACAAAATGAATATCTGAATTGACTAACACCTCAAGTAATTTCAAGTAAATTGTTCAGAGGTTTACAACGTAAGAGTATTAAAATAACTATTTATATGATTAAAAATATAGGTTAAGAGTCGGATTTGAGGTAGTCCTTTTTTACAGGATGGTAACCTATGCAAGGACGACGTATGTGAGGTAAAAAATCAAATTCGGTCAATTTTGGACTTAGAAAGTTTGTCACTTCAAGTGTTCAAATGTATCTTTATTGGTTCGTTTCCTAACAATGACGGTTTGACCGTAAATTAATTAAAAATCGTTAATAAAGTGTGTGACAGGAAGACATAGCAACTGTACATTCAGTGGCGGTAGAAATAAATCGAAAAAGATTAAAGCGGGAAGGAGGAAATATTCGACCACCAATGTCCCTCTGTTATGCGTTGGATTAGAACCTTTCGTACAGTTACGTATATAACTTCGCAACTAAACCGGTACCGTTACTTGAATAAGTGTTGTAATGTTGCCTTCTCTTCGCTTTTATTTGTGTAAATATTTAAAATACCGTTCACAAACGACCACAGTGATATTAAACATTTATTTATTTATTTATTTATATATATTTATTTATTTATTTCTTCTTGTCATCAGGCCTTCTCTTCCACACCACCAGAAATAGGCTACAAATACAATAATAGAAATAAAAAGAAAAAAACACACTATAAATAAAGCCACACAAAAATATACACAGGTTGCAGTCACACAAACTTTAGATGAGTGGTGAAGTATCATAATTAATTATATCCTAACTAATTAACGAACATAAACAAAAAAACTTTCAGTTTTAATCTAAAGTAAAAAAAAATCAACACTTTTAACAATACCTGAAAACCATTAGGTGTTGCTATAAGTGTTGATTTAAGGCAGGACTGGGCACCGGGAGCAAATTCGAACTCTGAACGGGGACGCCTAATATTCATCCGCTTCGGAATCAACGCTGCGCGGTGTTCGGCGGGGAAGAAAGGGTTGAAGAGAAGTCATATGGCTCCCCGTGAGAGAGTAGAATTCGCTCTTGGTGTCCAGCCCTGATTTAAGGGAAAGAAAGAAAAGGAATGCTTAAATAAAGTGGATAGAACTAGCATTTGAGAGAAAGATGGAACAAACGAGAGAGAGAGTGAGAGAGAGAAGAGAAGGCAACCATGCGAGGGAGGGAGAGAGAGACTAAAGTCAGCGAGGAAGTACAAACAAGCGAGAGGGAAACTTCCAACAAACTATAGTGATATTAGCTATTATGTTTTATAACGAAGGAGTGAAGCGGACAGGGAGATAATGTTTACGAGTGGGGAAAGAAATTGAACGAATGATTGTGTGTGTATGTGAGAGAGAGAAGAAAGAGAATAAGGTTTACTACTACGGCACCGAGAATAATTTTATGTACGAACTCTATGCCAGCCGTCACTTGTCTCCATGAAACAAGTCATGGAAGGAAGAGCCCTGATGTGACATACCATAAACACGTGTCGTGGTTCGTCGAGATGTCGTTAATTACCGCCTGCCGAGCTCAAGGTGCTTCAATGTCCCATATATTTGGAATTTGATTACACATACACCAGAATTTGTCAGAAAAGATATTAAATTACTCTTATACCAAAAGGAAAGCGATGTGAAAATGATACACGGTATTGTTAACGTAGTCTCCTTCACGATTGTCCCACTTTCTACATATGTAAATTAGTTCGTCGATCTCATATACACAAAACCAGATCGGATTGCGTCCAGTCACACTTTAAAGTGACAAAGATCACGTCGTCATTCAGAAAACAAATGAGAATGCATACTTTTTATATTTCCACGCACGCGGAGGTAGAGCGGAAGCGGCAGTGGAAAGCCCAGCTGCCCACATGCGAACGTGGAAAGATAAAATGTAGGCCTATGCACTGTGTTTTGCCATTATGTTTTCTCGCAATTTGTTTTAGCATTGCGCAATATCTACGAGCTTTAATTCTTCCAATTCTGTGGAGTTCATCAGCAAGACACTAAAAGAGATTCGAAAGATGGAAACCCCCACTCTTCAAACCTAGCACTGTTACCATTCCATGATTTTTGTGTTACTGGTAGGAGTAGTGAAGTGATGGAACCATGTCTCATTGTCAGTTCCGATGCGCTTCGAGAAACTTTGCCCATGGATCTCGGCTGATGACATTTCCTTTGCCCACAGAAGCGATTAATTCCTTGCACTTTCATGCGAATCATCGGATTAGTCTGCCGCACTGCAAATTCTGTGGTGTATGTGATTGAAAGCAAGACAATGCACACACACTGTGAGCCTGTACCGAAATAGTTTATAAGCAATAGCTGAGTCTTTAATACAAATTTTCAATATGGTGTGAAAGGTAACATCTCATTTGATGAAACGGTTTACTCTAGATACTGTAATAGATCATTGTTAGCGTATTTCAGATCAATCTTAAAATATAAAAGGGCCTACCTCTCTGTCACGCTTCTCGTTATCAGTTAGTAGATGTAGAATAATGACGTCATGCGCTACCTCGAGAAATAAAGCGCTATGTTTTGAATGTTGCCTGGCAATAAATATAAGATTTGTTATACAGGATGTCTCAAGAGTAATTATTATGTAAATTATACACTCACGCAGGCCTACTTAAGCAAAAAAAAGTAAATAAATAATAATAATAATAATAATAATAATAATAATAATAATATTATTATTATTATTATTATTATTATTATTATTATTATTATTATTATTAAGAAAAGGAATGTTTAAAGAAAGTGAAATAGAACTAGCGTTTGAGAGAAAGATGGAACAACGAGAGAGAGAGAGAGAGAACAAGAGTTTGAAGAGAGAGAGAGAAGACAAACATGCGAGGGAGGGAGAGAGAGACTAAAGTTAGCGAGGAAGTACAAACAAGCGAGAGGGAAACTTCCTACAAACTATAGTTATATAGGCTGTTATGTTTTATAGTGAAGGAGTGAAATGAACAGAGAGATAATGTTTACGAGTGTTTATTATTATTATTATTATTATTATTATTATTATTATTATTATTATTATTATTATTATTAAACCTTTGTCAACAAGGGACCATAAATGAGCCGTTTGCGACATAGTGAAAATATTCCGTTAAGAGACGCCACGTACAGACCGATTGTTTAGTCCTGACAACTCAGCGACGCGAGTGGAGGAGTGGGGAGAGTTCCAGAGTAGAGATAAGGGCGAGCGGTCGGTAAAGGAATGCAGTACAGCTTAATTGTACTGGAAACATGCCGCTCTACCGCACGCATGACATCCGATCGCTCCCAAGGTAAGCGAATGAATAGCCCAAACATCCCTAGGGGCAACTAAATGGACTCGCCTAACCCAGGCGCAGATCGCCGGCGACTGTCAGGACTAAATAATCGTACTGTACGCCATAACAGAACCTCGTATATTGTCTGAGGAGTTGATATACGTGGGTCTGTCGGTTTGCCTTCTGTGGGAGAACACTTTTGATACAGATGTTCAGTCTCCAGTGCATTGATGTTAGTTTTTTCGTGCATTAAGTGGGGTCTACATGTCCTGAAACTCCTCGTTGCTGCAAGCTCTTTCCATTCCTTTATAGGCACCGTTACAGTTGTGGCGTCGTTCAAAACCAGAGCCGTAAGTTTGGTATAATACGGAAACGGGGTTTTGTACAATATAATAGATACGTGGTATCATTGGTAACATTGGTGACCTGAATGCTTGTAAGGATTATGAACGTTTTTTATATTTTTAAAAATATATATTTTCGTCAAGAAAATAATATTTTAGCTTTATTGTACATAGGGGATACGTAAAGTAAATACAATTACATTAATTATTTTGTACTAATGTAAACATAGCAGTATTAATAACACAAAAAATAAAAATAAATAAGTTAGAATTGCAATACGTTGCATGATATTGACTTTGACTTATACTTTTAATGGAAAATAACTGCACTCATTCTTGCAAAAGAGAACACAAATAACATTAGATAGGCTACTCTTTCACAATAGAACGGCCCCGAGGTTCACTCTGCCTCCTATAAAATTGAGTACCGGGTCTTTCCCGGGGGTAAAAGGCGGTCAGAGCGTGGTGCCGACCACAGCACCTCATTCTAGTGCAGAGGTCATGGAAAGCATGGAGCTCTACCTCCATGCCCCCCAAGTGCCTTCATGGCATGTTATGGGGATACTTTTACCTTTTACTCTTTCACAATAGATTTCACGAAATCACAGAAAGCAAAACTTGAATATTTTGTACCAATATTGTAACGTTTTTATTAAGAGTTGTAACAGTTCGCAAGATCACTCGACCTCTTCATCGGATGAAAATTGCGGTCCTTCATTCTCAACTCGTTCTGGTTCATCATCCTTGTATCGGAGATTCCATTATACCGAAACCAACTTTTCAGTTGTTTCTGGAGAAAGTCCGTTCCTAGTTTTTGTGTGGATTCGCCCTTGGGTTCACCAGTTGCGCTCACTTGCGGTTGAATATGGCGGTACATTCAGAAGTATAGATGCCAGTGAACTTATCGGTTGTTTGCCACATAATCCCCTCCATCAGGTAGAAGGTGAGACACGTTGATCAGCAACGTTTTCCTAATTTGCAATCATAGCCGACCTCTTGTACCGTGGATCCAGTAAGTTTTCTGCAGCATGAATGGGCTTACATGTGAATTCCTTTCTGTTCTTAATTGCAGCCTTTATAATTAGGGTAAAGTTGCCTAATGCCGTGATACCCCTAATCCCGTGATACTTTTTTAAAACTGAATGTCTGTCAAAGCTTTGGCGTTCGATCATAGCGCCAGAGGTCTTTCTCGAAAGAGTGCATCTTTCGCCTACTTTTGCAAAATACCCAATCCCGTGATAGTCAGTGAAAAAAGCGTATCACGGAATTAGGGGTATCATGGAATTAGGCAGCTTTACCCTAACTGATCAGGCGGAGAGAACATTGAACTATCTCGTAGTACTAGATCGGCGTGATTTGAAAGTTGAGCGAATTGCTTTTGGACATCAGACAAAACAGCATTATCTGTCTTAACAGTGTTAATAGCTGGCGACATCAGGGGCGTATATTGCGGATGTTCAAGGTGTGCGCTGGACACCCTGTAAATTCGGTAATCTCATTTTTTATTTTAAGTTGTTTTATATAATGCAACAATAATTTTAATTTATCACAATTTAAAAGCGTGGTAATCTCATTGGAAGTTGACTATAAAGTTCAAGACTAATTTTAATTCATTGCCATTTAAATATTTTAAATGCCTGCTGGTTGAATGTGCACACCATCCCCAGAACGGCTTTCGTTTTTATAACGTACGCTCTGCCTGACGAAGGGGGATGAGTTCTGATCTGGTTGTCCTGTCCGTACAAAAGAACATCCCCTGCTGAGAGTTACGGCTATAATTCTCTGCGCGCGCAAGGTGGCATGGTGGGGATATTCGCTTCTCTCAAGCTCGCAGGTCGTCCTGTATACAGGCAGCTCAACTTGTCAATAGCGTTACAAAATATTGTGTTTGACGTGTGTGTTTACTGTTTGTGTGAGTGAATTTACTGTGTTTAGGTTTTACTAGGGTTCATAGTTGTGTGCCAGCGCAGGTGAACAATTTAAATTACTTACTTAATGATAATAGCACTTGGAAATGTACACTGTAAAAGATCTTTTGCAAAAGCCATTCTCTTCTCGCCTACTAGGAGAGAAATTACATATAGTGAATAAGGGTAGACCTACCCCGCCACTTCCGAATTTAGTGCAACAATATAAAACAAAAAGCGAACAATACACTAGACATTTTTCTATTTCACAATATGAAATTGTAGAATAGTTAGCGGGTTGTGGAACTTCAAACAGGTTATTTTGCTGGCCATGGTTATTGTTTGATCATAAATAATGCAATTTTGAATAACGTTATTTGTAGTTGCCTCCTTTCTCCGGCATTTGCAGGGCAGTCATTGAAACAAGGTAATTAATTTTTAAGAAGTTGTGGTGCGAGTACTTTGAATAATATTTAAATGTCATTTTCTTTTAATGTTATGTCATTTTTCCTTTAGTTTAAGGGCATTTTAATGATCATTTTAAGTAGATTTTTAGGTCATCAACATCCGCCCCACAGTTATTATTTATAAATAATACTAAATTATATTACTAAAAATGGCAGTTAATGTTGACCCGATATTTCACTTAGGCCTATAATAATTGTGCGAGATAGACCAACTATATATTTTTAACAGAACACCCAAACTTCAGGTTCAGCATACGCCACTGGGTGACATGGGTCCTCTGAGATAGGTTCTAAAAGCTTCTTACTACATGAAGCAAATGAGTAGGCCTACTTCTAAATTTCAGACGAGTCGCCTAATGTTTATGCACAACGGAGAACGTTGCGGTAGTGAAGATTGCGTCGCTTTATACGTATTATATTATGATTAATGCAGTAATATACAATTAAAATAATTAATAATATTCTGTTTTATTTAACGACGCTCGCAACTGCAGAGCATATATCAGCATCGCCGGATGTGCCGGAATTTTGTCCCGCAGGAGTTCTTTTACATGCCAGTAAATCTACTGACATGAGCCTGTCGCATTTAAGCACATTTAAATGCCATCGACCTGGCCCGGGATCGAACCCGCAGCCTTGGGCATAGAAGGCCAGCGCTATACCAACTCGCCAACCAGGTCGACAAAAAAAAATATTAATCCTTGGCACGACAGCCCATGAAGGAGCATGACCGAACAGCCGGCTGCTGGCCTCACGTCCACAAGCCGAACCAGAGGTGGACTATTATCCAATCAGAATGGAGGTATCGTGTGGTTAGCACGATGATCCTCCCCCCGCAGTATTATACAATGCTTGTTAGTATTATCCTAGATCATAAATACTGAGATTAGTATTATCCTAGATCATAAATACTGAGATTGCTCGGCCTTATAGACTTTGACGGTAACAACTTTTGTCAGGTTTACTGTGCTGCCATCTAGTTGTTACATAAGGAGTCACGTCATAACTCCCATTTGAATTGCATTAGCGACTGTACTGCCGTCTCTTGTTCGTTTACGGCGGACGGGTGGCGATCCTGGCGGTTGTTCTCTTCAAAGTGCAATCGATTTTAACATAGGGATAAGCAATCTATAAGTGATCTGGGGTATTATACGGTAATTTTAAAACTCTAGGCACCATACATGCAATTTTTTTTCGATCTCTTACCACTGTGAGAAAGGAGAAACGAAGACATGACCATGCATATAAAAAATATATTAGGAAAAAGTGAGGAAAAGAGGTGCCTTATCGCCAAAAATATTGAGAAACACTGCGTTTGAGGCTGTGAAGAGTAAGAATTTTGTGCTCCTATTGCCGTGTAGGCTACTTAACCCATCAATTTTCAGTCCTAGTCCAGTAGGTATCTCGTAAGTAGCCACATGTTTAATAGTAAATTTCCCAAAAGTAATAAATTTAAGGACGATTGCTTAAATAGACTTCTTCAACCAGTGTTACTGGCCTCTTAACGTGCCCGTGCCCGTGTCTCCAGTTTCAAACCTGTTTTATACATCCTCGGGTCATGTCGACGACACCAGTATAATGCACGTAGCATACAAATTTGCTGCATACAGTACATGTACTAGATAATAATGATTCCGGTGGCAATGAGGTCGCGGGATGGAATATACTTCGAGGCATGTGTAAATATGTTCGTGATTTGCTACTGTTCTCCCTGAGAAAACAGTCCGGGATATCTTCTGCCCGGCGGTTCTTTCAACATTTCGCGCTTCAAAGAGAAAACGTTTACAAACGTGAATCCCCAGTTACTGCACAGTTTTACTCTTTCATTTTCTAAGTGCCTGTGGCTGTGTATGAAAATAAACTTTGATATTATTTAATAAATTGAGGCCAGTTCCGGAAGAAGGGCACATAGGTACCCATAAAGTGCATTTTGATATACTGTAATGACCTGCAAAGGTGTTGTGTTGCCAGAACGCATTTCAAACACAATTTTGATTTAGTACCTTATACTCTATAAATTCATCATTTGTTAATATGCTAATATGTATATGTTACATATTATGTGACAATAATAAGTACAGTATTTATGACCTATGTGCCCTTTTTCCAAAGATACTTTTATTTGCTTTAAATAAACTTAAGGAATGATGAAAATGAAAGAATAAACAAAGGTAAAATTGTCTACAAAATAATTTCAAATAGTAAAAAATATTAACATAAAAATACTTACAATCTCATTGTATTTCAATGAATAGTAGGCTATAGCAATAATAATAATAATAATAATAATAATAATAATAATAATAATAATAATACTAATAATAATAATATCTCATTAACCAACTTGTTTTACAAACCTTTTATTGTCTATGCATAGACATAGTACTACTTTGTTTTTCTATACATTTTGAGATTCTTCGAAGACAAATTTGAGCCATTTCGCGTCGTCCTCGTTTAAGTACTTAAATAGAGATCTTATGTCGTCAACCTTGGCTTGGTTGATTGTTGGGAATGGAATAATCGTAGGTTTGTCATCATTATACCTATTTATATTCAGTCTGATGGAATAGTTGTAATTTTCGGAACAGAGAAGAATACCATCCACATTGTATTTCACTTTAAAATACTTCATAATCGTAAATTTGCGTCTAGGAGATGGAGTCTTCATGAAATATGGCGTTATAGCTCTATCCCACTCCTTTATAATAGCATGATCTATTACAACCTCAAAGCTTCTAGGATGTTTTCTGCATATTGCTATAGCTTTCAACCCTGGTTTTGCAGTTTCCTTTTTTTCATAGATCTCACGAGTCCAATGTTTCTGTTACATTGTAAATGAATGGCCACGAACAGGATTATTTCAACCTGATATACCTTGGCAAACCAAGCAGAAAACTTCAGAAGCGTCGAATTTCTATTTTGTCCTCTTGTGGCATCAGACATCATTATGACAGTTTCCACGTTAGGACATTTTTAAAAGATTTATTTGAAGGCAGTCGTACAAAACGATGCCACTGATTTAGCTTTTTTTATTTTTTTATTTTTTTTATTTATTTTTTTTTTTTCTCCATGAAATAATAGAAGTAGGAGTTTCCAAGAAGCAATAACAGAACAAAATTACTCCAAGTATCTTCCATTATTTAATAATAATTACAAGATAAGTTTTTAAATTGTTACAGATAAAACACTATCAACAATAAGCACGTATTCTATAGGCCTCAATCTGTAAACGGTCGAGCAGTGAACTGCCGATGCACATGGGATGCTCGATCCTGACCCCTAGCATCGTTGCATAAACAGCTCTCCTGCCTCGTTGAAGCATAGTCAAGAAACGAAAAGTGGTAGGTAAGCAAAACTCAGTTCGGACTCCTCGCGGCGCTCATGCTATACCCCTCTTACTTTCCTGCAATAGGCGGAGAGCATGCTGGAAACGGGAGCATACCTCATCTGCGCGAGACAGTCACGCCAGCTGTTTTCTGCGCATTGAGTTTTCCTTGTTGGATGCCTATATATTCCTATGAACTCGAGCGTTCAATTAATGCAAACTTTGGAATCAGCCACAATTGAGGTTCGTCTATATGCTGACAGTTACTGTGAAATGGATCATAGACATGGCAAGACTAATCAGAATAGTAGATGTCCGTAATTAAGCCGGACATACATGTATTATGTGTAAAAAAACACTCGTGGTTTTCATGGTACTATTGTTTACGTGCAGTACGCGATTATATTGGGAAACATGCATAGATTTTATTTTCTTCACATTTTTTTTTTCATGGAATAGGCCTAATACGATATACAAGGTGTTAAGTAATATGTGGCTGACCTTTTGGAAATGGGTGGAGGACCTAAAAGCAAGCAAAAAGGTTCATGTAAATATACAGGGTGAATACTAAATATCGTCTTCGAAGACCAAAGCGTAATAGACTACATCAAAAGATGCATAAATAAGATATTTGTTATTTTTTTAGAATGTTATTTTACGACGTTTTATCAACATCTTAGGTTATTTAGAGTCTGAATGAGATGAAGGTGATAATGCCGGTGAAATGAGTCCGGGGTCCAGCACCGAAAGTTACCCAGCATTTGCTCATTCATATTGGGTTGAGGGAAAACCCCGGAAAAAACCTCAACCAGGTAACTTGTCCCGACCGGGAATCGAACCCGGGCCACCTGGTTTCGCGGCCAGACGCGCTAACCGTTACTCCACAGGTGTGGACTAAATAAGATAGGAATCAATACTCTACCTCGTATTTTTTTTCCCCAAATTTTTAATGGAGCAAATATTATTTCCGTGGGAAGCGCTTCTGTATGCATGAGTTTAAGCTCAGACTGTAACTCTCACACGTTCTCGTCGAACGTTCCGCACTTCCAAATTGCACTTTTGTCACTCCAAGCATCGTGTACACAGGTTTGCTACTATTACGATTTAGTTCAATGCCGAACAACGGATGGGTTGCGCAAGACTTCTTGAAAACCGGCGCCTGCTTGAAGTACACAATGCGAAGTTCATATGCCTACCCTACTTCACAATGCGAAGTAGATATTACCTATAGGTACGTATTGTAACATCAATTTAAACTGTGACATTGCACAGAGAACTCGCAGTACAGTACTTGAAAACAAACCAGCTACAGTTATTTTCTTCGCATTCCTTGCGCTGAATCCAAGAAATCCGACCATTTCAGGGAGAGGTACATATCACACACATCACAACGTTGTTGTGTTCTTGACATTTAACTCCAATTACTACGCGCTATGAATCAAAAGTAGGCCTAACTATTAGCCCATTCGATTTCTAGACATTACTTCTAATATCTCTATAGCTAATCATTATACGATGATGGTTCTTATCTCGAATTTCATCGCCACAGAATCCTCTATTATACTCCGGTCTTCGAAGACGACATTTAGTATTCACTCTTTAAAGTCAATTTCGTTTTGCTTTTTTAATTACAGGTACTTTATAGATCATGCATGTTTGCTCATAACAGCTTTAATTTTACATGTGTTCGTAAAGTCCATGCATAATAGTACTCATAATGACCATCATGAGTTCTAATACAGTTCTTCTTATCGCCGCATCATGAACTGTCTCATTCCCTCCTGTATTTCAGGGCCTTGTTCCACTAAAGTCTGGTTATAATACGATGCAAGTAAATTCACCTGTAGTCTAATTTGTACAAATTATGAGAATTGTGTTCCACAAAAGTAAAGTGTACTACATTATTATACTTTATTACTCAATACTTACAAATTAGAAGTGAAATTATCACTGTTCTGTTCCACAATAGTATTCGTATTAGTTCATATAATATGTACTTGTACAGTTTTCTCTACCAGTGAAAGGAAACTAATATTGCTAATACAAGAGTATCTTTAAAAAAATTATTAGTGTTACATCAACATATAATTTATAAAGTATGTGGTCTAGTAATAGTGAAAATGATGGGTATGATAGTGGAAAACATAGATTTTATGAAAAAGAAAGAAGTTCCAATTTAGAACATAATTTAAGTATAATGAACGTTTTAGGTTTAGTGATATAGAGGTGGAAAAGACATCCAGAGTTTGGGGAAAAAAAATCCACAAAAAAGTAGGTCATTGGGGTGTTAAAAGAAGTTTGTGCTTCAAAATATACAATACATCTCCACATTAAGACGCTTAGAAAATCGTAGATAATTTGTAGATCTGTATCTCATGAATTAACCCCTGAACAGGCTCTACGTAAAGAGGTTATTTGTCTCCAACTTATCGCTAATGTCATGGATGATAGATTTATCAGGAGAATTCTTACATGTGATGACAAATGGTCATATTATCGCAATCCTAACACTACTTACAAATCAGTTGCTCAATCCCCGTCAGTCTGGCGAAGTTATCACTTAATTGTACGTAATAATTGGGCGGAGTTACGGAAAAATAGACCAAGCGCCAAAAACCTGTTTCGAGACATTGGCCATTGAAATAAATCTGTTTTTTTTTTTAATAAAACATTTTATGCAAGAAGTATTATAACATTCATAATATTACAAAAATAGCACAAATAATACTAAAAAAAGGCTAACCGATTTTTAATAAGAGACCAGCAGTTAAATTAATATTTCAAAGCAAAATAAATAAATAAATTTTATGCAATAAACGAATTTTTGCTTATAAATAGCAGCAAAATTCAAATACCGCATTCTTGATTTTTTTGAGAGTTAAATTAGCCTGCCATCAACACACTTGTGCAAATATCTATTTTTTTTTCAAATTGTCGGTTGGTCTATTATTGCGAAACTCCGTCCAATTAAAAATCACAAGGAAATCACTTGATTGTGCCATTATGTGCTTTTGGTCAAAGGAAAAGCCAGTAAGTTTTGTATTTATATCCGTCATCACAGACAGGCAGACAGATGGTACACCCAAAACTAATTTTTTAATTTATCAGAGATTCTGAAAACATGCAGTTCTCTGAAAATTTCGTAATCAGTTTTTTTTAGATGGTGTAAAAGAGAGAAATGTTGTTGGACATTGCACCGTTTATTTCATTTTCGGCCTGTGTGTCATGCTGGAGATAATATTCAACGGAGTAATATGATCTGTACATTCTAGTTAGAAAACCTCTATATTGTGGGTAAATGTAATCCCAGTATTTTGTGCCCATGGTTTCCCAGAAACATAGGGCGGTTTTGGTTTTAATCGACGAACACAGGCATGCAGTCCTGGCCACAAGCATGTTTCAGAATGAGAGAATAGTTCAACAACGGTTACTGGTCCTGCATTTCATTACAGGAAGGTCATGTAAAAACATCCCAATTAGTTCAGGATAATTAAAATACTTTTTTGCTTCATCGTCGATCGCTTATCTTTGATCACAGTTTTAGTTGCTTTGTATCTTTCATTGCTGTTTCATTCTGTTTATTTTGTAAAAATGTTATACTACATGAATGCAGTGTTTTTAAATTTCAGTAAAGGAAAACATTGTTTTATTGCTTTCGTGTTTTTAATAGTGGACACATGTATTAATTTTTCTACAGAAGTTTACACGTTGTTTGTTATTTACACATTCATTCTTTATTTCTATTTTTATGCTTTATCTTCGCGTTCCATATCAGTGCGATGTAAGGGGGTGGGGGCTGTTTTTCTGAACCAACATTATATTGTGAACCTATATGTTTTTATTTTAGTAGGTTATTTTACGACGCTTTATCAACATCTTAGGTTATTTAGCGTCTGAACGAGATGAAGGTGATAATGCCGGTGAAATGAGTCCGGGGTCCAACACCGAAAGTTACCCAGCATTTGCTCATATTGGATTGAGGGAAAATCCCGGAAAAAAAACCTCAACAAGTTAGCTTGCCCCGACCGGGAATCGAACTCGGGCAACCTGGTTTCGCGGCCAGACGCGCTAACCGTTACTCCACAGGTGTGGACATGTGAGCCTATATGACTGTGTGGTCATCACAGTTGGTAGGAAGTTCGTACCAAAATAGTAGATTTCAGTTGAGTACAGCGAGGAGTATAGATGTCACCCGCGTCTCGCCCAGCTTCCGCTCGCTGCAGACGATACGCAGTTCACATAAAAACGCATAGTATCATTCTATGGAGCTGTGTACAGTCGTGAATAGTTTGAAGAATATTGTTAATTTATATTCATAGTTAAGGTTTTGAACAAAGTGAGCTATTCTGTTAATATTATATTATCTACGTAATGTTAATATTATGTATGATTCCAAAAAAAGTAAACAATCTGTTATTAAATAATTATACAAACAGGAGTTTGTAACACGTTTATTTTTTCCCGGATTATTCTTCGTAATTTAATATCTGTGATTTTTAAGTTATTCGTGGGCTACCTATCGATACTGTTCACGACAACGACGATGACGACGATGATGATGATGATGATGATGATAATGAAGTATTTGAAATAATGCCGCATGTGGTATACTTTCACAATAGTGTGCCTGCCAAAAGCTTAATGTGGCAGTGATTTTGGAGAAAGGGAAGAAATGTACTTCGAGAGAAACTCTTTTCCACATTTGAAGAGGCGATTCCAAAGTGTCCTAAGTTCTTTTTTTAAGATTTTAACTTGCTTTATTTATATTTCAATTTATCATTTTTAAGCCTATCTATAAGTTTGTAAGTATATTTACCAGGGTCCAAGTCTTGACTTTTATCCGTGTGAGAAAACAAATTTATTTTATCAGTTTTTGTCATTTTTTTCATAACTTTTCATTTGTACTTAGGCCAGTTTGGAATCGACGTTTGCAATTACTTTGTCCGCCAAATTTCTAACGTCTGACAAAATCTTCTTAGGACTGAAACCAATGGTATTATAAATACAGTTAATCTGAAGATTGAGTTAAACCAAAGTTAAACCTAACCGAGTGTTTAACTTAATGTGCCGTATTACAGAGTCTCGGCTAAGTTAAACTGTAGTGGAATATGATTGTTATTACTGCTAGGAAAGAAAGGAAGACGATCGCTGCTGTTTTATTATGTTATTTCTGTTAAAATGGCCGATACTCGTGAACAGTCTTAATTAAGAAACATCTTTGTTATTCGATAACAGAGAAAATATCATTAAAAAGACCTGTA
Organism: Periplaneta americana; assembly: GCF_040183065.1. Lineage (NCBI taxonomy): Eukaryota > Metazoa > Arthropoda > Insecta > Blattodea > Blattidae > Periplaneta > Periplaneta americana. The sequence goes on along the minus strand of NC_091117.1, from coordinate 75,515,771 downwards.
GAGAGCCAATACCGCCGATTTCAATATACTTGTCAGACTTAACCTCAAATAGCTTCTTAATACTGACTACCAACGTTATATTCCCAAACACATTGTAACCAGACTAAACTATGCATAATCATCCGTGACAGAACTCCTTACACAAACAGATGACTAATGAACTATATTATTAGTGTGCGTACTTTATAAGATGTGTAGAATGTTTATGAAACAGAAGTCTGTCAAATAATAAAATTATTTTTATGAGTTTAGTATTGTTACGTAATATTATTAGTGTGTTTATAAAACAGACCCAAATATTTCATGGTAAATCTTACCAGGAAACTGTCTGCCAGACACAATACAATGCGCAGTAGGCTTACAACAGATTTATGGACACATCCGAAATCTGCCATCGTTACCAGAAGAAAAATAGCCCAGCGCAATTATAACTGAAGCAGAGGTTCAACAGAATGTTTTCGAAAATAGAAAGGAAATCGTTTACTTTTTCAAATAATCTTTAAATTCAAACCCTAAGATACACATATTTTTGCACTTTTTCATTTTGTTTTTGTTGCAACAGGAGTTTTGAGTTTCAATTTTTCGCAACAAGGTTAGGGACTGTAGACTAAAGCCTAAATCTGAAGATTAGAACTGTCTACTTCGAAAGCCTGAATCTGTTTTAAAACTTATGTTGAATTATATTTCAAAGTGATGCACCCTATTTCGAAAAGTTCTTGGCCACCGTGCTCGTTGAGTAATATTGATCACTTGCTTACCATCACTCATAAGTTTTCGGGAAACATCTGTCATCTCCATGTGTATAGCGGAAACCGACATCTTGCACTGTTGAGCCTTAAACTGCAGTTTAAACGGCAGAAGACTGCGGATCAAGTTAAATTCAAGTTGACTCAAGATTAACTGGTAGTTAAGGTTTATAATACGAAGCAGAACGAAAAAGTTGAGCTTGAACTGATCGTAAGGTTTAGGGCCAGTATTGTAAACGCCGTTTAAACCTTAATTTCAGTTTAAACTGAAGTTTTTCGTTCTGCTTCGTATTATAAACCTTAACTACTAGTTAATCTTGAGTTAACTTGAGTTTAACTTGAGAAAGTGCAAAAAATATGTGTTTTAGGGATTGAATTTAAAGATTTGAAAAGATAAATTATATCTTTTTTACCTTTGAAAACATTCTGTTGAATCTCTGCATCAGTTACTAGTTTCGCTGCGCTATTTTTCCTCTGGAAGTCCTAGGCATACTGAAAACGATGGAAGATTTCGAAGGTGTCTATAAATCTACTATAAATATATTGAGCATAGTACTGTGTGGGGCAGACAGTCTCCTGGTAAGATTTACTATGGGGCTTGATTTATAAACACACTAATAATATTACCTAATTTTACTAGACTAATAAAAATAATTGTATTTGACTGAATGCTGTTTCATAAACATTCTAGAAACACATAAAATACGCACACTAATATTATTATTTCATTACTCAGTTGATTCTGTATGGTGTTACGTCGCGAATGGTCATGAAACGTTTAGTTTGGTTGCATTGTGTTTGGGAGTATAACGTTGGTAGCCAGCGTTAAAAAACTGTTTGAGGTTAAGTCTGACAAGCATACTGAAGCACGCGGTATTAGTCCTCTGTAGGTTTTTTTTATACTCTCTCTGATATCGAAGAACAAAGATGTTTCTTAATGAAGATTCTCCACGAGCGTTGGTCATTTTAAATAAATAATGTAATTAAACGGCTGCGATCGTCTTCTTTTCTTTCCTAGCAATAATACCAATCGTATTCCACTACGGTTTAAGTTAACCGAGACTCTGTAATACGGCACGTGGAGTTAAACTCATGGTTAGGTTTAACATAGGTTTAACATAATCTTTAGATTAATCGTATTTATAAAACCGGGCCTTAAACGGCGTTTATAATACCGCCCCTTAATAAGATATGCTTGGGTGTCCGTCAAGGAAAAAAAAAGTAGTGCACAAGTGAAATATTTCATTATGTAGAAACATGCTAAATTAATCACATTGATCGATGAGTCCTTGACATAGAAAACTAGTTCATCAGGGCCACCATAACATGAACCTAACCTTGAGCTTCTAGTAAGGGCATAGACGAACATTTGTGAGACCAGGTGAGTCTCTTCAGGGCATCCTTGACAACCAGGGTCAAGTATATCAAATTATACCCAGTAGCCAAGCCAGCCAGCCAGTCGCCTAAGGAATCTAGACGTGCAGATCCACGCGTGATCGTGAAAAACATCACGTCCTCACTGTTCTAGCTGTAGGGGAAAATAACAAGGACTGTCCATTTAGCAGGAGTGTCAGAAGGGGCGAACTCGCCCGTTTTTATTACGTGTAACGTGTATTAATTCGTCATCGCTGGGGACCACCGCGGGTAGGGACGAGGCTCATTTAATTTCTAGACATTCTGTCCCGAAGGAGAGTTCGTCAGCGGTTACACGACCATGGTAATTGAGTCCGCGCTGTTGAGGTAAGCGAACAGCAAGATGTGCAACGTTGAATGACACCGGTTGTGGTCTGACAGGTTTTGTGTTTATTTTACTTGTTAACTCGGCCTCAGTCATCGTCCTTTACTGTCCATTGTGGCTGCGCTGCGCTGCAGACTGACCTGTCAGAATTACGGACGTACGAACTTTTATTCATTGAAAATAATGAGATTCGGCTTGCACATTAATGTCTATGTCAGCTGTTACTCGGTTTGACGATGTAACGACATTTTTGGAATGCTTACTTTCAAGCTTTGTAATCCTATGCTGAGCTGTTATATGCTATTTTTTTTAATAGCTGAAGATGTTGCACCCCATACTGTCGTATATAGAAAATCACGTATTACTTTCGTGGTTGGAGGTTTGAAATTCTAATAACAAAATAGTAATATCAAAGGTTTTCGTACTTATCTATTGAAATACTGTATAGCAATATCTTAATTAGGAAATAGCATACAAATCACAATTTTCGAGTTACGACATGATTTTACAGGAGTGCGGTGCGATACGTTGACCCCCACAAAGAAGTCTATATTGAAAGTGCAATCAAGTTCAGATAGAAATCAAACTTATTAAAGTAAAATATTATTATTATTATTATTATTATTATTATTATTATTATTATTATTATTATTATTATTATTAATTCTGCGAATTCCATCCATTCAATGTATAGACTTAATTTCTTCATGACGATGACATAAGCTTTTATTTAATCTTGTAAAAAACTTTACTTAATATTCATTGTAATTTTTTTAGTATTCTTATACAGTAGTGTAATATATCACATACTGGCGATGTTTTTTCATTTACCGTTGTATTATTTGTATCTGTTAATTAACATTATAATATTAATTCACTTCTATAAAATTTGATATTATCATTGTAAATATTTCTTTCAATTTATATATTATTTTGTTGTTATTGCATCCTTTGTGCTATACTGTTATTGGCCAACTGCTGTTGACCAGCACATAAATATTAATAATAAAAATGAATAAATGAATAAAAATGAATTAATAAATAAACCAAGAAACAAATAAGTAAATAATTAAATAGATACATAAATAGATAAATAAATAAGTAAATGGATGAATGACTGAATAAGTAAATAAATAAATGAATAAATAAATAAGCAAATAAATAGGTAAATACTAAATAAGTATAGGTATATATAAGCAAATAAATGAATAAATAATAGTAAATAATTTAATAAATTAGTACGTAACTAAGTAAACATGCCAATAAATGAATATATAAATAAACACATAAATAAATAAACATAAATAAATAAGTAAATAAACAAACAAATAAGTAAATAAAATATTAAACAATTAAATAAATAAAAAATTAATTAATTAATAAGCAAATAAATAATTAGATAAGTAAATAAATAAATGAATAAATAAATGAATAAATAAACAAATAAATAAACAAATAACGTCTATGGCTCAAGTGCTAGCGCGTTGGTCTTCCATCCAGGGTTCGACTCCCGGCCAGGTAATAGCAGACGTTGCAGAGGGGTTTTCTTGGGATACTGCCGTTTCCCTGTATTGTTCCACCAACATACTCCACCTTCCCCTCATTTTATCCACTATCCGCAACAATTAAAAATAGGCTGTGGTGAAGTTTTTGGGGCAGAAGCGATTGAAGCTCCGGGCCCTGGGACTTGTAAGGGACTCGTCTCTGATTGGGACCTGGCACTGACTGTCAGGGCTGAGTCAAAATGGCCCTGTCGGATATAATAATGCCACCTAGGTCACCTACCAGACTTGAACCATTATATCACATGCATTGAGCACAAAATGGGCCAAAGCGAGCCTGAGTACAAGGATCTGCCCCGGGTCCTAAAAAACAAAGCCAGACAAATTATTAATTTTCAGGCAGCTGTAGGATGGCTACTGCGGTAGATAAATTCCGAATCTCACCCGGTTGAGTTTTCTTTCCAGATTTTCCTGGGCTGCAGAGCGAATGTTATGTAATTCTATTGCGAATCCTCATGATGTTCATCATTGCGTGACTGAATTCCTGGGGAATTGGTGACAATTCCAGTAACTTTCTCGAAGAAATCTTGTCAGAATAATTGTTAACAGGTAAATTCAATGTTTTCATGTTTATGTGACAAAATAATACATGTTTTTGTGAAAGGGACATAATTTGAAAAATTGAAATACTAGGTGGGAAACTAAAGACATTCGAAAATAGAAATAAAATCGTCTGTCTTTGGTTAGGCTCTGCAAACAAACCGATGACGTCGTGAACATAGAAAGAAGTGCTGGAAGCTCTCATTCAAAATTAAACATGGGGGCTTACAAGAATATCAAACAAATTACAAATTACAAATGTTAAAGAGAGTAGGCTATGTGATGTATTTTATTACCTCAATTCGAGTCTAGGCGTTTCATGCAATCGCACTGTTCTTAATACTACGTAATTAATTACCCTCCCGATTTTATTAATGCCCTAACCATTATGTACGCCGATGACACTACATTATTATGTTCTAGCTCTGCTGTTAATATATTGCATGCTTTTACCAATGATGTTTTGTGAAAGATAGCTCTGTGGTCTGAATCAAATAGTTTCTTGCTTAATGATGACAAGACTGCCAACATAACTTCTAGCTTACATCATCCAATATATAAATATAAGTCTAAACCACACAAAGTACTATGATTCTTCAAAGACTCTATTTGACCATGGAACAAACGCATTCATTACATTTGTACAAAGTTATCAAGAGTTATAAGTAGAGCTGTAATATTATGATGATTAATTTACTCTGATTTTGGTGATTAAAATGGATTAATTTCGGTGAATATTTCTTAAAAAAAAAGAACAAGCAATTTCGTGCATATTTCGCATCGGAAAGAAACTAAAAAAAATACTAACATAAATTTTGTTAAAGTTATTACCGATACATTACCTTTGAACTAACAGATAATTGTTTCCATCTTTAATTATATTCACAATTCAATTTCGTTCGACTGGGAGGGGTGACGGCATTGCCTTCTTCATCTCACGAAAGCAGTTGTTGCGGAAAAATGAAAATAATAACCGTCGTCTCTTTGCGCTGCTCCCTGGGAGTAGTCCGTGAAACTATACGTACATCGTTGTCAGATGTCTCACACACATGTTATGCTAAACGATCTAATATGTAGAAATGTTCATATAGGTATATTTTATAACAAATAAAATTTTCGTGATTTATTTGGAAGAAAGTGTCATTTATCGTGCGAATTCTACATAAAACCTCTTTTTGTTGAAAATATCGTGGTTATTAAGTAATTTCCGTGGAATTCTCGGATGTATTTCACTTAATTTTGTACTTTCATCCATAAAATTAAGTTCTTAATACATTTCGCGTATATCGTTAATACCAAAAAATCACATCCCTAGTTTTAAGTTATATTTGTTAAATAAAGTAGTGTCATGTGTTTCTCAAAATTATCTAAGATGTGCATATTTTTCTTTCTTTAAGTCGATAAACCAATATGACTTAATATTTTGAGGGAATGGTAGCAAAATTGGGAATGTTTTGGTTTTTGCAAAAGAAATCCATTATCATTTTATGTAAATCTAACTCCTTTGAACATTATCGAGCATTTTTCGTTCGGTTACAGATTTTAATAGTTACAAATATGTACGTATGCGACCTAGTGTGTTATACTCGACATAATATCGATAATATAATCGTTACTTGCCAATATTCTTATTATGAAATTAGAAATGGGAGACAAATAAATATTCTATATTATACATTTAAAAAAACTAACTCAAAAATTTATGTTAAGGGGGATGGAATTATACAGGGTGTTTCCGGGCTAGTGTTGCAAATTTTCAGGGATAATGGGGAAGGGCACATGTATCAATTTGAGATAATGAACCCTGGTCCGGAAATGACTGAGTCGAAAGTTATAAGCAAAAATAGTTGTGTGGAAATGGAATTGTAATTTGGCACCACGTGCCCTCCTTCGCTTAACCTTTGGAACAGTCGTGGAAAGATGGTATGGGCCGAATGTCTCCTACGTGGGTACTAACCGATACAATCTGTGAGCTTGTCTATTGTTCCCATTGGCTCATCCGTATTCGAAAATCATGTCTGCATATTCCGCTCTCGTGTACTCCTCCATTTCACTAGGATTGATCGACTGGACACTGCAACTTGTATACATACACTGCTATCTACAGACGTGCATATCAGGACCGACCATGTCCGTTACACATTACGCCATCTACATTGCTTTAGTGTAGTTTCCTGTCCCCACCCCTCAGACAACGCACTGAATGGAATACTGTAAGGAGACAACGTAAACAACGTCAGATGAATACAGTATGTGTAAGATGTACAGATAAATACACATAAATAAGGTGTACAGAGGAATAAAATTATTTCATTTCCACACATCTATTTTGCTTGTAACTTTCGACTCAGTCATTTCCGGACCAGGGTTCCTTATCTCAAATTGATACATGTGCCCTTCCCTATCATCCCTGAAAGTTAGTAACACTAGCCCGGAAACGCCCTGTACATAAGCTTCCCAGTTAAGTTTTAAAACAAAATTTTGCACTTGGTTATGTAAAAGTCGTTTTTATACTGTTGGAGAATTTCTAAACACGAATTCTATTGAAATTTGATTTTTAACTAAATTAAAATTTAGTTATATTTGTTAGTTTTTATAGCAGCTTAGTTTTTTAAGTATCCTGTATAGTATTTATATTGAAGAAGTCTAGTACTCGTATGTTTAATAGCCAAATGAATTCATTGAATTGGAGTGGGATATCTCTAATCACCCGTCACTTTTGCTTTACGAGACTGTTCACACTCTTTGTTTACCAGTCGCCAAAATCGCGTCATTCTGAAACTCCGGAGAAACTTTATCTTTTATAACGTACAATCCGTCTATCTACTCCTCCAAATGACACTATGGAAAGGTAATGAAATATGACGTTACTCACGAGTTCAAGGTTAGAGACTACTGATCAACTGATGTCAATTTACGTCACCCGTGGGTCATATTTTGAGCTAATGTCACTGCAACATGATCTTTAGACCTGTAATCAATAACAATAGAAGGTTAGACAAGCCCGCAATGCAGAGATCATTATCTGGTCCGTAGTGCCAGTTTACGAGGTGTCATCAAGCGGTTGACGGCCAAGTCGAGTGTTATCACCGCCTGCAGGACAGATGATGCTCTCTGTACCGTTATTAGAACGGGGTGATGGACAGCATGTGACGTTCTTGTATTAATGAACTGAAGAGAGCAGGTGACTAGCAGAAGGATAGGATAGTTTCTTTGGAATCTTGATCTCATTACGCCCGAAGGCTTGTTCCACATAAAAGTAACATTCTTACGACGTCGGCAGTCGACAAGTACCGTTCAGTGCACGTGTAACGTAGGGGATCTTAAGGCTGGCGACAGTACGCAATATGAAATAGTTCACTCTTGGAAGAATGTGAAACTACACAGAAATAAGCATCTTTCCCAGATAGTCGTCTCCCCCCGATTTACTCTCTACTCTTTTTCTGACACTAAAATATATATCCATGTCTTTGGAAGTAAACATCACAGTTACTTGTTTGTGTACTTTGGATTTATTATTATTTGTAAAGGATAATTTTAATGAGTTTATTGTGAGGTAGGGATCAGCAGAAATGTCATCGACTCATCATGATCACTAGCAATAGTGACGTCGCAGGGGCAGCGGTGTAAACTGTATTTGCTTAATCCCCTCCCTTCCGTCCAATTCCGCATCTGTCAGTGGCGGGTTACCTCATTATAGGTCTCCGCAAGCAGGGAATACCGACGGAAGGAATGCGAATCAAACAATGCGATAAGGAAGGCCAGGCGACACGAAAGGTCACGAGATAGCTTGAATGATAGTCAAGAGTACAGTCGGAAGAGAAATGACATCGATAGAATCAGTCTTGCGTTGTGATAGTTACATTACGACTTTAGTTTGTTCCATTGCATGTGAATACGTGTCTTGTATCGCACGGTGTTATTATTTCATTCGTAAACATATGTTGCGCGTTTAATTAGCTTCGAATTTTTCTCTTGCTACGTTCTTTATTTCCACAGCGATGTCCTCATCTGTTCATCTTTTTGGAAGAGACAGTACTTCCATTTGCCCGCATCTCTCGCTCCCTTGGCGTGCCTATATACACACGTCAAAACAGACAGCAACGCCACCTTTGCTTTTCGGTAATCGTTCCTTGCGCGAGCTATAGATTTAGATTGCTTCTTTTTCAAGACCTTCAACGTCTGTTCGGAAACGTATGTTTAAGGAAGAATGGGAAGAACAGTATTTGTTGTGCATATTATGATGACAATGTAGACGCCTCTTGTGTTCTGTCCTAATACGCACTTATAAATCGAACATCTAGTGAAATTACGACACGTCAAAAGATTATGACGAAATCATAGGTAAGCAAGAATATATCTAATGTAATTGTAAACGGAAATGTATACAGTAGAAAATAAGTATAAACATAATTTTCTTTTCGTACGTCTGAACGGGTCGAAGCAATTAAAACATTAAAAAAAAACTGAATTCAAATAATAGTTCCGGTACTAAAATATGATGAAACAAGCTATGAGCCAAAGGGAACGCTATGCAAGTAATGTTATTGCTTTTTGAATCGCAAAATCATCGAACTCCTATAATGAAGGACAGTTCATTAAAACATGTCTGAATAAAGTTGCTAACATTATTTGTCCCGAATAATCTGATGTTTTCAACAGTATGAAATTATACACACGGACAATACAAAGGAGGATGAGGGGTATTGAAACACTAACTGAACTAGAAATAAAATCAAAGATGCATAAACAGTGGGCTAATCTCTCGTTTTAGGTGGAAACAGATATTGATACAGTAGAATTGGTAATGTTCACCCGCAGAGTTACGAAGGATCTCTCTGTATAAGAATATCAGCTCGATGCCATTTCACTTAAAGGAAATACAACAGGAGAAGAGTTCTCCAAGCATGAAGAGAATGTATAGAAGAAATGAAAGCAACTTATATCTGTAGTAACATACGGGACTCGAAATACGACTTTAAAGAAATCTACTAGGTGGACTAACGTGTTATTAAGACAGCTGGAAATAAGTGAGAACATAAAACGTGGCCACTGTATAACACACCAGACTGGCTTAGATTAATTTAAAATGTTCTCTATAGAAAAAAACTAATAACTTATATGTCGCCTGCCGCTACCCTACATAGTTGTTATGTCTGGCTTTATATTCAATATATTTCGGAACAATTGAATCGGGAATTTGCAAAAGGGACGAAGTCCATATTTTTTTGAAAAATTGAGTTTATACCTGTTTCTGGCTCTCCATACTCTTCTTGGATTTCAGCTTTAAAAGGAACCAAGTCCTATAGAATGTGACATTTAAATTGTGTATCAACATGTTTGGACTGTTATACATCCAAATCCATACAGAAAGGTGTTTTGTTGTTTTCTTCTTGTCCCTTTTGCAAATTCCTGATTCAATTGTTTTCTCAACGAAAACTTCTAATATCTTAACAAAGATAGTGACTAGCAGACGAAAATTTACGAGTTGTATTAAGAATGGCAATTTATGATGTATTTTCCTAGGTTATTTTAGCACAGTAAAAATAAAGGTGAAATGAAATGTAATCTGTCCATCTATAAATCAATAGCCTATTGTGTAGTCTACGTTAGATGATTGGGTTGAGAATCCGCCACTGGGATCCGAACGGAGTGCTCTGTACTCCTCAATTGTTATTACATCTTATGTATTGCGGCTTGCGTCTAGTGATGTCATAGCGAGTACAAATTTGCCGAAGCTGTTCTACTGTAAGGGAAGATATTCACAATTATGACACAAGGCAGCATAAAAATATATATGTTTCCATGACAAGATTGTCTAAAATAAAACAGAACTTTTTAATGATGACAATGAAAGTGTCAAATTTCCTCATTTTATCTCCGGTCTTAATAGAAACTTGTTTAAAAAGAAAGTATTTCACTGGTTGGTGAGTAGGTGTTATTATAATCACTCTATGCTCTTTTTCTTACATTAAAATATACATCCATGTCTTTTGAAATAAACAACATTTACACTCCCATGAAACGAAGATAAATTAGGAGATCTAGATGACAATTACATTCCTCGTTGTGTAATTAGTGCATTCGTTGACGAGCAACACGTCTTTTACACTTTATGTATTCATAGATTGTAAATAAATAAAAAATACATAGCGTGTGTAAGATGCTTGGGTATATCCGTAGGCCGTGAACTATTATGATTCTGGTTTTTGATGTCATAGGACTGTGTTATAAATATGTGACTTGTGTTCACTTAAGCTGATTTAAATTTTTAATGATTATGATAAGGTGATTAAGGCAATGATGACTCATGTTATGTAAATTTCCAATCCGGAATTTGCCTTTGTGACTGAGGAAATAATTGGCCGCCCTTTCGGTTTGAACCCACAAATTCCCGAATGCTAATCTACTGCGTTGCCACTGAACACCTAATGTTGGTTTGGATGTAATTCTATGTACTATATGATAAATAGAGCCCGGATGTTAGGCAAAATGCCTTATTTAAACTGAGTGTGTTTGTGAAAGACCTATTAGAGAAAAACATGTTTGCACACATTTGGCCCTACGTTTATTTTGCATTTTTTGCCTATTTTAGCTTCCGTTGCTTATTTTAAGGTCAAATGGCTTTTTTTTAGCCTTTTTACACGTTATTGTACATTTTCTATGTTTTAATGCATTTAAAATAAACCGCACATAAAATTATATATATAAAAAAAGACAAGAAAAGAACGGTTGTACAAATTAAAAATATAGCCTATATTCACCTTACAAATATTTGCTGAGAATCTTATTCTCCAGCAAATACATATGTTTCCAAGAAGTCGTAAATTTTTCTCCCCTACCGATTCCATCTTTTATGTTACTTAACAAAGATGTTTGAACAGTATAAACCTCAGTGCTCAGGTCACTTCGGGGTTTACCAGCGAAAGAAAGGGGGCGAGGGAAATATTAAAAGCAAGTCTCCAGGTCCCGTTACTGTTGTTGCTTGCACGCACAAGTCACGTGTACTTTGAAGTCTCTAATCCCCTCTCACACCCCTCTTTTTGAGACAATACACAATCGGTTTTTCTCTATCTCTGAAAGAAAGTTGAGACAGTTCTTCTGAAATAAGTTGTTTTAAGTTTGCTCCAATCACTTCTGACAGGCGGCTCACTATGACAGTTGACAACTTAAAAAAGCATCTTGTTCTGACATGTAACCAAGGAAAGTGAGTTCCGTATGGGATAGCTTATTAACTATTTGTCTATTTTTTGTCCGTTTTCATGAATAATAAATGCCTATTTCACTGCCTATTTTTAATATTTTTAGTGCTTATATGCCTGTCTATTTTAACCAAAATAAATGCCTAAACATCCGGGCTCTAATGATGAACTGCAATACAAAATAAGCAAAGACGATATTTGGGAAGTTCAGAATGTTTATGGAAATATTGAAAAGTGGCAGGCTTATGCGATGATAATCGAACTAGTGATGATGATGATGATGATGATAAATATGTTTTATGTAAGGTAAGTTAGAATAAGTGTACCCAAAAATAACCAAGATGCATGGTGACATTTTAAGAGGAAACTGGCTGCATATACATCTTTCATCTCCGTTTCATCTACAGTCCCACTGTCTTGTTTAATGGGTTGTAATTGTCAAGAGAACAAATGATTCCTGTGACTTGGATCTACGACTGCAATACTGCTCAAAGGGAATAACAGCTGTGGCTATTTTTGGTGCGGAGATGTCAACGCACTGAACTGCCCCTTCCAACCAGTTTCCTTTAGAAATATTTCTCATGATAAATATACTGTCCCGGTGACTTGACGTTTTTGTACAGATGCTGGTTTTGTCACGAACTTACAAGTACACATCTGAGTTTTAAAACCGAACAATTCTCTCTTCATACACAGTTGTAGCATCAGCACAGTGTCAGTATCTATTTAATTCTGAGGAAACAACGCCAGGGAATCATAAAACTCTCATCTTTATCCAATATCCGGTTAAGTTTTTTAAACTATAGTGTTGCTTGAAACTTCTCGCGATCGATATTCTCGTCTGCTACGAAAGAAGTCTAATTGTCATTTTATTGTGCTTACTCTCTAGCAAGACCATCGCTTAACCACTCCAGCTGACTATACTAAGGTTCGTTGAGTATCCAGGTTTCGATCAGCCAGCCCCACTTGTCCCCCTCCCATACGTCGGCAGTCAGAAATCTGAGAATTTAGTGTTCTGCCAAAGGGAAGGTCTTTCACTGCAAACCCATCTTTCTTCAGTCTCGTATTTTCTACCTTCGTCTTTGTTTTCTTATATGATCCATATATCTTAATGTCATCTATCATCTGATACCTTCTTCTACCTCGAACTCTTTTCCCGTTCACCATTCCTTCCAGTGCATCCTTCAGTAGGCAGTTTCTTCTCAGTCAGTGACCCAACCAATTCATTTTCCTCTTCCTGATAAGTTTCAGCATCATTCTTTCTTCACCCACTCTATCCAATACAGCTTCATTTCTTATTCTGTCTCTACACTTCACACGTTCCATTCTTCTCCATATCCACATTTCAAATACTTCTATTCACTTCTCTTGACTTCGTTGTAATGTCCATGTTTTTGCACCATACAGTGCCACACTCCATACAAAGCACTTCAATAGTCTCTTCCTTAGGTCTTTTTCCAAAGGTCCGCAGAAAATGCTCCGTTTTCTATTAAAAGCTTCCTTGGTTATTGCTTTCCTCTTTTTTTGACTTCCTGGCAGCAGCTCATGTTACTGCTTATAGTACGCCCCAAGTATTTGAAGCTGTTCACTTGCTCTACTGCCTCATTTAGAATTCGCAAGTTTATCTTTTGTATTTTTCTTCCTATGACCATGCTCTTCTTATTTGCATTTATCTTCTTCCCATACTGCTCACAGCTCTGTCATTTAGCTCTAGTAGCATATCCCTTAGTACTATTTCCTCTTCTGCTAACAACGCCATATCATCAGCAAATCTTATGCACTTTATTCTTCTTCCTCCTGCTATCACTCCTCTTATGTTCTGAAAACAATTCTTTACTAAATCCTCCAAGTAGATTTTTACTAAAGATGTTATTATTGGTCCAACAGAATAATATCTGTTATAATGACAATTAATATTTGAGGAGAAAAATTCGCTCCGGCGCCCGGGGATCGAACCCGGGTTCTTGGTTCTACGTACCAAGCGTTCTGGCCAACTGAGCTACGCCGAATTTAATCCACGGCACCGGATCGAACTCTCCTCCTACAGTGTTGTTTCCCTTTTGTGGCCTAATCCAAGTAGATGTTGAACAGGGTAAGTGGTAAAGGACATCCTTCATGTACTCCTCTCCCTATTTCACTTCCTTCTGACATTTTTTCTCCTATCCTGACTTTCATCTGAGAATGTTATGGAATGATAATGGACTGGAGAAAGAATAGAAGTATATTGATGTTAACGTGGGGAAACGGGAGAACCCCGAGAAAAATTCTAATTACAACCTTATCCGACACAAGATCACTATGGATTTTTCAGTGAACTCGAATGGACTCGACCTCGGACAGGTCGAATATATAGGCCACGCAATGATCATAGATACATAAAATAACTACAACTCTAAATACTGTAATATATTTTTATTGTCCTCACACGTAGGCCGCTTGGATGGTCCTATTCTGCTACCCGGAATGGAATGATGTGCATGTCCTAAGGCCGCCCCGAACTTCCCTATAGCCTGCAAAATCCCTTTACTTTTCCACGTAGGTCTCACCACGGTCCCTCAATCCCTGTCCCACGAGATACATTGAGCAGAGGGGAGAGCCCAGGTACATAGAACTGTAACACCAGCTACTACTGTTCTCCAACCAGGAGATAAACTGTGAAAGGAATGTGCTTCCTATTGCGTCATCTATTGCAGCGAAGTAGATAGATAATATTAGAGTTATAACGTCAGTTTAAATATCATGCGCTCTCCTGCATATGTTATTTCCTGTATGGAGGGATTAAAAGACCAGGAAATTAACCGTGATCTAATTTTGTAACTAGGGTAGTATAATAATGTATATATCAGTGTTATCGTTTGTGCTTTGAGAGATAGCCAATAGAGATACGAGTCCACGTGTGTGACCTTATGACATCTTATGACACTAACATTCATTCACAGCATCACCCCGCTCCGTCTCATTCCCTGGAGAATTTCTCGTGGTTGGAGTACAGTATTGACCACATATCACGGGATGAAGTCGGCCCTCAGCCGACTCTACACCGGGACAAGCCCGAAATGGAGGAAAGAAAGGGAGATGATGATGAAAGCTGGGAAGTGTAGATGAAGAGAAGATAGTGGAATGATTAGAGACAGTCAAAATTCGTGACTCGCAAAATCGCGAAAAAGCTAAAAACCAAATAAACATAGTTTAAAACATGGTTTACATAAAAAAAAAATATAATTACACGTTTCAACTCGCGAAACACTCGCGAAAATCGCAAAAATCCTATGGCTCGCGAATTTAGCATATTTTCTGTCGTTATTCGCGGAAAGACGCAATTTTTGAGCAATTAATAAATATATTATGTAAATTTGGAAATTTTTAGAAGTTCTGTTTGAAAAATGCACAAGGTTTGGAATACTGGCACTAGATGGTGTGAGTTGAAATGGTTCGTAAACGGTTTGTTGCAACAGAAAGCAGTTTGAAACCTCTCTTTGATCAGGTGCCAATCTTAAAGAATTTGTCACTTGGTGTAGCAGTACATGCATATAGTGAACTGAAGGACATCGTTAAAAACAGTCCTGGACTATCAGTGCGATAAGGTTTACCGTCGTTACGTGAAGATCACAGTGATTTTTGTGGACGGAGCACTCCAAGCTATATGGGTTCTAGTTTCTAATGTTGACTATGAACGTTTTTTTTTTTCACAGTTCTCGTGTGTGCTAACAAATAGAAGAAGCAACCTTACAATGACAAACTTAGAACTGTTGTCTGCGTACAACTTTGAATGTTAAATAATGTTAAATATCTTAGAATTTTTGCCAACGTAAAACTTTGAATATATAATTATAATTATCAATTTTATTATCTTGAGCAACATAATAATTTAATAAAACAGGGTGAACATTTCAGGTTCGATCCCCGGCGCCGGAGCGAATTTTTGTCCTCTAATAATCATTGTTACTGTAACAGACAATATATTCTGTAGGACCAAAAATCAATCTTTAAGTAGATTCTTCGCCCAACAGTGCATACTACTGTGGAATACCGGCCATCAAGTCACTCGATCGAGTGCGCTCCATGTATAATGGCAGTTGACTTAATATATTATGTCAATATATATGTCGAACTTTGAGTCGGGCCACAAAGGGAAAAACACTAGAAGAGAGGGAGTCGATCCGGTGCCGTGAATTGAACTTCGGCGTAGCCCAGTGGTTAGAGCATTGGTACGTAGATCCAAGAACCCGAATTCGATTCCCGGCGCCAGAGCGAATTTTTCGCCTCTAATAATCATTGTTACCATAACATATATTCTGTAGGACCAAAAATTAATCTTTAAGTAGAAAATTTAGTGACTAACAGATTTATTTTACAGAACAATTGCAGTATCACCAGCTTTAATGCCAGAGAGAGAGAGAGAGAGAGAGAGAGAGAGAGAGAGAGAGAGAAAATGTGTGCATATTTTGTTTTGATGCTCATATTCTGTTTGTCACTTTATATAATGATCAAGTGATGTATGCTCTTTTTCTGACATTAAAATATACATCCATGTCTTTGGAAGTAAACAACACTTACACTCCCATCAAACGAAGATAAATTAGGGGATCTAGATGACAGTTACATTCTCGTTGTGTAATTAGTGCATTCGCTGACGAGCAACACGGTCCACAGGTTGTGAAACACTGCTGTAATCAGTTGAACACTGTCATTGTTGTAATGGGGCAGTTACATGCATGGGCAGTATTGTTCCACATCACCCGGATCGAGGACGCACTGAGGCATGGGCGAGAGCTGCTGGACAGCTGGAGACCAAGTGGCAGGTATGAACAGCTCGGGGAAAAAGGAAGGAAAAATAACAGTAATGATGACGAACAGCACAGATTGAAAAGGAAACATCATATAGATTTGCTCTAAAGTAGAACTCCAATGAGAAATTCTACTGTTTATGATGACAGTCACTGGATTGCAACCTCAGTACGTGTTTCTGATGTATTCTTTATGTCATGTTACGCGCATTCATATGCAAAATGTCTTAATGATATAATAAAGTTTTATATGATTAAAAAATGACAGATAGAGGAAAGAAGAGGAGAAACAGTGGAACAGAAAAATAGATAGCATGAAGGAAGATAAGAACGGTGGCAGACCTGGAAAGATCGATACAAAGAAATAAATCAGAAAGGAAATAAAATCAGAAATGGACAGTGGATTTGAGAAAATCCCTATGGTTGCGTGCAACGTCCATACAGGAATTAGGGTAAGGAATGGGATAAATAAATACAATTTGCTGTAAGAGTTAAGTGTGTGTGATAAGCGGAATGAAATAACCCATGACGATAATTTATTTTATTTATTTATTATTTACTAATATTTAATGTGCTGTACAACAGCCTGCGGCCAATAACAGTTCAATGGTAATAATAATAATAATAATAATAATAATAATAATAATAATAATAATAATAATGATATAATAATGATGATAATAACAATAATAATAATAATAATCACTTTGAGAGAGAAACAGAGGTTAAGGGGTTCGAGAATAAGGTGCGCAGGAAAATATTTGGGGCTAAGAGGGGATGAAGTTACAAGAGAATGGAGGACGTTACACAGCACAAAACTGCACGCATTGTGTTTTTTACCTAACATAATTGGGAACATTAAATTCAGACGTTTGAGATGGGTAGGAAATGTAGCACGTGTAGGTGAATCCGGAAATGAATATAGAGTGTTATATAGTTGGATGACTTGAGGTAAAAAAAAAATCTTTGGGAAGGCTGAGATGTAAATGGAGAATAATATTAAAATGGATTTAAGGTTCGTGGGATATGATGGCAGGGATGGGATTAATCTTGCTCAGGATAGGGACCGGTGGCGGGCTTATGTGAAGCCGGTAATGATCCTCCGGGTTCCTTAAGAGCATTTGTAAGTAAGTAGCAATAATAATAATAACAATAATAATAATATTATTATTATTATTATTATTATTAATAAAATAATAAAAATGCATTAAAACAGAATGTATTGTCAAGATGACAATTAAAGGACTGATTTCGAATCACAGACAATTGACAATTAACTGGTAGGCCTACACTATATATCAGCACATGGAAATATCCCGTAAATGTTATGGTATTGTTTTGTATTATATTTATTAACATTCCATGGTATTCATACATTGCTTCATAGCTAGAATATGGAACAAGTCAAACTTAATACTATTATAAAGTAATGTGTAATCAACAGGGAAAGGGATTTGGAGTATTATAAAGAATGGTGAAACGTAGTATAGATATTCGTAGCTCGGTGACTGTCAAGCGAGCTGCGTCACGGCGCATGGAAGAGTACAGTCCACTTCATACAAACTTACATGCAACGTCTGTAAATATATTTCAGAATAAACAAATGGAATAGTTTAATGACATATAGTGACCTACATACATAATCTGCATTTCTTTTTGAACTACATGTACTTTTCTTCGCAACGCACAAGACACCAATAAACAACATTACAAATATACATAATTAAATATGAACCTCTGCATCTTCGCGTGTCAGTGGACATATTGATGTTGATAGACAGTTGTCTTCTGTATGGAACTCGCCTCTGAATATGTAGGTCCAAACGAAATGGCATTTTCAATTAATGCTATGCCTTGTTATAATAAATTGTAAATATTATTTTCAAATTTTCAAAATACAACTTTGCTCTGTTGCAAGGAAGGAAATTTTGTAACATGGAAAAACTCCGCTCTCCATCTGCAGAGACAATTAGAGAGTACTTGAAACAAGATACGTCAATTAAATTCACATGTTGAATGACGTCATTGGGCACGTCTTTGTTAGTACATCTGAAATCCGACTGAGAATATCGTATCCATCATTTTTAATCAAAACTTTGTTCATTTTTTCACCAACACGTTTTCCTATTTCACCTTCTACTGCACTCAGTTTATTTACAATAGTTCTCATAATATTTATTTGCTCAACTAGTTCTACTCCTGACTTTCCTAATTGAATAATGGCATCCGGTAAATATAAAAAATTTGACTTAATATCCGTGACTTCTTTCTCGATTGTTTCATCATTTAGCAGTTCCTGGCGTATTTGAATCGCAGCCGCGTCATCGGGATCGAAAGACTGGACCACTTTCTTCACAGATTGGAGGTGACGTGCGTAATAATTGCAAGCTTCTAACCATGACCCCCATCTCGTAGGAACTGGACATGGAGGAAGCGAACATTTAGGGAATTGTTTCCTGAATTTTGATACTTGATCTGGAGGTTTTACAAATATAGTCTTTCAATACTGTATTGTTAGTTGGTTTCACTTTCGGCATTGTACCTGCACTTCACTACTCTGAACTGCAAACCTGCACGTTGAAGTTCTTATGCGACAACTGTCCCGTTCACCTGTTGTTGACGTGTAGAGACCTGCGAGTATGTCATGGAGGGGAGGACTTGGTATAAAGGGTTGTAAACAAATGACTGTGTAGATGCCAATACTAGCTTTTACTACTCCAAATTCCGTTCCCTAGTAATCAAGATGTATTATGAAGTCGTAATAGTCACAGTCTAGATGAAATACACTGACTGACAAAATAAATCACGCACCAAGAAGGAGTTGTGGGAATTGCATGAAACCTGATGCGGATGATCGTAACATTGATGTATGTAAATGATTACAATATTAGAGCAAAATAATAATTTTATTGCTGAAAACTGACCACCTGATTTGAGGCTGTAGTACCCTGTTTGTCCACCTCTAGTTTGGATGCAAGCTGTAATACGGGCGGGTATGGAGGCATACAGATTTCGTATGGTATCCTGCGGCATATCTGTCCATATTTGCCGCAACTGGTTCTCTATATCTTGTAAACTCCTAGGTCGCTGAAGTTGGCGTCCCAGATGATCCCAGACATGTTCGATTGGTGACAACTCTGTCAATCGTGCGGGCCATGGAAGTGTGACAACGTTGCGGAGACATTCCCGTGACATCCTTGCTGTGTGCGGCCGAGCATTATCCTGATGGAAAAGACATTTTGGAAATCATGCCATGAGTGGCAACACATGTGGCTGAAGGATGTCCTGCACATATCGCTGCGCTGTTATTGACCCTCGTATCATTACTAGGAGTGACCGACTGTCATACGTGATGACCCCCAGACCAGCACGCCAGCAGTGGCTGCGGTGTGTCGCGCCACAGCAAATGTAGGATACAGGCGTGCACCACGAGGTCTCCAGACACGAACACGACCGTCGTCAGAGCTCAAAGAGAACCTGGATTCGTCACTAAAGACAATCCGGTTCCAGTCTTCAGCAATCCAGGTTTGTCGCTCACGACACCACTGCAAACAGAGGCGACGGTGGACGGGTGTCAATGGCAGGACACGTAATGGGCGCCGTGAGACCAAATTTCCTTCAGCTTAGTGCCTGGAAATGGTTCGGGCAGACACAGGAGCCTGTAATAATGGTGCTACCTGTCTTAGGACGGCGGGTGACGAAACAGCTGGATCTGTTCGGGCTTGCCGGAGGATTCGACTTTCTTCTCTCCTGGCGCTCAGTCGAAGGCGTCCTGAGCCCAGTCGCCGTGTGTGCGTGCCCTCACGCATCCACGGTCCCAACACGTCCTAACAGTGTGGTCAGAACGGCGTAGATAGCTGGCGATTCGCCGATATGACCATCCAGCCTCGCGCATTCCAATAATGCGTCCCCTCTCAAACTCCGTTAACTGGGTAAAGTCTCTTCGATTGCGTCGTAGAGGCATGTCGAATGATCGACGACTTTTATGCAACCGGAAACAACAGTCCACTACGTTCGAGTAGCCTGTGCAATCCCTTTTATAGGCCACGATTGACAGCAGGTTCAAGACCTCTGGTGGCAACACCATTCAACAAATTACGTTACTATGCTAATCATTTGACAATCTCACTGAGATGTAACTGTATGCCGAGGTGTACAGCAAAACGACAACTCCTTCTTGTTGCTTGATTTTTTTTGTCAGTCAGTGTATATACAGACGAGGTTTACAATATAGTCTACTAGTACAACACAAAGTTTTAGTATGAATTTCATGAACCGTTATTGTTATTTATCCATCCGTATGCAAGTAATGCCAAGCTTGTATTGACTTTCTATAGTTACGCATGTATTATGCACACATCTGTTTCACGTCCATGTCAAAGCACAACTGAATAACATTATTTAAAATATATTGCAACACCCCATGAATTAAATAGATTCTTGGAAGTAGATTGTTCATAAATGCGAAATCCCCTTGGGTATAGGAATGGACTCGTTCACATTGTTCAGTTTATCGAATATGACGTAAGCATTCCCTTGACGACCAAAGTGGAATGACGTCAGTGTAATTTCAGTTTTTTATTATAGAACATTCCACGTTAAGAAAAAAGCATTGACTTTATGAGCCTTGCCTAGTACATTGTAGAAGCTATGTGGTAGATAGGCGTTTCTATGGCAACTGGTCATTTGATGGAATAGCCCCATATGCTCAATGCATTTTTCTTAATGTGGAATCCTCTAGTGTATACATCTTACACTTGACGATTTGTGTCAGAGAAAGAACAATTGTTTGTATGCATTTGAAGTCTGGTTGGTGTTATATGTAGCCAATCGGCGATGTATGCAATGGAGGGAAAAGGAATTGGCCATCCTACCCCATTATCTCCTGGCCTAGTTACATCATAAGTGGTATCTTCTTGGTATCACTTGTGTGATTCAGACCTGTCTTTGGACAGTTGACTAAGCAACGACATCAAAAGGACTCGTGAATGAACGAAAATACAAAATTCTGAATGCATTTTTTTTTTTAAGTTATTGAATGAATTGACTGCCTAAATAAATCTATGAAGTATGAATCAGTCACTCAATCAGTCAGCCAGGCAATCAATTAACCAATCAATCAATCCACTAACGAATAAGCAGGTTGCTGTTTTTAGTGAACTGCCCAAAGACTGGTTTGAGTGAACGTTTTAAGTGACACTAATAAGTAGAAATTGGATTTATATGCAAATGCATATTTAGTTTCTTTTCACATGTGATATGGAATTAACTTTTGCAGTGTGCTTCCATGTTCTTCTTTTTTTGTATGTGAAGTTTTATAGTGCATATAATTGCATATTTATAATGTTTCTGCATATTTCATCATTTTTCCATGCATCGAGCATATAATACATGCATTTTTTAGTTTTAAAATTAATATTTAAACACATTAGTGACAAGATAAAGTCCTTACTATGGAAGCACCCGTAAGGAGCCTCTCCGAGTGCTACTCACAGAATTACGTAATGTTACTGGAGAATAACATTCCTATTTACAGTTGAAAGCAGGAAGGAGTGTTTGCGAGCCCCAATCAGAGTTAATGGTTACAAAGAAAAATTTACAGACCTCCCATTACCCCCAGAGCCAATACTTACCCGCTGGGGTACGTAGATTGAAACTGTTCTCTCTATTTAGATAATTTCAATGCAGTTAAAGAATTCGTTGGTGCGTTAAATGCAACTGAAGCTTTGTCAATTCAACGTTCACAGAATATTTTAATAGTGAATATTTGCAAAGGGACTTGGCTGTAATCCAAGCGTATTTCGAAGTTATACAGTACTCGAAAAATGTGGTTTGTCTTTAGATGAATCTTTAATCCTCAAGAGTAAACTTTAGAGTGCTCCTTTACAGTATGCAGAAAAATTAAGTGGTAAATAGTGCGCTGTTTTAGGCTTCGGTCCTGGGCGCAGAAACGCATGAAGTTCAGAACGCACGGACTATAGTGTTGTTGGTCGAGTAGTGTGGGTGATGGAGCGCGCCGTTACTCCGTGTCGCAACATGTAAACAGTCCGTCAAAGTACGGCACAAAATGTATTTCACTCTGTACAGATGCAATATGTATAGTACATTCCTAGTGTAGACAATAAATGTCTACCATTAAAGTATTAAAGTGAGTTGTAACCTTCAATCAGGTGTCCCTACGCCGAAGCCTGTTACACGTACCGCAGCCAAGCAGCAATAGGCCTACACACAACCGTAATGCACATTACGGACCCACCTGTGCTGTTGCAGTCGGTTGACTGCACACGTATCATGACATCATTTATACTCCGTGTACTCTAAACCGCATTCTTACTGGTTACTCTGTGTCCCTAGGCCGAAGGCTGCTCATGACCTTTCCTATCGCCCCCCCCCCTCTTCCTTATCGCATTCTTTCGTTCGCATTGCTGCCATCGGTATTCCCTGCTTGCGAGACCTGTACCAAAATGCATCTAAAATTAAAATTTTTAGTGCGTGTGTAGTGCATATTTTTGAAATGGTAGAGCATATTTGAAAGATTTTTATATCATAAATGCATGCATATTTTAGATATTTTTGGTGCATATAAATCCGATGTCTACTAATAAGGCATAACTCATGAGGCAACTAAGCAGGGATATAATGGAGAAGTGTGGCCAGTTCCCTTCACCTTAATGAATACGGATAGTTGTTTAAACTATATAACGAATTAGTGAATAAATCACTAAATAATGAGTAAGTTATAGGCCTTCTCGTAGTAATAACTAAATAAACGGATATGGAATGAATATGTAAGCGAGTGCGGAGCAGTAATTAATAATGTAGGAGCATCAACATCCTGCCTATAAAATGGTGCCTCCCCCCCCCCCCCACTGGCTCATTTTTCCACATGGTCAGAAGGCTGCATATTGTGTCCAGCAGCGCTTACACAAAGACCACAGATATTTGAAGATTCTCATCTAGAGTCGCGTATGTCAAAGATGTTGCCGCAAATTCATGACATTTTTGCCACATAAGTGAGCACACTGTGGTCAGCATTTCAACTCTGTGATGCATGAATACTAAACCACAAACATTTATCTCTCCAGGCGTCCGTGCCTGATTTTACGTTAGCGGAGCAGCATTCTTTCATCATGGTGCGGGACGAGTAAATATGCTGAAAATAGCGCAGTCATTTTAATTGAAATGCCACACATGCTGTGTTATAACATTTCTTCGGTTTTCATTCAACTGACATGGTATTTTGCTATACATTGTGTTCGCAATAATACATTCAATTAAAATTCCTCCAAAACCAAAAAGGGCAATATGAATATGTACACCTTTACAGGTAAATTTCAGAAGTTTAAGTTCATAAAAATTAATTTTATGTTCTTCTCTAGCCTATAGCCTACTGCTACCTGTTAACTTTTTCACTTTTAATTAAGTGTTAATGAAAAGGGACGGAATAAAATCATGATTAAATTAATAACACAGGCCTGCGATGAAAAAAAAACTTTTTAAAACATTTAGCTCTGCTTTATGTATTTTTGTGTGCTGTAGCCAGAAATGACATCAAAAATGCCACATAACGCACCATTTTTACAGAAAGCCATATTTTATGTTTTATAGTACCGTATTAATATAGGCTGATGATTTTGCTGCATCCATAATCTAGTGCTCTAATGTAAAATTTTGTATTCACCTGATGAAGAGCATCATAAACATAATCTAGAAGGCTGTGTGATATAGATAGTGAAAGTCCTGAAGAGTTTACCAGTTTGAACTCAGTGATTTAATTAGAGATTTAGGATTACCCAAGGAAAAAGCTGAGCTCTTACGCTCCAGATTAAAAGAAATGAATTTGCTGGCACTAGGAATATTTCCTCATTGCCACTGGAGTATAGAAGAGTAATTTACGTCCTACTTTTCATAAGAGGGTGCCTTAGTATATTGCAGTGATATTCCTGGTCTGATACAAAAAGTTTAATATTCATTACGAAATTGATGAATGGAGACTTTTATTGATTCCCCCAACAGATATCTGAAGGCAGTAAACAGTGCTTTTGCACAGAAAAAATGGCAGAAATACCTGTTGGTTATTCGGTACACCTTAAAAAAAACTTGTAAGTAGGCTCCGTATTCCAGCTACCTAAAGACTGAAGTTAATAGTACACCGAACAAAGGTATTACAACGGATAATTATATAAACAAACAGGTCGTCGCTGCGTGTTAGTGGAGTACAGTCAACTCCCGATATTCTGAAGCTGTACTAGTAAACACATGCTTGAACCGTGATGTTCATTTTTGTTGTGATCTTTGCAGTGAATAATAACGTGCATTCGTAAGTTAAGAGACTTGAACATATGCGGATGTCACTTGAAATAATTTTATATTACAAGAAATTGTTTAAATAGCACATGACGTTATTGGTGCATTATGTAGCACAACATATTCCTATTGTTTGATATTTTTTCGTGTTTGATTAGGATATTGCATGTCACTCATCACTGAAAATCCACTTTATTTTCTATATATTTTCCTCTAAATTTTCTAAAATGTAGATTATTTAATTTATTAATTGGGATGTTGGCACTGAAGGACATCGTAGGCTACATAAATCCATGCTAAACGTCGAGTTAATACCTTCATAATTTTCAGATTGTGATGTACTAATTCTTTTGGATTACGTTCAACAGATTTTTTGTGTCTTTTGGTATTGCAGTGCCTTTCAATGTACTGTTTTTGTTACTTTTACGTTTATTTTACGCAATTATATGAAATGTTATCTATATCAACAGCTGAAATATTAGTTCAAATATCATCAACTATGCCCTGCAATATTACACGCTTGAGCGTCTTACCTAAGGCATTTTACCTCTGCAATGAACCTTCAATCAGCCACAAAGACGTAGTTATTTAAAAAATATGATTAGTAAGAGCAGTGATCGATAATATTGTTCACTATGACTACGTCCCGGTTTTGACTTTCTATAGAAAGAGGGCAGAGGATGTGTAACTATTTTGTATACGAACGTATCTATACCTGCTCTATGACGTCACATATATTTCGAATCAGGAACTTCATTCCAGTTTATAGGTAGCTGGAATACGGAGGGAGCCTACTTATAAGAATCTTGAAATAGTTCTTACGAACATAAAATATGTTAACAAACGCAACTTGCCACAGGACATGCTTCACTTCATCACATTTCCATATTAAATTCAATAACGCTATATTGATATTGCTAAAAGTGCCAATGCACATTGCTGAGAAACGGTACGTGATAGAGAAAATCTGATATCAGTTTTGGATTCAGCACCACAAGAAACTATAAATGTGAGATATATATTTTAATTTGATTTTAGTGTAAATATATATGATGGTATTTAAAAGTTTAATGGTATATTTATTACTTTGAAAGTATGAACCAATTTTTTTTCTTTTTTTTTTGTACATTAGGGAATGCTTTTTATAATAGAAATGAATCTTGTTTTTAAATTAAAATCACGTCTCTCTTTTAATCTATTGTTAAATGTAACTCTTGTATACATGTAACTTTTATCCAAATCAAATTGTTGTATTCTTTGTAGCTTTTAAGTTCATTCATATGTATACCTTTTGCTGGTTGAGTGGAAGAGAAGGCCCTACGGCCTTAACTGTTATTATTATTATTATTATTATTATTA
The DNA here is from genome assembly GCF_040183065.1 of Periplaneta americana. Lineage (NCBI taxonomy): Eukaryota > Metazoa > Arthropoda > Insecta > Blattodea > Blattidae > Periplaneta > Periplaneta americana. Next base: position 75,489,530 of record NC_091117.1, on the reverse strand, counting down.
TTATTATTATTATTATTATTATTATTATTATTAAGGCTGAGAATTCCATTAATCCTTTCCTGAATTAATTCTGTGTTGCAGATAATGATGGTTCCTCAATAACGCTTTTCAATATACAGAGAATAACAGACCTCACCGACAAACGTTGAGGAATGATGAATCACATTATAGAGTATCCTTTTTTGTTAAAGAACATACCGTCGTTGATTTTATGAAAACTCATATAGACAGTGCAGAGCACATTTTTTTCAGGAGGAAGGAAAAAGTAATTAAATATCAATAGGCCTACTCAAGAATATTAGATAATTCGGTAGAAAACGTTGGTGAATATGTTTGACATCATCGAGAATCAGTATTGGTCTATTTATATTTAATTAAATTTTTCTTTCTCTTGAAAAATTATGCTCTGTACTGTCACATTGGAGGAGTAATAAAATCAAAGACGATATGCTTGGTGACAAGTGAGTTCTTCATGAGTTATGAGTCCCTATTAGAAACATATTCCACATCAAGAATGTTACATAAATGTGAGTCTTAAGTTCGTATCATCTATGATACACTGCTGTAGTTCGTTGTTGGTCTGTATTCAATCCGCCTTCCTGTCCATGTTACACTAGAGCATACGTTCCTTAACAAAACTATAGTCTCTGTGTGAACTATTGTTCCTCAAAATTTAAGGAAATACAAAGAAATAAATAATAGCTACAAAAAATCTGTCGCAGCAAATAATTACAACCGAAAACCATAAAGTAATCCTTGATTTATATTGTAGAAATCTCATTTAATAGCAAAGTTGTTAAATCTATGCAAATGTAGTGCTGATAACAGTAACAATCGCAATTATACCTTTTCAATTCGACGTAATCTGTTTTACTTTGTAACTGGTTTACTACAATCATTAATACGTACTGAAATATTATGTTGAATATGTTCGTTGCTGCGGCTAGTGTGGTAATGTTTCTGGTTATAAATCCTGTGGCACTGAGTTCTATTTCCTGTAGAGAAGAGGATGATTTTCTTTCCTCCACAGAGACTGGATATACAGGATGTTTAAAAAATACGGGGCATAATTTCAGGTATGTATTTCCCACATGTAGACAATCAAAATAGTTCATTACAACATGTGTCCGGAAACGCTTCATTTCCGAGTTATAGACTTCACAACATTGAAATTCACCGGAACGTTTTTCTTTCCGCAGGTCGTTGTCATTACAGAAGATGTTCAAAATGTCCACCTCCTGCTTGAATACAGACCTCACGTCGATATCTCATTGACCTGCGAACACGATCCCAAACTCCAGGAGTATTGCGTACTGTATGTCCTCAGAACATGCCACAATTCGATTCCGAAGGGATTCCAAATCAGGCACCGGAGACGAATAAACCAATGAATTTAAATGGCCCCACAAGTAGAAATCGAGAAGGTTCAGATCAGGTGAGCGTGGAGGCCAAGCAATTGGCCACCTCTACCTATCCATCGATCAGGAAACCTTCGATCCAAGTACCGGCGAGTCGTACGACTGAAGTGTGCAGGAGCGCCATCATGCAAGAAGTGAATGTGTTGACGATTGATCAGTGGAGTGTCGTGTCTTCTAAAACATGAGGTATGGTGTTTTCCAGAAAGTTTGTGTACGCCTGCCCCGTAAGTCTGTTTACAAGTACATGGGCTCCAACTAATCGATCACCATTGATACCGGCCCACATGTTGAGGGAGAACCGCACCTGGTGATGAGATGGAACAGTTGCACGTGGGATTTCATACGCCCATACATCTGATTGTGGAAATTTGTTATGCCATCTCGTGTGAACTGTGCTTCATCTGTAAATAATACTAAGGCAGGAAAGTTCGGATTTACACCACACTGCTGCAAGAACCACTGACAGAACCTAAGTCGTGCAGGGTAATCTGCTGGTGACAGGGCCTGTACACGTTGCAAATGATAAGGATACAATATTGATACGTACTCTTTCATCAGTCTCCAGACAGTCGTATGAGGAACATTGACTTGCAACGCTACCCTTCGTGTGCTGATAGAAGGAGTCATGTTCACAGCCTCCAGAATCTCCTCCTGTACTTCTGGAGTTGTAGATCTTGGTCGTCCCCTTCCCAAATCAGGAGAGTTAAATTTTCCATACTCGCACAGACGGTAATGGAGACGTACAAATGTCTTCCGATCTGAGCATTGTCGCTGTGGGTACCTCTCCTGGTACAAACGACGAGCCAACGCAGCATTGCCGTCCGCCTTACCGTACATGAAGTGTATCTCTGCCAGCTCTTGATTTGAATACATGTCGCACAGTCTAACTCCTACACAACACTGAATGTAACCTTCGCCTCGGAATGAACTGTCAGAGTGCCCTCTTAATGTCTCCTTTGACGGCAACGACCTGCGGAAAGAAAAACGTTCCGGTGAATTTCAATGTTGTGAAGGCCATAACTCGGAAATGAAGCATTTCCGGACACATGTTGTAATGAACTATTTTGATTGTCTACATGTGGGAAATACATACCTGAAATTATGCCCCGTATTTTTTAAATACCCTGTATGTTTTCTGTTTTCAACCGGGTGAATAGATAAACCGTATTTTGGCAACCTGGCTCTCGGCAGAGCCGCTTGCAGATTCCCGTTATGTAGACAGTTCATTGTCGGTGATATGCAACTCAGTATCGGTAATCGAAACATCACAAAGTATTAATATAAAATATTATTTAATATAAGTAGTTAATACGTACATTACCGGTCAAAAGTTTTCGATCACCTATCGCAACTATGGATTTCGTTTTGAATATTCTATCATATCATAATGCTAGAGAGAGAGAATATTTATATTGTCGTTCTGTTTAGTTTTTCCGATGTGTTTGTACATTGAAATAAAGTATATAGTTGTTTTCATAGCTGATCGAAAAATTTTAACCGGTAGTGTATACCTAGAAAGAAGATACTGAAACTGTATGTCTTCTTCTAAACGTTCAAGAAGTAATGCATCACTCAATGAACTCTGTATTTACGAGGTGCATCCAGAAAGTAAGTTTCCCGATTTTTTCCCCTTGAAAGTAAACGTAATTAGCCGTGTCAATTGCGCATGCGTAACAGATCTATGAAGTATCAATCATATGCCAGCCGGACAGGTCCCGCCTGGTGCCAGTAGCGTGGCAGCAGTGGTCCGAAATGGAAGCTCTTATTCCTTCTCGCGCCGCCTATGAGGTTCGGTCGGTGATAAAGTTCTTTAATGCACAAAACATTGCGCCAATTGAAATTCATCGGCTGCTCTGTCAGGTCTATGGGCCGAACATCATGAGTAAGCAGATGATGCGTCGCTGGTGTAGGCAGTTTTCCGAAGGTCGTTAAAGTGTCCATGATGAAGGGCGCAGTGGGCGACCGTCCCTCCCTCATTAATGATGATCGTGTTGAGCTGGTGCGGCAGTGCATCATGGAGAACCGTCGCTTCACGATTACGGAGCTGAGCAGCCATTTTCCGCAGATATCGCGATCCTTGTTGGATGAGATTGTCACTAAGCACCTGCTGTTCAAAAAAGTGTGTGCCAGGTGGGTGCCGAAAAATCTGACACCCGAACACAAAATGCAACGTTTAGGAGCAGCACTGACATTTCTGCAACGGTATCACGATGACGGCGACGAGTTCCTCGACAGGATCGTCACGGGCGATGAGACTTGGATTTTGCACTTCACCCCGGAAACCAAGCAGCAGTCAATGCACTAGTGGCATAGTGGATTTCCGGTCAGGACGAAATTCAAACAGACGCTGTCGGTACGGAAAGTGATGTGCACGGTGTTCTGGGAAAGGAAGGGTATTCTGCTCATTGACTTCCTTCCAAGAGATGAAACAGTGAACGCTGACCGTTACTATGAAACACTGCGAAAATTGCGACGTGCCATTCAAAACAAGAGGCGTGGAATGCTTATTGCAGGTGTTGTGCTCCTCCATGACAATGGTCGTCCACATACGTCTCGGCGCACAGCAGCTGTTTTGACGGAATTTGGCTGGGAGTTGTTTGATCACCCACCCTACAGTCCTGATCTTGCTCCCAGCGATTTTCACGTTTTCTTGCACCTCAAGAAATTCCTGTCCTCCGGTGAGCGTTTTGGCAACGACGAAGAGCTGAAGACGTCTGTCACACGCTGGTTCCATTCACAGGCGGCAGAGTACTACGACAGAGGGATACAAAAGTTGATCCCACGATACGACAAGTGGCTATGTTGAAAAATAGCTGAAACATTGCTTTACCTGTTGCCAATAAATGTTTTCCTGAAAGTGTGTGTTCTTAAAAAAATAGGGAAACTTACTTTCTGGATGCGCCTCGTAGAAGCTATTGGACGTAATTTATCAAATACACACAGAGGTGAAAAATAAAAGTGTGAATAATGAAGTTTAAATACATGAGTGTTATATTCAGTGGCGAATCTAACGTGTAAATACTAAAAAGTTCTGTTTACCTTGTATCTTTTTTATAGAGCAGAAGATAATGACTGCTCATTGTCACCCCCAACAGAATACAGGTAAAACAATATCATTTATTTGACTCGGAACACTCTGTTAGCCAAGAATATTTCTTATAACATGACAACTGAAATTGTATATTATGTGTTCCTCCACCCGCTGTTATAATATGTAAATGTGTGGTTGTTCTCCTATCTTTGTAAGCACATTTTGTTTCATACGTCCACTTGAAAACTGTTTCTCTTTTAATTCTACAAATAATGCCTCATTGTTCTCTCAGTATGAGCCATTATAGGAAATTAGTGTGTAACACACACACACACACACGCACGCACGCATGTAGTTTTTGTTAAACTAAACTCAACAACGCAACGCTTTTAGAAAACAGCAATATAGCGCGACGTAATATTGTGACCGAAGGCTAGCCTCGTCCCGTACGGAGATGTAGCGAATCAGTACCCCCTCCCCGGTCCCACCTCAGGCTTGCGAGTCAAGGTCGTAGCCATATCTTTAGAGAATTTTTGCCTTAAACCTTACTGCTTACAATGCTCTCTTCATACTGAAATAACTTTCAACAGTGAACTTACTATGTGGAAGAATCGAAGTGTAACCAAGTGTTGCTATATATTATCGTTATTACGAACTTATAGGCCTGCTGTTACTAGGAATAATAACTCAATTTTTTTGGGGGTAGACTAAGCCTCAAAAGCTTCTTAAGATCTTCGCCACTGGTAATATTAAGAAATTCGTAAAAAAAAAAAAATGTAATAAGAAGTGTTATGTTAGCTTAAGCTTTGCAGCCACATATTCAGCCTGAGAACATTTATCTTTCTCTTTCGTTACATATTTTTGCATTTAATTGTAATTTGCAGACAGTGATTTATTCGGAGGCTGAGTTAGTAATTTTGTCAGTGTGTGTTTAAGTCATGCGCGTAATGGAAAGAAAAAAAAATACTGGGAACCTTCCTCCTTTGCCACGTTTCGACTTGCAACTAGCTAGCTCACTTACCTCCATTCTAAGATTCTTACTACAGGGACATTTTATTTTTACTAAAGTTTCTAATATTAACTTGGCTATACCTTTGGATTAACGGTTGAGAACCGGAAACACTGTTACCCCATTCCACGAGTGAAGTTCGATGATACTGGCGTAAAATACAAATAAATCACTTTAATAGGTATAGGAGGGAAGAAAAGTAAGTTGTCCATTTACGTAAACTAGGAAATATCGTGATTTTGAGTTTGATAATTTCCATTAGGTGTTTGTTTAATCAAAATACAGTACTGTAATAACAATAAGTGTTTTTACTCACTAACTGAGCTATCCATTCGGACGTATTCATTATGCAGTGTATATTATACTGTCTAGAGCACATAAGCGTACAATATAGAGAATGAAGTTAAATTGAAAAATAATCATAATATGGATATTTAAACACAATTTTGAAAATGGTGGCCGTTCATTTCGATACAGGCTTCAGTTTTTTTTTTTTGCATATTATCGCACTATAGGCTATTGTACCTAATTCCAATTACCAGTTTCGTCCTTCGTATTAGTAACTCATATTGAAATAATTCTGTACCTACTCTACAAAAGAGTGCCTTACGTACTGTAAATTAAATCTTCACTTCTGCCCGATCCGAAAAGATAAAATTACTCAGACAAGCTATCTACAGTCCCTGCAAGTGGTTTTGTTGCAGGGTCATAGAAAGGAGGGGAAATCACGTGACAGTTAATTACTTAACGAGGCTCTTTTATTTAAGTTATTTTAAGCAGTTGTATAATATTACGTAGACGTCCAATTCCTAAAGAAATTAATGTTCTCAGAAAAGAGCTAAGACAGCTCAACCACTAGCCTTTACAGAGGGGAGAGCAGAAGCGAGTGGAGGAAACCGGGATGCGACGTAGGCAAACGGACGACAGTACCTGTGTGCAAATATTATTCAATATTGAAAGCTCTTTCGTCACTGGAAAACGCGAACATATTTCTGGAACGTATTATACTCACTAACTCAGTACTGTTTACTATGAGCGTAAGGCGACTTTGACTGCATACGAGTCATTCCACGTCAAATCGCACAAAATTATACAAATTTTGACCTTCATATTTCTGATTGCGTTTATTTTTTTTACCAACTCTATGGGTCTCATAAACCAACAAGTGTATTTTTATTTCCTCCTAAATCCACATGTTTTTAAAATATTACATGTTAAAATTCGTTAAACATGTCGCTCAATGCAACATTTAAAGCGCCATATTTCTGACGATATTGATGTTAAAATTCTTTTGAAAAATGCATTTAAAAGCTTAAAGTAGTCTTTTATTAAATATTTACTAACTAATTTTAATATAATTATTTCAAATATTTTTTTTTATAATTCAATTTTTAAAACGTATACTTCAATCTGAAATAGCCCTATTAAAAATCTAAAAAAATGCCTACTAGGTGCACTGAAGTATTCTTAATAATTCCAGAAAAAATCAGAATGGGTTCTCCAATAGTTTAATGGAAATTTAATTACTTATGACAGAAAGTGTAGCGGTCGGCGCAGCAGCAGTGGACGGGAAGCGTTAAAGCGCGCTAAGAGGTTTATCGGCGCTGGATAATTGACTGAACGTTGCAACATTACACCCAGTACGGATCAGGTTACTCGAGGAAAGACTGCTAATTTACTTATTATGATATCTTCAAATAATTGTACATTATGCTTTTCAAATGTTTCTTTTCATTCACTCTTTAAATTTTCATTCGCCTATCTTCTTTCTTGAAAAAAAAAATTGTTTTACTAAATCTTCAGCTTTTGACAACGGAATGAAAGAATATAATTTTAATGTACCAGTTATTAGTTTTAGATTATGGTATCTGGCCTGCAAATTTTCAGTGGTTTTTGTGCTTATTGAATGGACAAAATATAAATGACACGTTAGAAATGTTTTTTGTGACTAATCAAACAGTTGTTTTTTTGGTGTTGTTATAGGATCTTGTATAGGCTAACTCTCGTGGCAAGTCTTTTAACAGTATCTCCAATGCCAACGCATGGACCTTTACCATGCGACATTGCAAAGAAGTGGCATTCAGCACTAATTCCATAATCGTCTTTATGTAAGCAATTATTTTTAATTTTTTTTTTTTTTTTGTGAACTTGATCCATTGGAAAAGTATATGATTTTTTTCATATCGTTGAATTCTTGCTTTAAGAAATTGATTGCTTCGGATTGAAAAAAGTGAAAGGGATCGGTGTCATGTTTCATGGTTTCTGAGATGACATTACTTTTGTAACGAATTTCTGTATCTCCTTTGAAATATACTACGAAAGGATTTATTTATTTATTTAAATGTACAGAATAAAGAATATAATTACAAACAAGAGAAATAGAAATAAAATAATACAATCAATATAAAAAAGGAGATGCAGTAGTATTAACAAAATTTGAGACCGAATGAGCAGCGCTCGTGTTCGGTCACAGTTCAGATATAATATTAATAGGCCTATAAGAGAATATAAAATAAAATAAAATAAAGTAGGAAGTAAAATTAAAATTGTATTGTATTGTGGCTTGGCATATGTTCCAATGCACCTTGTATTGAATCTTGTATTACAAATGAATAATTTTCAGAAAAGTCTGCAATAACTATGTAATTTTCAGGTTGTACCTTTCTTTGCATTCCGTCAAAAATAAAATATGGCTGACTTTTGAATGGATGATGATGCATCTTCTACATGAAAAACTTAACATGCTAGGGAGCCTTTTACTTTTGAAACTTTTCACGGGAGTATCGTTTTGTTGTAGCTTTCTTTTCTTGATAGGGGATTCTATTGACATCAAACTCTTGTTTAATTCCTCAATATTATTGATTTCTAGCACTGTATCCATAGAACTGCTAGAAGAAGTACTGGGATAATCACTTTCTCTGTCCGCACTTTCATTTGATTCATGTTTATTAATATCACAAGAACTACCGGCTTCACATATAATTTCACCTGATCTATGCGGAAATTGATTGATTTTTACGGAACAAATCACATATTTGCACACTCAAAGACTCCTTTAAATTGAGATTTATCAATAAGTCGCGACTTACGCGTCTCAGTGTACTTTTCTTTTTAAAAGCGTGATTAGGAAGGTAAATGGATTTAAACACTTGTTATATATTACGCGATCTTTACCATCACTCATGTTTTATAGAAGTCACGTCACTGCGCGAAATTCAAACCCAAACTGATTATTTTTCTCTCCTGCCATCTGTTTACTGCCATAAAGTTTACTGCCTTATCCAGCCTTGCTATCATCAAATACTTGGCTATATTACAGTATAAACTGTGAAGGGCTTCCCCCTGAGCTGACAATAATAAAATAATTTTAGATAAGATATTTACTGTTCCTCAAGGTATTAATCATTTGATGATTAGTATGGTGACATCAGATGCAACGGGGAATTTCCACGGGCAGCCTTCTAGCCTATGGCTGCAAGCAGTTCATTAGCTGGGCATCGCGAGAGCGTGCATGCCTCCGGAAAATAAATTGTTACAAATGTATGGGTGCCGATCCCACATTTATAAATGCAGATAATACATCAGCGAACAAGTCTATATTTTTTTTAGATTTTTAACTTGGCTATTTAATATAGTAATTTTGCTTTGAAAAAGAAACGATTAAAAAAATAGGCCAAATTTTAAATTTATTTGTGATAGGCCTGAAGTAATAAAAAGTGTTGTATTTCGTCTTTCAAATGCGCCAAACCGAAAATCTCAATTATATGTAGACACAGAGTTCTATGCGAGTTTATGTAACAGTGCGCGCATAATTTGCGTAACTTCAAATAATCATAACTACACAAATAATTAATAATTGTGAAAATAAAAAAATACGGTTCTCCTTATTTGATGTCTGGAATTCATGAAAAAAATTCGACCATTTCCGAGAAGGTCGTGTTTTATTGCTGTGCGATTTGACGTGGAATGACTCATACGCGGCCTTGGTTCTGTGTGGAGGACGCTTGGAAGTTTACTAGTAGAAGGGGTGGGAGTGGAGTACATTGAAAAACTCAGATACAATAAAAATTGAAGTAAAAATAAAATGATGTCCCTGTATAAGCTACCGCGCACCCCTGAATTTGGTTCCAGGAAATAATGAATGGCCTATACCTAGGTATAAGAGATTAAAAGAATTATGTCCCCTGTTCGTAAGTTGCTAGAATCATGCCTCAAAGTCAGATACTTTAAGATTTTTTTTGTGCATCTCTCTCGTATAATGTACCCATGTCCTGGTTTGTCGTTTTCAAACATCCTATAACCGCTGCCTCCATAAGCGCTTTCTAAGTTATAATCCACTGAATGCACGCCAATTTGTTATTTCACTATGCTGTATATTTTATTTCATTTTTGTTTCAGGTAAGCAGACTGTCTGGTCACGATCTTCATTGTTAGAGAACGTTGCCACGATTCAAGTAAGTCTTAATCTGAATAAAATAGTAGAAGGCATGTGGGATTCAGGGGCATTGCTTTGCAGTAACACCTAGAATAACAAAACCGTAACTTCCCTGCAGAATATTAGACGGTGAATTTCTGCGTGCTAAGATTTTTTATTTGTATTTTTAATGTGAATGCATTCTGTTTGTTAGCAAAGTAACTTTCTAAGGTTGTTCTAAAGTCATTTCAAAATTTAAAACTCTGTGAAAATTTATCTAATGAAGGATGAAAATGAAAATGTTATTATTTTAGGTAAACTTTGGAGTTTATTTTACAATTATAAAAGTTTGTAAATATTTCCGCGTTCCCTCGTTCATTACTCATTCTGGAACATCCCATTCTCAGCATTTTGCAAAACTTGTCTCTGTATATTCGAAATGTATTGCAAAATTGTATCATTGGTTTTCTATAAGGTCGGTGAGTGTCCTAAAAAACACGTTCTTTGAGATGACTTTAGAAACAAGTTCGACCTAATTGAGATCTGGCGATCGTGGAGGCCAGACTATTGTAAAATGCATGGTGATGACATGTTCGTCAAATATTTCTCCAATTGCTTTGTATCATCTTGAATGACGATTATTCGGTTATGTTTTCCATCTCGTGATTTATTAGTCCGGGAATGACGAAGTTCTGCATCATACTAAAATAGCACTTCCCGTTTACAGTGCCAGTCTCTGTTAACCCATTATTATCTTGAATATGGGCCCGTGATGGATTGTGAAGTGAAGCCAGACGACACATTGACTTTCAGGTCATGAAGACACCGTTGAATTAAAACCTGTGGGTCATATTTAGATCTAATTCGCAATGAGTGTGTTTAATTTGCCCAGAAAATGTTATCTAGTCAGTAAATTTTTATTTGAAGCTCTGATAGCACGAATAAAGCAAATTTTCATCTTACGTCTTTGTCACAAAAGAATGTTATGAAGTAAACCCCAAAGTGTAACACAATGAAGTTTTCGTTTTTTTTGTGTCAAATATTGTAAAAATTACAAAGTTTGAACTGCATTTTAGATATCCTGTTATAAAAGAAATATATAATCTTTCAACTAAAGCATCTTCCTTTCACGCTGGATATCCGAGTTCACATCCTGATAAGTGGAATTAATGGTGTATAAAAAGATGTTGGTGCTGGTTTCTTCGTAATACTGATATTTCCCTCCATTGCTCCTAAATTCACAACAGTCTATGACATCGGTACAGAAAATAACGGGGAAACTAATGATGTACAGTATATAGGCCTCTATTTAACGAGAATAACTTCCACCACATTATTATTAGGCCTAGGAAAGAAATAACTATGTTAATTGCTTAAATTGGCTGTAATATCTGTATTCTCAACCATTGTATGAGTAAAAAGGCTGGTTCACAATAAACCAGGAACGGAAACGACAGCGAGGACGAGAATGGAAATAATGTTTAAATACATTTATTTTAACAATATTTCCGTTCTTGTTCTCGTTTTCGTTTTCGTTCCCGGTTTATTGTGAACCAGCCTTTAGAAGAAGAATTATTATTACTGACGGAGAAGGGCTATCGGGGTGCTACCAGCACTGCATGCATTACGACAGTGGTCGGCAAATATGACATCATGGAATACAGCCCGCAAAACACAGCAACAGGATAGGTCAGGGATGTCGAACAGCGCTCTCAAACTGTGAAACGATTAATACTGTTTCCTACCGTAGCTGAGCTGAAACGACAGTCAGTCAGCTCGCTGTAGCAGTGTTCTGTACGCACTGTGTTTTTCAACTCTGGCGGCTGGTATGGATATGGAACGACGATTCAATAGTGAGTGGACAGATAAATATTTATTTATCTCAAAGGAAGGAAAGGTACATTGCTTAATATGTAGAAAAGAATTTGGATACATTAGACATCATAGTATTAAAATACATTTTAATTCTACACGTAATGCTGAAGCTTATGGCCAGAAAAGTTATCCGGTTTCACTCGTGAAAAGGCTGTAGAAGAATTAAAATCAAGATTGAATTCAGAAAACATTCCATCACCATCGGGTGTTTGTAGAATAAGCTTGGTTCGTGCTAGCTACAAAATTTGTGAAATTATTGCAACGGCTTCAAAGCTATTTACTAACGGAGAATTTGTGAAAGGCTGTCTCATTGCTGTTGCAAAAGATATATGTCCGGAATACGTTAATGAATTTAAATCTATATGTTTCTCTCGTAATATTGTTGCAGAGCGCGTATCATAAATGGGAGATAACTTGGAGGAACAACTGATAGCAAGAATGAAAACTTTCACTTATTACTCACTATAGCTCTTGATGAAAGTACCGACCGGAAAGATATGGGCGCAGCTAGCTACAGTATATGCATAAGGAGTGTCGATTCAGATTTCAATGTTCATGGAGATCTTGTAGATGTCATTTCACTAAAGGATCGAACTCGAGGAGGAGATATTTTTGAATCTGTAACAAAAACTATGAACAAATTTCAAGTCACGCGAAAAGTAATAAATTTTATACATCAAAACAGTTTATGTTTCTGAACTTGAAGTTGCACTGCTACAACACATACACACAAAGTTGATATTTTAAAAATGATATTAACAACATTATTATGATTTATTTCCGTCACTAACGAACAACATTCATGGAATGACCCAGTAGATTAAACATTATTATTATTATTATTATTATTATTATCATCATCATCATCATCATCATCATCATCATCATCATCATAATAATTCATCCTCATGTAGGCTACATTCTTTGTTTATCAGAGTTCATCAAGTGCAAATCTAAACTGAGTTCCTAATCAGTTAGTAAGATGTATAAAAGTTATCAAGTACCAGCCGCCGCAGTTTCGCTTTTGTTTACGATCATTCGGCCGTACTGCCTGCTACCTGTGTTCAACCGTTGCACGGTAAGGGAGGAGTGAAGGCTCTGGAGTTCACAGCTCGAGAGCGCTGTTCGACATCCCTGGGATAGGTGGAAGGCGAGAGGTAGAAAGGTAGGCACTCACTTGACGGAAGATATTCGTTTGACGCGTTCGGATTTTTATTCTAGTATCGCTCACTTGTCCGTATTTCTGAATTGATAATCAAATAGTGTTGTAATTTACTGCTACAGCTTGTTATTTCATTGTAGTGTTCTGGACTTAACCTGAAAATAAAGTGAATAGTTCATTTACTTACGCTGTGAAGAACATACCTGGTTCATTCATTATTATTTTCCCAGTCTCATGCCATATCTTGTTTTTGCATATTACATTACTGTAATTCTAATTTGATAAATTGTAAAGCCTTTCATACTGTAGGACTAACAAAATAAGCGTCGCTTCATCCATTTCATTTATACATTCAATATTACTGCGATTGGAGGCTTTGCAGTCGATATAGCTAATAATTGTCATGGCATTCATTATTTTCATCAAGGCCCGTACAGGAATACGTTTAGAATTTTCTAGCCAGAATTATGGACGGAATTCGGTCATGCGAGCAGAGACGCTACGGCCAAGTGGGCGATCTCCACTTAAAATAGTGCAAATAATAAAAATCCGAACGCGCCGAACGAAACCGTTTCGGTAAGTGAGCGCCTATCTTGAGCCTCTATTATCCGTGGTAATGAAGAGGGTGGACTGAAAAAATCGGATAATCCATACCATAAAAGATTTTCATAAATGAAGTGCACAATGCTTTGGCCTACAATTTTGTAATTTCCTTCGTGGTCTTGTGTTTAACGTGCTATGTAGTGAATCAGGAGTTCACTGAAAGTTCGATTGTCAACGACGACGAGTTCTTAAGGTACAAGGGTTGATGGTTGGTGACTGTCTGCGGAAAGATAGGAATACAGTAGTTGAAGTCTTATGTTGTAGATTTACACAATTTATGCACTTTATCCTTGTCTTTTTTTTTTTTTATTAAATCGCGTACAGTTACTCATTTCCCAAACCTTTAATTATTTGTAATATTTTACGGTAATCAACACAATAGTTCTACGTTTTCTTTTGGCAATTGTGGAAGACATTTTGCATAAAGGTTATACAATACGGCTATTCGAATAGTAAGGATAAGGAAAGTATGGTACACGGGTTTGTGAAAGTTCTTGGAGTAATATCTTTGAAAGAAGTAGTGACTATTTTATAACTAGACTAAGTATTTCTGTTGCCGACAGCAAAGCATTCCTACTATACTCTGTGATACTTGTAGGGGTAAAGGCTTGTAATAACCTTCTGTAGAAAAACTACGCAGAAACGTAAATACAGTACTTCATAATTTTTCTGCGGGAAAAGAAGAAAGAAAAACTAGAAAAAAAAAGTCGGATAATCCAACAATCGGTTAATAGGGTGACGGATAATTGAGGTTCTACTGTGTGTGTGTGTGTATGTATACATATTGCATGATTTGATTTCTTTTTTTTCTTTTCTTTTTTTTATACACAATTTAAACATTAAGAAGGCTGTGTAAATAACTCAATAAAATTAGAAGTCAAGCTTCTTATAACGAATTTTAATTGCTCGTCTGTCATACGCGAAATTCTTTTTGATTTTACAACAGATCCTGTCCTGTTTACTTGAACACTGCGTAACTTTGAATGAACAAGTGATGGGTAAGCGAAGGGAGGGAGATCATGCCTTATCCCTTCACCCTGCTTGTGTGCTAAGGGGTTCACTCCCGAGTCAAGAAATGCAGATCACTGCATTACGGTGTATTGTTTGACAGGACCTCTTGCGACGAAGAAATGAGAGAACTCAATGAGTGTACTTGTAGTCCCGCAGAGATATTATCATCTCAGCCTAAGTTTGATAAAGGAACGAAGTCTCGTCCTAGTCGTTCCCGACCGACGCCGATCTTTGGGCTTGAATATGGTATAAATACAAGTGTACTATCTCTGTATTATATGGGACTCGCCTCACTAGGGTTGCCAACCCTCCCGTATTTCCCTGGATCTCCCGTATTTGGCCCTAATTTTTAACAGTCTCGCGGCTCCCGTATTTTTCTTCTCTTCGAGCATTTTTCTCCCTTAGTGTTGATTAATGTAAAAGTCTTCATTCTAAACATTTGATTTTTCCGTGAATGATGATAATTTATATGATGAATTTTTAGATGCATTAAAATGTAATGTCTTTACAGAAGGTAGTGCTTGCCAGAAATGGGTTTTAGTGCTCACCCGTTTAAAATCAAACCATGTTAATTTTACAAATTTGAAAAAACTGGTGACTTTATTCTAAGAATACGAAGTAGGCTAGGTAGTAATGTTCATACAAAGAGAGTGTTTCATATCATGAACAATAATTGCACAGATATTCGAAACGATACATCTAATCAAATCAGAACTACAAATTGCAGTCGACTTCAACTATTATTCGAGGCTAAATCTGTCTCAAAATACTCTTAATTTAAGCCTAGCTACCGAATAAAGTTGTTTTTTAGTAACTGAACTGAATGATTTGTCCATTTTCTATGTGAAATTTTGTCGAATCCTTAGTCTCCCGTATTTTCTTTAAAAAAGTTGGCAACCCTACACCTAGCCGAACCTGTGAAGAATGCAAACAGATTGTATCAACTGTTAATCCAAATCTATTTGAAACTACGCCCCTACTCGTCAGCTTCCGAAATGATAATGTCTACAGTATAAGCTTCATAAAAACATTAACGAATCATTATACAGTAGTTGTATTAACTCCTGCAGTAGCTGAATGGTCAGACCTTCAGACTGTCAATACCTCTTATTAGTTCTACTATATCCCTCACTCCCAGCTTCTCTTGTAATGTTCTCCGGCCAGGGCGTATGAGTTCAGTTCCACACGGTATATAGGTCGCGCCACCGTTTTTGGCATGTGGAATAAGTAATGGCAACCTTAAGTGTGAGTATCTTATTTTTATAGCAGTTTATGGGCGATAAAGCTGATAATTGTGGTTGGCAGATTGTTGATGTGACGTGTATTTAGGAGGAGGTATTGTTCTCAGCTGCTGTGACAACAGAAACTCACTGACTGGACACAGTACTCAAGGACACACAGCAAGAACGCTAGCGTAGGTAAAGTTAAGTGCGAGTATCTTACTTACTCCGCGGCCTGGGCACCAAGACTGACAACTGTTGTTGGCAGATTGCTGACGTGACGTGTATAGGAGGTGGTACCATTCTCAGCTACACTGTCAACAGATGCTCGCAGATTGTGCATTGTACTCAAGGACACGTGCCAGAAACGCTGGCGTTTGCAACAGTTAACGGTTGTCGCCACATTATAGAAAGATGAAAGTTTTGTTTTGCTTATCAAGTTGAGGCTGCAGACAGTGCAGACAAAATATTACGTACTATATAAATAAACAAGCTGTGCTCAACGTAATTATGTTGTCAAATTTTCATTATCAATGCGCTTAATTAAATAAATACAAGATAGAATATGCAAGACGTGGCAGGACAGCAAAAACTCGTACTACCTTCAAGACTCCATCCGAGCCTATATTGTAACTGTTGGAGATGATAAATTAAATGAAGGTAAGATGGAAATGTTGTTGGGATGAAAAAGGAAAACTGAAGTGCCCAGGGATAAACCCTTTGCAACGTGTACTTTTCATTACAAATACTTGGTCGAGAATCGAAACCGGAACACCTGAATAGAAGACTAACGCGGTAGCGATAAGCACAGACGGGGAAATGACTTGATCAATAAGTCTACCTACCTTTTTATAACTGGCAAGAACTTAAGTCTATCTTGTACGGTCGAAGGTGATGTACCGTTCTGTCTCATGTTTCGTTACATTCCATTCATAAAAAGAGTGAGCGGAAAGATAATGTGAGATGCAGATTGTTCGTGGAATGCAATTTGTGAAGTTGAGGGAAGCGGGAAAACTTCGAAACAATCCTCTTGTATTTTAACCACAATATCGATACGGTGTAAGAAGAGAGGATAAAGAGTAATAAGTAGGAAACGAATTTCTAGTTCCGTACCTATTTTGTTTGCTACGTTCTAGACGTATGTTATTCAGATATCTCTACGTTTCATGTACACAGGATCCCTCTATTAAAATTCTGTAGTATCTAAAGTGCTTGAATGTACCGTAAATGTCTGTAAATTTGTAAAAGTTATGTTTATGCCTGAAAAGCGCCTTTTTAATATTTTACGTAGTAGGCTACATTTAACATAAAAATACCGATACTAAAATTTCAAAAATGTTCAAAAACTAGAAAAATTCTATTTAAAATGTAAAATATTCTCTTACAGACAAACACTGGTCTGACAAGTTCGTTTCATATCTGTTATCCTGAAATTTCCTAATGGCATATTCTAGAGCGAAGTTAAAAAGTAAAGGTGATAGAGCATCTCCTTGCTTTAGCCCACAGTGAATTGGAAAAGCATCAGATAGAAACTGGCCTATACGGACTCTGCTGTAAGTTTCACTGAGACACATTTTAATTAATTAATCAAACTAGTTTCTTGAGAATATCAAATTCAGTAAGGATATTATATAAAACTTCTCTCTTAACCGAGTCATATGCCTTTTTGAAATCTAAGAATAACTGATGTACTGTACCCTTATACTCCCATTTTTTCTCCAATATCTGTTGAATACAAAAAAATGTGATCAATAGTCGATCTATTACGCCTAAAACCACACTGATGATCCCCAATAATAATAATAATAATAATAATAATAATAATAACCGACGTTTTAAACGAAGTTATGACGTTGGGACCGCTATAATTAAATTACAAAGTTAAAGAAAATCTTGCCGTTGTTGCTTTGCCGATTTTCTTTACTGTGTTCAGGATAATTCTTGTACAGAACCTTAAAATACAACACTACTGCTTCCTTCCACATTCTTCTCCGGATATCGACGTCAGTGTAGCAACTTTAGCACCCGGAGATTGAGTGAAGCAAGCTATACGACTAACAAGAGCCAGAAAAAAATTGACATGCTTTGTTGGCTCGAAACTTACACAGAACTCGAGGCGTCTCTAGCGGATTTATATTGTGTTCTGGCAGCGTAATGCGACTTCAAAGACCTTTAGTCAAAGAACTCTTGTTTTAATGCATCAGATTTGTGTTCATTTTTGCATCATCACGATTGTGATGAGTTGCAACTTTTATATACGGAATACATTTATATTTGTGTGACATTTAGATAGCCCATATGTATTGACAATAATAGATTGGAACACTGCAGCAATCCTTATCGGTGATTCTGTCAAAATCAATACATTTAAGGAAAGGTTGAAAAGATTATGCTGAGATTTAATAGTAATCTAGGTGCAGTGTAATTATTTGTGTCATGTAATTAATTAAGTTGAAATGTAATTAATTAAGGTAGCTTATAATTAAGTTGTTACTCGTTGGATTTAATAGAAATAGATTTACTTATAAGTTATTTTTACTTTTGCATAGGTATGCTTTATGCGGATGACGTGACTATGTTAGGAGAAAATCAACTATTAGGGAAAACATGGGAATTTTACTTGAAGAAAGTAAAGAGGTAGGTTTGGAAGTAAATCCCGTGTCTCGTGACCGGAATATTGTACGAAGTGGAAATACAAAAATTGGAAATTTATCCTTTCAAGAGGTGGAAAAATTCAAATATCTTGGAGCAACAGTAACAAATAGGAAATGACACTAGGGAGGAAATTAAACGCAGAATAAATATGGAAAATGCCTGTTTTTATTCGGTTGAGAAGCTTTTATCATCCAGTTTGCTATCAAAAAAGCTGAAAGTTAGAATTTATAAAACAATTATATTACCGGTTATTCTGTATTGTTGTGAAACTTGGACTGCCATTTTGAGAGAGAAACAGAGGTTAAGGGTGTTTGAGAATAAGGTGCGTAGGAAAATATTTGGGGCTAAGAGGGATGACGTTACGAGAGGATGAAGGAAGTTACGTAACGCAGAACTGCATGCATTTTATTCTTCACCTGACATAATTAGGAACATTGAATCCAGACGTTTGAGATGGGCAGGGCATGTAGCACGTATGGGCGAATCCACAACTGCATATAGAGCGTTAGTTGGGAGGCCGGAGGGAAAAAGACCTTTGGGGAGGCAGAGACGTAGATGGGAGGCTAATATAAAAATGGATTTGAGGGACGTGGGATATGATGGTGGAGACTGGATTAATCTTGGTCAGGATAGGGACCGATGACGGGCTTATTTGAGGGCGGCAATGAACCTCCGTGTTCCTTAAAAGCCGTAAGTAAGTAAGTAGGGCTACGTAGGCTATCGATATGCTTTATAGTTCAGTGTTGATTAATAAGTACTAGGCTTATTGAAATTATTTATAGTTAGACTTAATTGTATGTTACTTCATGGTTATGATAAAATTATGTTATTTCATTGCTATAATTATTGTTACGTTGTCATTATTGTAATCACTTTCACTGGGATTATACCCAATTGCAGTGCTAATATATTCATACATACATACAGTACATATATACGAATAACCTATTCTGTACTCATTCTTGTAAAAAGGATAATCCAACTCAAAATATTCAAAGTACACCTTATTATTAAACAAGTATTTATGTGACAATAACTTGGTGCATGTAATCTTGTTAAGAAAGTTTCAAAGCTTTATATTGGTACGTTGTAAACACTGAATGTGAGAAGCCCTTGTTACACGACATGTCAACACAATAGTGAAATTCCTGCCACGCTCTCTTCAACATCTTTAAACAAAGATGGATGTCTTAGCAGCAGTGATCCGATGTATTATTTCAAGGTCTTGGTGTAAAGGTGGTACATAAATTGCAACTTTTACAAATCCCTAAAGGAACAAGTCATATGATGTCAATTCTGGTGACCTGTAAGCCAAAAAATTGCACCTGTAATGTAATATACAAGTCGCGAAATTTTATTGCCGAAGGCAAACGCGCTGAACCACCCCGTAACGTGCTGTTAATGGCCCACGTAAATTTTCGAACACCATACTAAAATAAATTTGTTTTCATGCGTACACCTGTTCTTTTCTTTATGCGAATTCAGCATAAACTTTTAAACCCAGACTCTACAAAGCGGGCAGGTACAGCGGAGAACTTGGAAGAGCGGGCTATTGTTCATGGATTTGCCGGAACATGTAAATAGTATTTGATAGGCCTACTCGTGGACGAACCATTGAAAAATGGCCTTAAAATTTATAATTAAATGGAAGGGTTCTTAAAATACTAGCAATATATTTAATATTCTTGTCACTTTTGTATGCCTATACTGATTAGAATAATAATGTTAGAAATTATACAATTTTTTTTGTGTAAAATTTTTAAATATCGTATAAGTTATATCTACTTTCCTTTGATTGAGGTTCTGGCTGGAACATGTACAGTACTTAATATCAGACAATACATCTCACTTGAAGGTATGTGTCAAGAGACAGAATAATTGACGTAAGTCTGATCAATGAACTATGTTACTAAACCCTGTGTCTGGAATCTGTAGAGTTAGCATGTTTAGGTGTAGCCGGAGAGAGGCGAATGGGCGGAACCTAGCAGTGCAGGAGTGTGTTGCGGGCAGCATCGGCTAACGACCGCTAAGGGGTAAGATGCGCGTGGCAGAAAGTGATAGGTAGTGTGGCATTTTTACTGCAGTTGAGTTCAGATAGAAATAATTCCCTCTCTGCAGTCTTTCGCTCCCTGCAAGCAATGATGTCTCTCCAGAGCGGTCATTGGACTGGCCACCGCTACCCACTACTTGCGCCAAGGACTTGTTTCGTCTCCTATACTCTACAGATTCCAGACACGGAGTGTGCAAAAGAGGGGGGAAAGGAAATGGCCAACCTACCCCATTATTTCCTGGTTTAGTTGCCTCATGAGTGATGCCTTATTGGTGTCACTTAAGAGGGTTCATTGACTAAACATAAACACTGCAAATACTTAAACTCTACCATTTTTATATCAAGTCAAACGCATTAATTTTGGGATTAAGGAATGCTTTTCATATGTAATGCAGGAAATGACAGTTTATAAAATTTAAATTATGGTTTATTTAACGACACTCGCAACTGCAGAGGTTATATCAGCGTCGCCGGTGTGCCGTAATTTTGTTCCGCAGGAGTTCTTTTACATGCCAGTAAATCTGCTGACATGAGCCTGTTCCATTTAAACACACTTAAATTCCATCGACTGGGCCGGGATCGAACCCGCAACCTCGAACATAGAAGGCCAGCGCTATACTAACTACGCTACCGTGGGTGACGAGTTTATATTTTTGGTGCATATTAAATGATTACATTTAGAGATTGTTTCAATAATACCGCAGTTAAAGGAAAAATAAGCAACAAACAATCATATCAAAACGCAATATTATAAAGAAAGTAAATCGTTTCGAAACTCGCAAAAGTTATAATGAGAAAGTATGAATTGTCCTCATGACCTTAATTGAAATAATGACTAACTTTACTAACAATAGTAATTATAAGTAATTTATTTCGGTGCTTAACCTGCTAATAATTGTGCTTTAATACTGTTGGTGTAATATGAATAATGATCGACAATCCACAGTTACAAATATAATATTGCCATGTCTTCACGATACTAACAATCATCTTTACAATTTTAAAAATTAAGCTCGTTCTCATAGAAGTTGTCATAATAATCGTGCTTTAATACTGTTGGTGTAATATGAATAATGATCGACAATCCACAGTTACAAATGTAATATTGCCATGTCTTCACGATACTAACAATCTGCTTTATAATTTTTAAAGGTTTTATTTCTCAAAGTGCTGTTTCCGTGTGATTTAATGTCTTCTATTCTTAGTGCATTTTCGCTCTTTTCGGTTTATTTTATTCTTTCACTTCATGTAACAGAAAAAGGAATTGGTTGGGTCACTGCTTGAGAAGAAACTGACTACTGAAGGATGCACTGAAAGGAATGGTGAACGGGAGAAGAGTTCGGGGCAAAGATATCAGATGATAGAGACATTAAGATATGTGGATCGTATACAGAGACTGAAAGGAAGGCAGAAAATAGGAAAGATTGGGTAGAAAAATATGGATGTTTCAAGATATAGCTAATATTGAAACAGGCCAAGTCTACGTACAGAACTCTTCCTTTCTGAAAGCTATAATCCGCGATGAATTAAGATTGACATGTCGAGGGACTCGGTGTGACTCCTACTCTAAAGCAGTAATAGAACTAGACAAGTACTTATCTATGGAGGTGGATTAGCGTCGTCTCTGTGTGGGTGGTTTGTTGGTGTATATCGGTCTGTGGCTGGCATAAAACATGAATTGAGCTGAATACTTAATACAGCCGGAATAGCCGTTTTGATGGAGAACTTTGCATTTACCTGCAACAGCCGTGTCTTACTCTTGACAGCTGATGTTCCGGAGTGAGACATTGCTTGCTTTGAAGATAAGAAATATTTAATGAAATAAATTAAGTAGAATGTGATTGGCGTGATCATGTTGTACTAAGATCTTGGTGTCAGCATCGTCATTGTAATGAAATTTTCATTGATAGATCCTATTCATAATTCAACAGTAACTGTTTCTGCTCCAAAGAGTTGGTTGCAGTTAAAAAAGAGCAGATCTGACAGGCATTACTATGGTATTTCACAACTAGAGCCCTGCATTTGGTTGCCTAAAGCTCCATGCAACCCGCAGCAATGTATGGAATATAGCTCGGCGGCATCCAGTGCTACTTACAAGGAGAGGACATGCTCTGTATATCACCGAATGGAATAAGATTGTGTGAGATGAAAGTACAAGACGTACTGTTTAAAGTCATACCTGATATGGGTGGCCAATGACCCCTCGTTTTGGAAATATTGGCTATTGTTTGTGACATACTTCCGTTATGTGCCTAATAGGGATGCATTAGCCTGTGTAACAACGTAGCCCATGTGGTTGGATGCTGAGTTGTTATCCAGGCAACCTGAGTTCGAATCTTAACTGGTTCTATATTTTTTTCTTTTAATAATGATTAATATTGTGATCACAGTTATCTATTTACATATCTATATCATAGTTGTCAATGTATTGAATGCTTCATCATGTTTTAAACAAATTACTAATTAACTAACATTGTATTGTAAAGGATAAACAAAGAAATACTGCTTACGTAGGAAGGTAAGATGTGTCACTGGCGTCTGTTCTATTTCTGTAGCAGCTATTCAATTTCATTTTGTACCCGATTCATTATGATGTCATAAAAACACAGAAAACATACATATTTCCTGCACCATGCACAGCAAATGAAAGAAGGTTGTCCACAGTCACACACATTTTTCCGCACTTCTGCTGCGAAACAGACATCCTTGACATTCACAAACACTTCTCGTTCGTTTATCAATTTTGATGCATACCACGCATATTTCAACATGGCTTTGAATATAGGAACTGACAACTGAAAGTGAATTAAAATAATAATAATAATAATAATAATAATAATAATAATAATAATAATAATAATAATAATAATAATATCAAACTTTAAAAAATGAGAAGGCATTAGGATTCGAACCGATACCAGGTTGACTTTAAACAGTGTGTCTTATACTTTCATGTCACAAAATCTGATTTAATTCGGTGATATACAGAGCGTGTCCTCTCCTTGTTAGTAAGAGTCCTGCATAACCGGTTATGAAATATAGAAAAGACAGATTGCTACTGAACGTCTGACGCTGTAGACAATATGCGAAGTTCTTCCGTCTCACAGAGTAGTCCAATGTTCGATTTAACGAATGTCAGAGTCTCACTCGGTTGGACGGCTCTGGATCATGAAAGACATCATATTGAGCCATCCAGGAGTTCCAAGAATCGTTGCAAGGACGCGATTATCATCGTATACCTTTCAAATGATATTTCCTCTCCTCATTGATTGAAGCACGCATCATGAAACTACAATCATTAAACTTGAGAGTGCTTTTATTTTTGGTAATAACTTGTTACCTACCTAAAAACAATTTATTAGAGAAATAATAATAATACATCCACTTAGAATAATTAAAAGACATCGGCTATATTAACAACTACTCTTTCAGAGGTAGCCTATGTATTTTGAATTTAAAGTATGAACGTTACAATAGTAAGTGTGTACTTATTTGCTCTTCTATTTTGTAAGTAATTGTAATTTATTTTATTCTTGCATTTGTTTACATGTCAGATTTCATTTATGCATTATGATTATTTCCTTCGTTGTTACCGATGTCCATAAGTTGATTTATATATTAGTTATGAAGATAAATATATCAAAGTGTCCAATCAATTATAATTCTATTTCAAGCTAACTTACTAATGGCTTTTAAGGAACCCGCGGGTTCATTGCTGCCCTCACATAAGCCCGCCATCGGTCCCTATCCTGTGCAAGATTAATCCAGTCTCTATCATCATATCCCACCTCCCTCAAATCCATTTTAATATTATCTTCCCATATACGTCTCTTTTTCCCTCCGGCCTCCCAACTAACACTCTATATGCATTTCTGGATTCGCCCAAACATGCTACATGCCCTACCAATCTCAAACTTCTGGATTTGATGTTCCTAATTATGTCAGGTGAATAATACAATGCGTGCATCTGCGTTGTGTAACTTTCTCCATTCTCCTGTAACTTCATTCCTCTTAGCCCCAAATATTTTCCTAAGAATTTCAAGCTAACTCTATTTTTTTTATTAGAAAAAGTGAATTTCCATTTGTGTAGTTACAAAATGCCAGCAGAGTTCCTTTATGGTGAAATGCGCTTAGTATTCTGTCCTCTATATCTGTGGTTCTCTCTAGCCAGGCGCACCGCTTCGAGGCCGGATATTCTAACGAATGTCCAACCTCGCCGGTTGATCTGCAACCGGTCGAATATAAACCGGTTGTAAGAGCTGTTCTGCAGTACTCCGCTACTTAGATCAGGTTTGCTGTTCAGTGAACATACGAAAACAAACCAAAGCTAGGCGGTTGGAAATTAGTGCCACAATAGAAGAATTTTGTAGCGAGCACGTCATTATGTGAAGAGTACAGGGGAAAAACAATCAAAGTTACAATTCTCGTAATGGTGATGTCATCTTTTAAGTAATTCAATATATTACTGTAAAATGTATTGTTGTTCCTAATGAAAAAATAGGAAAGAATGACTGCTGTGTCTGTGGTGATAATTCCTCTTTACCAGTTTTTGATAAGAAAAATGCTCAAGTTTGCAGTTGTAGGTATACTGAATTAGATGATACTGTATTACCACAGTCTAGTATATCGTCGTTGTTCCTGCAGTAACTCCTATGTGACATATTTATCGATTTTCAGGTTTTTTTGCTCTATTAAATAACTTAATTAGTTATATAGCAAATAATAAAATCTCCTCTATGTAATTATATTTCTTTGTTTCGAAAATGTAAGAATTCACAGTCTCCTATGTACGGCTGCTGTAGGATGAATAAATGTGTTTTCTCTTTCTACTGAATAATTTTATATTTTGCACATAGGAGTTATTGCAGGAACAACGACGATATATATTCACGAAGCTCAATACGTAGGGAATATGCATCCATAGATAGTTGCTAACCACTAGGATCGCTACTATCACCTCATTACAGACAACGACGATATATATTCACGAAGCTCAATATGTAGGGAATATGCATCCATAGATAGTTGCTAACCACTAGGATCGCTACTATCACCTCATTACAGACAATGCGAAATAGTACCTGCACAGTCTCTTGTTTCTAGTACCCTCAACAACTCAAGCTTTGTGACTGTGACTGTGATATCACCCTAATGCGAATTCTGACTTTGATTGTTTTTCCAGTGTACTCTTCAAATGTATTTTATCAGAAAGAAAGAAAAAATGTTTCATTTCAAACTTTTAAAATGTTTACAGTCATTGATTGTAATGTGTAGAGACTTGTAAAGCACGCAATCACAATTTGTTTTATTACAAGTTTTGCGGACATCTATGTTTTTTCACTTATTAATTTCAACCTTTAATTAAATCTAAAGTATATTCATGCGTTTTACTTACTATAAAAATCAGAGCTAGACTAACACATAATGTTAGCAAAAACGGTTGTAGGCAGTAATTCGAATGTGCTTTTTAGATTAATGTTGTTACATTTGTTCCGCAGCTTAAGATTTTGTTACTACATAGCTTCTGTGAAGAGCACAGAGCTTCTCTGAGAGGGTGCATTTGCACTGCATAGATATTAATTAATATATTTCAGTAAATGTGCCTTTATGAAAAGTTTTCTCAATGTTTTGTGGGCAAAATGTGCTGGCTCCCGAAAATGAAGGAATTGGGTCCTGAAAATTTTTAGTTTCGTCTAACTATGGTAAATAATTATCTTTTATTGCATATAAACTACCTTTAAATAAATACTTCGTTATTTTTGTTATTAAATTGAAGTGGTATTTTGTACATGAGTACTAGGCTATTCCTATTGTTCACCGATTTACACAAGTACACGAACAAGTAGATGTAAACTCACAGTATCGAAGCGTGCGGGGAAAGAGAGCAGCGTGAACTGTTCACTCGCAACTTGCTCGCAGTATCAAGAGTATGCTCGACGTACACCTAACGTGTATTCAAAGTAACCAAACATACTAAATGACACAGGTTTGGAAACAATTTGTGGTAACTGGCCCTAAAAACATAAATGGTATTATAATAATATTGAATTAGGCGAACCGTCTATACTTATCTAGTTTATATTTGGATTAAACATTAACGTTTTCGGCACTTATGTGCCATTTTCAAATGCATGGAATTGCCTTATTACATGTTCAAATAGATAAACCTTATGTGTGTGAAATATATGGTATGTACCCTTGATGATCTACCATCGTTTACAAAATAATATATAAATTAAATTAAAAACACTTGCTAATAATTAAAATCTATACTAATTTACATCTACAATAAAAGTCCCATTGTTTTATGTGACAATATGGTTATCTTGAAATTGTTATCACATGCAGTTCCTATATTTATTAAATGTTTTTTGAGTTGCACTGTGATGCACGTATTAAAATGTTAAAATTTGTTTGTTATATATTAACACACCAAGGATTCATGTTGTTTCACTTACGCAACAAACAAATTTTAACATATTAATACGTGCAACACAGTGCAACTCAAAAAAACATTTAATAAATATAGGAACTGCATGTGATAACAACTTCAAGATAACCATATTGTCACATAAAACAATGGGACTTTTATTGTAGATGTAAATTAGTATAGATTTTAATTATTAGTAAGTGTTTTTAATTTAATTTATATATTATTTTGTAAACGATGGTAGATCATCAAGGGTACATACCATATATTTCACACACATAAGGTGTATCTATTTGAACATGTAATAAGGCAATTCCATGCATTTGAAAATGGCTCATAAGTGCCGAAAACGTTAATGTTTAATCCAAATATAAACTAGATAAGTATAGACGGTTCGCCCAATTCAATATTATTATATTACAACGTGCTTATCGGAGAATCATACAAAATGAAAATACAAAATGAACATAATAAATGGTATTTTTTCGTTACAATCTATAGGACGTACGTATTGAGCCCGTGATTGCTTTAATTTTGGTCGGAATTTACTTAACTTTTTAATAATCCTATTTTACACAAGCGAATCAGTAAATTACAAATTGAGATAGAGACCTACATTTTTTAATCAGTCGTCTGAATGTATCACTGCTGGATGACATTATTATCCAGGTGTCAAGGTGATCGCTGTGCGTACAAGCGAAACAAAGAAGCACCAGTTGCAAGGTGAGGCACCTTTGCAGAAGCGTACCATTCTATAACACTGCTCCGTTGTGTACTATTTTTCTGAGCAAAAGATTTGACACCATTCACAATGAATTACTTGTCTACTTTCCAGAGAACTTCTGCACCCTGTTTTAGACATCTTAACATGACAGACAATGGTTACTAGAGGGGAAAATTTGCCCCTACGCCGGGGATTGAACCCGGATCCTTGGGGAGAAGAGGGATTCGATGCGATGCTATGGATTGAACTTCGGCGTAGCTCAATGATTAGAGAGCTTGGTACGTAGAACTAAGGACCCGGGTTCGATCCTCGGCGCCGGGGATAATTTTTCTCCTCTAATAACCATTGTTACCATAACAGATATATTCTGTAGGACCAAAAAATTAATCTTTACGCAGAAGACAGACAATGTTCACCAATCGAGGACAGCAAGGTGTACTTGCGAAAGACATTACTAACTGGCTTGACAACTGTCTCGTAGAGAGACAACAAAATTAAAAGATGTTGTAGATAGTAATGTTGATTATGTAACTTTGTGAAACATTAGAGCCTTTTGTTGAATTCCGACAGTGTCTCCGAAGCCAACAGAGTAGATACTCGTGATATCTCTCTTTTCCAATATCTGCAAGTCACTTCATATGAAGTAGAAATATATATTTTTCACGAAATAAATTTAGAGGGGCTACTACGTCAAGAGAGAGAAAGAATTTTTTTCAAAGAAATAATGGGTTATAGAATAAAAATGACTATATAGTACATACTGGATCTTTTTTTAGAAAATACTCTTGTTGATAAGAATAAAAATATTTGAGTTTCTAATCATTTTTATTACATACTCATAACATGGAAGCATAGTAGAATATACTCAAGTGCTCATCTTGAACAGAATATATACTCATGTTTGGTAAGAATAAAAGCTAGCATACTCTCAGTTTTATATGTTAATTCTCATGTTGTTTTGAGTGTGGTTTGTAGCAGGCTCAGTTCTGAGTATTATTTGTTGATTTGTGTTCAGCTTAAAGTTAAGCAAAAAAAAAAAAAAAAAAAAAAAAAAAGCAGAATTTATGAACGATGTAGTGCCTCATTGAAATATATACAAAAAGACGTGAACATGTGGATTCAAAAAACTTGTCACATGAATAAGTAAAGACTAATTTTAATTGTGAAACATTTGAGTATATGCTCGAGAGAATAATTCCCAAGGAAGGAAGCACTGTCCTCAACGTAACAGCTTCAAATTGCTCTGATTTTTTACAGCAAAAGTTTCGAAATTTACTCTAAACCTCTCATTGTAATCACAGGTTTGTCTCATATGATTATAAGATATTCTTGGACTAAAATGTCGTCAATGACGAACATATTCGCCCTCTTCATCACTATTAGAGTCAGAAATATAAGGTAGTTTCAATTATGTCCGGAATTCTGTCCTCAAAATCTAACTCTACACTGAATTTATTTTACATGAATAATGGAATTATTAGATATTTACTAATATTATTAATTTATTAGTTTTATCAAACAGTCCCTGTTGTTACTTACCTTGGCTGTTTTTGCAACCGCCTCCGAACGCTAGTTATCACCCATCTACCTCCACAAACTAGCCATAATATGTTCGATAAATAGCGCAAATTGACCGAAGACACTGTACTTTGTCGGAAGACAAGAGAGGAAGGAATGCGTAACCGCACGGAATATGTTGCAACGCCTAAGGAGGAAATATAAAGGAAGTGCAGTGAAGGATATCAGTCTCACGTGCGGTGTTGGGGAACATAGTCTGGGATATGAAAAAGAATGACGAGAAACTTTTTGCAATCGATGCAACGTCGGACTCTGAAGTGATATTCCATACATATCAACGATTGTGATTAATTACATGTGTTTATTGCCTTCGTAATTTCCTCACGTAGTCTAGATTCGACATACAGACCATAAATTATCCAGTTTTATATAGGAACGAGGTTTGACAAGTTGACGAGAACTCGCTCTTCTTTCCTTTTATATTGATACTGTAGCCAATCAGATAATAATAATAATAATAATAATAATAATAATAATAATAATAATAATAACAGCAGTAGCAGCACACTTGTATGTTAGAGCAGCAATTGTCAAGCGAGATCTAAATGGTTTTTAAATGTTTATTTTATAAATGTACTTAGAGAATACTATAAAATGTAACTTATGCAAAAAGCACGAAAATATTAATTAATAATGACATGAAACATCTATTTATTTATTTACTTATTTATTAATTTTTTATTTATTTATTTATATATTTATTTATTATTTATTTATTTAAATATTTATTTCTTTATTTATGTGCTGGTCAACAGCTGTTGGCCAATTATGGTCCAGCACAGTAATACAATAATAACAATAAATACAGTAATACTAAGAAAACAGTATGAATAATACACTGAAAATCAATTATACTTACAAATGGCTTTTAAGGAACCCGAGGTTCATTGCCCCCCTCACATAAGCCCGCCATCGGTCGCTATTCTGAGCAAGATTAATTCAGTCCCTACCATCATATCTCACCTCCTTCAAATCCATATAAAAAACAATGATATAGTAGATAAAGGATAAAATGAACTAGGTTAACTACTAGTCGTATGAAATGTGCATCTAACCGTGGTTGCATGAAATATATACATCTTACAATGGTTATATTTGCAGAGAATTGTTCTCTAAAATATTCAGCGCTCGCTGCATTAACCGTCGGTCCTGCGGTCCGATTGCTTTCATAAATAGTTTTTGTAATTACACGTGAATTTTGGTTTTCGCGTTTAACTGTGTGGTGCCGGATTAGGGTGAATGCTAATGCTAAAATGCAATCCGTTCAAGTTCAATTACAACCTGTTATTGTCATGCTCAGGTAATTAAATTAAATCGTAATACGTAGGCTAGATATGAATTGCGTACTAGGCTATATACTGAACCAACCTTCACATATACTGTTACGTCAGGTGTAACAGCAATTTGGTTTGTATATAAATTTCGAAACATAATTTAAAATAAAATATGAAATTATTTATTATCGTCATTCATAACCGGCCGTGATATACGCAACGGTCAAAACTCAGCTTCAGCATTAGGCTTACGTGGTTTCCACTGTTTCGGGTTCGGATCTAGGACATGAAACTTATCCTATTTTCAACGTGATGACCTTAGGTTTTCGGCTTTGCGTTAATTCCATGACACGGAAGCTACACTGGAGTCAGATAAGTTAACGTAGAATGACGTTTTTAAACAAGAATAAAATTTAATTTAATTTATTTAAAAGCTATTTTTTTATTTAGAAAGACACTCTTCCAGCTTTCCCAAAAACGGGACTACCTCATTGGACAAAGCATACCTAACACAGAAAGCGACCAGACACGCTAACCTTTACTCCACAGCACAGGTGTGGACGCATACTTTGTTACACTTATCTTCATAACATATATAGATGAACAAATGGACACCGATAACAACAAAGGAAATAAGTATAATGCATAATATGAAATCTGGTATGTAAAGAAATGCAAGAATAGAATAAAATACAATTATTTACTAAGTAGAAGAGAAAATAAGTTCGTACAGTAGTGGCAAAAAAAAAAAAAAAATCCGGACCGACCCTTGTAGCTGATTTCAGAGCCTTGTTCAGTCCAGAGCACGATAGATTGGTAACTAAGACTTGCGTGGTTCGAATCCTGCCTGGGAAGGGAACTTTTTTTTGTTCCTTATTCAAATTTATTCCCAATACTTTTCGATTGCTAGTAAAATTCATGTTCTGAGAATAATAAGTTAATTACATAATAAAATATAGCTGCAATCGAAAAGTATTGGGAATAAATTTGAATAAGGAACAAAAAAAAAGTTTCCTTTCCAGGCAGGATTCGAACCACGAAAGTCTTAGTTACCAGTCTATCGTGCTCTGAGTGAACAAGGCTCTGAAATCAGCTACAAGGATCGGTCCAGTTTTTTATGCCACTACTGTACATTCTATTGTAACGTTTACAATTTATACTCAAAATGCATACCTTTAAAACAGTAGTTGTTAATCCCTTTTAATTACTCTAACCAGATGTATTATTTCATTAATAAATCATTTTTAAGAAGCTATGTTTTGCTCTTGTCGATACAACTGTAACACCTGAAAGAATGATTGAATTTATCAACCTATCAGTGAATCATTGAATCAATCAATGAAAAAATCAATGAATCCTTGGATGAATGAATCAGTTGGTCGATGGATGAATTGATGGATCGATGGATGATTGATTGATTTATTGTAGTGAGAGAAGAAGAATTATCAATTGAATAATAGTCATATACGATGATAATGACATCCTTGCAAGGGCTCTTGAAAGTCCTACATGACTCAATGTGGTCTGCCTTTGCCGTCCACTCACAAAGAGTGAGAAACAACTCCAATATTCGTTAAACCGAACTTAAGACAGTCCGCGAGACGGAAGAGCTTTGCATAGATTACTGACTACAGCGCCAGGCGTTCAATAGAAATATATAATTTCTATTTTTCGTAACCGGTTGTGCACGACTCTAGTAGCTACTCTCATCGTGTACCGCAGGGCTGGCAATTGACTTCCCGTATGAGCGTTATACCCGTACGGGCAAATCAAAACAGGTTTGTTCCCTCGTGGAAACAAGATAACGGAGAAGGGGAGAGTAGGGGTGAAGTATCTACTACGTATATCCATGGATGTCGCAAAGCGGAAACCTGGAACTGAGTTTAACCACAGTCTAGTATATACAGTCACGAAGCTCAATACGTAGTAAATATGCAAACATTAGGTAGTTGCTCACCACTAGGATCGCTAATATCGCCTCATTACAGGCAATGCAAAATAGTACCGGCACAGTCTATTGTTTCTAGCACCCTCAAAACTTAAGCTTCGTGACTGTATATAGTAGACTGTGGTTTAACATTGATTGGAAATTGTTATTCTTTTTTTAAAGAATCATAGTAAGGAGATGGACAGTGTCTTATTCGCAAAAACATGTCAAGTGTAGAAAATATAATTTAAACCGGCATTGTGATGTTTTCCATGCTGAAAAATATAAAGATATCATTAGTGATGAAAGGATGAATTTACTTACTGTATCAAGTGAGGACGTAAGGCTAAGTGTATTATTTCAATTTATATTTAATGTGTTTAACAATATAAAGTTCGATCCAGAAGCATAATATCGAGTACGAAAAGAATGAAGATAAATAATTAAGAGCAAGTGTGACGGATTGCACTTCGTAGGTTAAGAGCTATAGACAGGCTTACTGTATCAAAGTTCATTACACCATCCATTGAAAACATTATTAAAAGACAGAGGAAAAGAGAAATGTAAGACCTTTGTAAATCTGTTTTTTTTTACAATAAGCTATATTTATTATTATTATTATCTTTTATTCTGATTTTCAAAAAAATGTTGCCGTGGATGAAATTTATGTATTCGTTTCTGCTGCGTTAATTATTTTCACTATAATGTGATTGTTTGCTAGGTATGCGTATGTTGTTTATAAAGTTTTGTTTATAAAGATTTACAAACTGTAGCCTAATGTTCTTTTCTTTAACAAGAAATTTAACGTAAAAGCTGTGATTTGTTTACTATAATTTTATTATTATTATTATTATTATTATTATTATTATTATTATTATTATTCAAGCATAGTAAACAGTATTATTATTTAATACGAGTAGAATAAACATGTCTAGTTACTGTTAATTTAGTTAGTGCGTTTTTATTAGTTTTGTGCAGATTATTCACAGTCACACAAGCAGTGATATTACTCGACCAAGGCGAGTGGAGCCGTGGTCGTAATATGAACTATCGCGATGCGGTATTACGAACGTAGGAGCAGTAGCGCCACGGCTCCGAACTGCAGGATTTCACTGGCCTTGGTCGAGTAATATTACTGTTAAGATACAAGTATGACATTCCACCACCGCGCCGCTAATGTACAGCACAAGCAGGGTTGCCAGATTGGGCTACAAGTAGCTAATTGGGCTACTAGATATTTGAATTGGCTATTGATTTTTATCATTGGGCTACTTGCGACTTTTTGGGCTAATCAAAAATTTTCGGGGCTATTTTTGGGCTATTTTTTCTGACCTGAATTTGTGCAAAATTAATAATAATAATAATAATAATAATAATAATAATAATAAGTTTAGTAATAGTCTTCCTCTCCGTTAAAACTATTACAGTGTACGTCTAGGCTAATTTCACCACCAGCTTAACCGCGAGAAACGAAGTATCTGTGCGAAGTATATTGCATAATGTCACATGGCCAAGGCAATGTAAGGGGATTTACTCATTTCCCCATCACCAGTAATGCAGTGGCGCAGTGCAGCCTGCAAGCAGATAATCAGTTGCTGTTTTTCCTTCACTTCAAGCGTTAGTATTTTTGTGAATGCCGTTGTCGTTATTACAATAATCTTAAATTAGGAACTAGCATCTGTTGTAAAAGTGATATACAGTTTTTAAGTTATATTGGGGAATTGCTTTCCTGACATTTTTTTGGTAGCATAATTATATTGTACGTAGGCTAATTATTTCATTCTGAGTCCGATAGTGGAATAATTTCAAAGAACTGTGTTTCTTGTAGAAGTGATATACAGTCCTAACATTTTTAAATTGTGATACCGGTAGTGAATAACTTTTTATACATTTATTTTGTTTTCTAATCATACTGAAAATGGAAATATTTATTATTTCGTTATGTAATTATTGAAAATGGGAACGTGGGAAAAGTATACTAAAACGTTTAATAGGCAATGGTTAAATGATACTTCATTCTCAAACTGGCTTCAGGATGTGAAAGACGACAGCAATAAAGGAGATTGTAAAGTTTATAAAGTTCAAATTAGGGCTCATGAGGGATACTTGAAAACCATTCCGATTCAGTTAAACATGTATAATCCGCGAAATATAAATCTGTCATTTATATTGGGCTACTTTTTCTGAATGTTGGCTACTTTTTCAGCGAACTTTCGCTACTTTTAGTTATACCAATCTGGCACCACTGAGCACAAGTGTACAGCCACACGGACTGCAGCTGTGTTAACGTACGGTTTTGCTCCAGTTCTGTATTGCCAAAGCGGGGAGTATTCCTTGTTCCTTGCCGATCCTTGTGTACGGTTAACAGCATAGAATGGTCATAAAAATGAGACGAGTTCCCGCAGTTTATAAAGCCAATTCTGCGAGAAGCACGAACGTACTGTAGTTATGTACGGGCCGGCATTTTTTGAGTCGATCAGCCATGCCTGCCGGCCGGTCCTTGTGTTGGTAAACAGCGAGCGAGAAGAGGTGAGTGCACTCCAGCCCGGTAGCCGCGCGCGCTCTTTTTGTGGCGGGGCAATGGCCACACGGTCAGCCGGACGCCTGCAGCCCTCATCTGGTTACCTGTCCGCCGCGATGGACACTCTTTCTGCATTTCGAAAAACCCTACTCGTCTTAACAATGAGCAAACGTTGAAAGCTCATTTGCATTACACACACGCTCCCAACACTTTCCATTGTACGCTCGTGCGCCCGGTGTGGAAACGTTGATTAACGGTAAAGGTAAATGTAAACTGAAGTGTCCACTCAAAACCATTAAAACATGCATTTAAACTGAATATAATATATAATTGTATTTATTTATTTATTTAATCACTCTTTGTTCACGTCATGGCGGATTAAATGTATTACAGTTCTTAATCCGCCATCACTCTCTATATAAATATTACAAAAACGAATACATATTGGACCTATAAGTATCATCTATTCACCATAATAATAATAATAATAATAATAATAATAATAATAATAATAATAATAATAATAATAAAAACTAATAATAAGTATAGCCCTTGTATTTAAAACTCTTAGGGCCGATTGTATAAATCATTTAATCTTAGATCAGAAGTTAAATTGATCCTCGTTCTAGCTGCACTTGGAATTTTGTGTTGTATAAAGTCTAATCTGAGATTAATTTGTCTTAAACTAAAGTCAACTTTGACTGAAGAAATTTCTCCGATTAAGTTAGATGATCCAAGTTCAGTTATTTCTTTTCTGTTTGAAATATACGAGTGACAGATTGTGCAAATAAAATATTCATTATTATTATTATTATTATTATTATTATTATTATTATTAATATTAATACATATGGTAGGTACATTTATATATATATATTTTTTTTTTTTTCAATTTCTTGCCTTAATACACAAACAATCTTATATTTTATAAGGCTCTATCGTGTTCAGCAGTATCAAATAACGTAACCTATAATTATATTATGTTTATAACAACCATTAATTATTAATGAATGTGATAGGTACATTCATAAATTTTCAATTAACTGTATTACTAAACGAAAATTGTCGTTTTATAAAGCTTTATTATGTTTAGTAGTATCAAACACCATAACATGATAACAATTTGGAGAACAGTCAACCTTCTTCTTATTCTCCGCCATTATTTACAATGCACAAAACAAACCAGTGTCTCCAACAGAGTGTACGGAAAGTCACCAAAAAGTAGTTATAAGGTCGCTAGATTTTTCATTATCAACCAATAAAGATTAAATGTTGCCACTATGGGGTGCTGAAAAGGTCGCTAAATCCCTATTTAAGCAATATAAACGTTAAAAGAAATTGTTGTTGAAAAAGAGTTAAAGTCGCTAGATTGGCAACACTGAACAAACCTGTACAACATGGCCCGCGCATCACATATTTCACCTGTTTATGGGATGTTGCCAAATCCTTTTCACGTGAACTTAGATTGCATTTGAACCAAGGCAATTTGATCGCAGAAAAGTTTTATACAATAGAAGTGTCTGAATTCGGTTCACTTTTCGATCTTCGATCAAAGTTGATCTTTAGTCAGGGAGCTTTACACAATTGGGCCTTAGGCTATTTTA
Organism: Periplaneta americana; assembly: GCF_040183065.1. Taxonomy (NCBI): domain Eukaryota; kingdom Metazoa; phylum Arthropoda; class Insecta; order Blattodea; family Blattidae; genus Periplaneta; species Periplaneta americana. The sequence goes on along the minus strand of NC_091117.1, from coordinate 75,453,024 downwards.
ACTTTTTCATTTCTATACTCAATCTCTTAAAAAATATTCTGTTAACTTCATTGACTACTATTCGTAGTTCGTATCGTGTCCGACTATTCAACATTTATAATTCCATATCCGTTAGAGCTTTGACTTTCTCTTCCCATCTAATTTTAACTCTAAAAGAAATTTTCCTAATTTATGCAGATTGCTGGTGTTTAGGGGACCATTCATTTTTCTATAAACGACTGTAGCATTTATTTGTAGAAATTTTTTATCCACCCAACCGTTTTTCAAATCATTCGTTGCCTGACACTTTAACGCAATATGCATTGTCTTTTCCGCTAGTCCACATAAAGGACATTTATCCTTTCTACGTTCCCTCTCATTCTTGAGCCTCCAGTACGTAATCTCTACTATGCCATTCCTGTTCTCTTTTCCCTTGAATTCAGTCTAATATAATTTCTCTGTTCCCAAAACTGTTCTGATGCATACTATCACCTAAAATTTGGATGCTTTTTCTTAACACTCTGTATAAAACTAATTTCTTTGGCATTGGTTTTATAAGTTCACGATGATTTAATAATTGTTCGTAATATTGAAATATCACATATGGCAGTGATATAACTAGCGTAAGTCTCTTATAGTTTTGACGTGAACCAATAGTCTCAGTCATGGTTGAGACAAGTTGAGTATTTTTCTGGGGTTTTCCTGCAACTCATTATGAGCAAATGCTGGGCAACTTTCGACGCTGGACCCTGGACTCATTTCGCTGGCATTATCACCATCTCGCTTAGACGCTAGATAACCATCGCAGTTGATAAAGCGCCGTAATATTAACGAACAAAAATAGTCTCACATCGCTAAAGCGCAAAAATAAAATAAATTATACACTTCTGTGATTGAAAAACAAATAAAGTAATGTTAAATTTAAGGGAAAAATTTTACAGAAACCAACTTGAGTTCCGGAAATTAACCTACTCGAGAACTCCGCTAAAGACGGCCATTTTCACCGCATTTCCCCCTCGCTCGTCATCCGTCTGGTGGAACCCGGCTTACATGTTGTTAAAAAACTTTGTTTGTTCTCTATCCAACTGTAAATAAATAATGAAGGTTGCTGTTACAGTTTCTTGCAGTAAGTGGCCCAAATTGTTTACATTTTGGGACATCCGAAACACTGTACGTACAGACCGATTTATTTAATCCTGACAGTTCAGTGACGCGAAAGAGGGGAAGTAATAGGAGTAGTGGGGAGAGCTCCGGAGTAGAGATAAGGGCAAGCGGTCGGTAAAGGAGTGCAGCACAGCTTAACCACAGTCTAATATATACAGTCACGAAGCTTGGGATGATTTTTTGCAATTATCGCGGTAGTTGCTAGCCGCTTGGAGCGCTGTGAGTCCTAGGAACAATAAACTGTGCCACAGTCATCGTGATCTAATACAGGCCTTAAGGCAGACCATGTAAGTCGCTTAACCCGATCAGGAAAGGCGGCGTTTCAACCATATAAATTAGTTGGAATGCATGGAAATTCTTGCACATTCATTTATGCACGATTCAATAATTTTCAGTTGCACCGCACGGATATTTAGATATATTGAAATTATAGGTTATGTTTACTGTACCAGTTGCCCCGTTATGTCTAAATTTAGTGATCTCCAATACCTTGCCATTCATATGGAAATTATAGGTTATGTTTACTATATTTAACGTATATTCCTAAATTCGCAGTTATATATTATAACTAAGCATAATGTCATGTATGATACCCCGCACATTTAGTTTGTCTGTATTTTAATACTACAATTGAGTACTGGATTATTGTATTTATCTACTACTTAGGAGACGAATTAACACAATCGTACGTACACTAATTTCATAGGAGTGGTAAGTTATGGTAAATTTTTTGTCTAAAATTAAGGAAGGTAGATGTGCTAAATTGAAATCACAATATAAATTCTTTTTTATTAAACCTCAAAATAGCTTCCATTCTAAACTTAAAATGTTGACGCGAACAGATTATGTTAACATGTAAAATTCTCTTCACATTAAAATAACACAGTTTTGTAATTATTTTTGCAACATATTATGCAACAAGAAGGAACTTATGGACACATTACACTAAATAAATCTTAGCAATGATACGCAATAAAGTTATAATATTTCACTGAGTTCCATATACTGAAATAGAAAACTCGAACATATGGTACATTACGGTTTGGATTGAAAAGGCATTGACTGTGCCGTATTTCGCTTTGTTGTGAAAAGTTGTGTAAACTGTGAAATGTTCGTTTCGGTTGTAATAACTGTAAATAGCTAAAATGCAATAATTTCAATAACAGTATGCGACAAGGAGAAGTTTGTAGCACTAGCCTATAAATTGTAAGAAAAAGAGGTCAGAGTTATCCTTTTCCGAAAGATCTAGGAAGGTGAGTTTATAGAATATAATATATATTTTATGAAAATAACATATAAACCTTATGTATTTCATAATTCAATAGTGGAAGGAAGGTGTTAATTTTTTCAAAAGAGCACGATATCGAAAGTACAATACATTTTATCGTCTGCTAGAGAAAGAGTATGTGATGAGGCGATAGTAGCGATCCTGGTGGTGAGCAACTATCTATGTTTGCATATTTAGTAAGTATTGAGTTTCGCGACTGTATATATCAGACTGTGGCTTAACTGTACTGGAAACACAACGCTATACCGCATGCGTGATATCTGATCGCTCTGTCTGCAGGCGACAGACTAACCTGAACACCCCTTGACGTAACTTAATGGACTCGCCTGACTCAGGCGTACATTGCCGGCGACGGTCAGAATTACCTCTTAACCCACACTCAATGAACAACGTGGATCTGCGTGGAAAAAATAACAACCAGTTAATTTTACATAGGTCTACCTTTCTTTTCCTTTTATTGTAAGCGTCTATAATTTCGTCATCGGAAATTAAAGTAATGAAACATTGTGAACCTCTTTTTCAGAACTTGCAAGGCGAGAGCATTGCGGCCAGTAATTATTGGTCCATATTCTGCTAGACACGCTCATCCGCACCGACGTGACATTGATACGAGAGCACCAGACACCTGGGGTGTAGCCGCCTGTGCTCTTGTCGCTCTCTTTTGGTTATGAAGGCTGATTCTATTTAGCATGATGACGTTACAGATCCTAATGTATAAGTCAGTGCCGCGGGGGTCGATACGCGGACCCTGTTATTACGACCAGACAATGAGGTGAATGTGAATGAGGGGTGGACAGATGCGGAAGATGCTCGCCTCGTAATGTATGCGCAATGCATGATGGCGACAACTAAATTATACTTCCATATAAGAAGCGCGTGATGGTCTGCACAGAACAATGGCAGCGGCAAAACGAAGGTAGAGACCAGCGCGAGAGAAGAACGGTCGAATGTAGAATTGTTAAATGAAGAACTGTGAGAGAATTAAAGCGATTCAACTGTAAAAAATTCCACACCAACTTCTATCGCATTTTATCTGAAAATATTTATTTATATTTTATGGCAATCCTAGACAGTGTAGCCAGAGTAACAACACTAAAATCCACCCAAGTAACAACCAAATTTCATACAATTCCACACACGAGTTCAGAATAATTTTTTGTGCACTATAGGCCCTAATCCTGCAGAATATATGAGGACCTCTTTTCCAAAACGTCTCTTGTCCATCTGATGACGAAAATGAGCTTCTTGTGTCCATGCATTCTTCAAATATAACTCCACATCATGACTGTCATGATTTGGCTTCAGAACGCTCTCTAAACCATTGAAATCTTGTGCTAAAAGTGACTATTGGAATCAAATTGGCTTTTGTCCACAGCAGAATTTGTAACAAAATATTAGTTCCATCTTTGGAATCAAAGAGTCTCATGCTCCCATTTGATTCTAAATGCACCGAACTTCTTTTGTTTCATAATGTCACTTGCCTAGCTGGTAAGAAATTTTAGACCCGAAAACGTTTTTCGTGATTGTCCACAAGTTATGGGAATGGACAAGGGTCGTTTTAAAAATAAGCTCCTCATGTAGACACTTTAATTAATGTACTGTACTTAGATTGCTTTCTTCATCCAATGCTGGTTTAGTGTCCCTCCGATATTAACACTTTTATTATCGCTACAGTACTTATAATAAACATCTCACATTGTATAAAAGTTATTCATATAGGATTTAAGCTCATGTATGTACTATGCATATATTATTTATCTACTTATTTATTATTTGTTTAAATACACCGTATTCGTATATTAAGCAATTTAATCGTAGATAACAGAAAATATATTTGTTAGGAGTAGTACAGACTCAAAAGCAAAATTTGAGCCACTTGAATTTTCTAAGTTCCAGTTATAACATACTGCGCATGCTCAGTGCATTTGGAACTTTCTTTTCCGGGTCTGTATATGGAGCAGATCAGAGAGATAGGGAAAACCATAGAAGTGATTGAGCTTCTCCCCCACCCTCTCAACATGACCCATAGCCACTGCCATCGTGATTTAATAGAGATCGAGAAGGCATTGTCCATAGCGGTAAAAATTTATTCTCCAAGCTGACACCATCCCCCTCAAGTTCATTGTCAGACAGTTGTCAGCAGCGTCCTTGACCGGTGTCCAATATTTCCTTGTCACTCAAAACTTTGAAAGTCAGGAGAAAGTCTAATAAGAAAGAGTAAAAAAATCTTCAAACAGAATAACAAAACCCAAACTACCCCTACAGGTTAGCCCTTTGCGGCACAAATTAATTTTTAATGTTTTTCATTTCATGGATCACAACAATTTTAAAACATAGATGACACATCTATGTATACCCAAGAGGTGGTTCCTTGGTGGAATATCTGTGCCATAAAATTTAGAAAAAAAAAAAAAGAAAATGGTGGCTCTTCTGAATAACCACTATGCTACAAAGTGTTAAGGGCGGTTTAGATAAAATCTACCCATTGCCGAATTAATAAAACTACAGTATATTGGTCGCCACTTCCTCGAGAAGAATTTCATCATCCACGTCAGAAAACGAAGGAGCCATGATACACGTCTTTCTCACAACAAACGTTAGCGGCCGACGATTATATTCAACCTTTTCCTGAACGACTATTCAAGACGTACGATCGTCGTTAACGACTCTAACGGCAGTCGCTCGAAGGGAAACAGCTCCATAGGAAATACAAAGAAATAGTGCTCAACGATTATCGTTGCACGATCATCGTTGAACGATCATCGCAATAGTCGCACCGAGGAAAACGTGCCTTTACCCATTAAGAGCAAGTGCTGGATAACTTTCGGCGCTGAATCCTAGACTCATTTCGCTGGTATTATCACTTTCTCATTGAGACGCTAGATAACCTTAACAGTTGATAAAGCGTCTTGAAATAACAAAAAAAAACAATAGTAATAATTATGCAAATCTAGTCTTTCAGGTAAAGCTCCTCGTAAAGCAGATTTGAATAATTTCAAGGGAAAAATAATATATACGTCACTGTGTACGTTAACAGAAAAACCACAATTCCAAGTCACACAGAGTTTGTGTGCATTCGATGTGGGTCTCTGGCGTTTCATCAGCCCACGCGAGTTGTGTGGATATGAAGGGAAAAGTTGAGACGGTGTCGGGTGGAGTTCCCGGGTAGCTCAGTTGGTAGAGCGCTGGTACGTTCAACCAGAGGTCCCGGGATCGATACCCGGCCCCGGAACAATTTTTCCCTTGAAATTATTCAAATTATTCAATAGTAATAATAATAATAATAATAATAATCCTAATCGTAATAATAATAATAATAGTGCTGCATCTTAGCTGCGTGATGTAAGACGTGTCTTATACTAGTCTTCATGGGAGAAGTTATTTTTTCATGAAATTTTTGTCATTGTGTTATAGAACCGATGCCTACCCAGCATCGAGATAAATTTGGAGAGGTGCGGTAGGTAGTCAAATACGTTTTCACAAACCAGATAGATATGCGACTGGCGAGATCATCATGCTAATCACATGTTACCTCCGTACTGGTTGGATGATTGTCCAATCTTCTGTTAAAGCATAGCCCTGTGGACGTGTGGTAAGCAATGGGCTGGTCGGTCAAAATCAACGAGAATGCCTCTAGAAATAAAGATGATATGGAAATAATAATTATCCGTCCCATCGTTAGTTTGTTCTTAGACTTCATGTAAAGATTAGACAAATATTAAAAGTTGCCTCTGAACTCGGTATTGAAGCAACTAAACAATTGGCCGTCTTAACAGCTCGGTGGGCAGAGCCTTGCCTTATGATGATGACTACAGAAAGGTGTTCTATTGTATTCCAGGAAGATAATGAGAAGCTCAGCTAAAGTTTAAATCTCCATGTCAGCAGTTTTCCCCTTGACAACGATTCCATGATAATCTCTGCGCTTCTAAACGAGATAAGTTGCACAAAACTTGCCTTCGGAATGCTTGTTTCAATTCCTGGCACAAAAAGAAATAAGTTTTCCGCTATTTCTTAGTTGTACTCAATTTTTGCAAATGACAACAATAAGTTGGGATTTTCGCGGAATCTCCCGCATAGGGTCGCTGATCTCCAGTTGGACCTGAGAAAATTGAAAGCGCACTAATCCCCATTTCAGTTTGGTTGATAGGCTTTACCCTTTACTCACACTCTTTACCATCCGTGAAGGGGAAGATGCTACTGTCTATCTTACTAACGTTCGACTAATTGATTTTGAACACAGTGAAAATTCTTAGTATTGAAAATGTTCACCGGTAATCTACATTCAGAAAGTCTATATTAAGCGTTTGTATTTCATTTTATTGTTGTTTATATCAACTGGCACATTAAAAAGCTACTGAGAGCAGAAGATAAATATTTTCTTCACCTCTAGTTGCTACTCTAAGCATTCACAATGGGACAATCTAAACTGTGTCACTCCCCCCCCCCCACACTTCATAATACAAACTAACATTCCTTAGTTTAATTAAATATTAGTTAAAAATATTGTAAGAGACACTAAAATATACTCAAACATGTGATTGTCACTGTATTTTATATCCACTTATGTACTTTATTTAATATTTTATTTTCTTGTGTGTACAACTTGGGGGGGGGGGGTGGAGGTATAAGAGGTAATTAACTGACCGAAATCTAAATACATCTTTTTTTGATTCAGCAGGAGGAGGGGACACAAACGGAAAATGTTAAAAAAAACTATTCTAAAAATAATTCATAATTAAAACCGTTCAAATAAATATATAATATTAAAATTAAAATCAAAACAATAAACTCCAAACTCAGCTACCGGTCTATTACCGGTCTATTACTGACGGACTCAGGGCAAGGAGAAGGGGAAAGAAATGCCTTCGCATCCTCTCAATTTGTATGAAATGTCGTTTAGCTATTGTATTTATTCTATCTAAAGCGCAACAAAATATCGTTTGAAATACGCTTGAAATATTTCTAACGCACCGCGGAAAGCATGAAAAGCGCACAAAATTTTCTTTGTCACTTCTACAGTCTGCCTGTCTGAATTGATGACAAGAAACCTGTAAGCCTATAATAGAGATATTTCTCTTACTGTATACTTTGTTTACAATTAATTTGTACCACGCCGCTAGATCTATCCAGTCATAGCCATTCATCTGAAATCCTTTCTTTCTGTTCTTCGCTTGTCACTATTGATTACTTTGTAGAATATGTAGTTATTGAATTATGGTCGGTGTGACACCCACACAAATAATCTCTGAACGAAGGCTGAAAGTATTGTGTGCATTATCATGTAACTACACAACCTACGTTTCTGGGGTTTAGAAATAGCATAAAATGACTGACTGATTTAGTGACAAACTTCGAGATGTAAATTTATCGAAACATATTATCTGCTTTTGTTTTCCTAATAGGATCCAATTAAAAGCTAGTTGATGTAGCAAGCATTTCGCATTTAATCAGATTTAAAGTCACTTTAAATTATGCGAGGGATATTAGATTGTGACCTGTGGCTGAATCTGTACTTCTACAATTTATGTTGAACGCTATATCTACATAATTGGAAAATACTGTCAAATTACCGCCGGTGAATTTAAACTAAGGCTTGAGTTTCGGTTGTATGAAAATTAGTTGTAATGCTCTTTGCATTTAATATAATCATATCCCGTTGACCTCAGGGGTTTAATGACCAGCACAGCGTGATCCATACTGACTGTAGCACATTGCTCCGTCGATATAGGAGGAAGCCAATGTCTGCCTACTTAGGTATAACACGCGGAGGAAGTCCGGTGCAATCGGCAAGCATCATGTTTAGGTAGAGCATGAAAATCTAGGAATATTTTGGACAGTAAAAAATCGATCATACGGGAAGAATGGGTATTTGTTTTTGTTGTTGTTATTGTTATTGTTTAGTCAAAGGTCCGAAGACGGGTCTGAACCTCAAGTGATCCAAGAAGGCATCATTTATGAGGCAACTATACCAGGAGATAATGGAATAGGATGGTCAGTTCCTTTGCATACGTCGCCGATTGGCTACATATTACACTAATCAGACTTGAGATGTATGCAAACAATTGTTCTTCCTCTGACACATATGTCAAGTAAGATGTACTGCCTGAAAATAAATGAACTTATCAGCCAGAACATCAGTCAGAGGATAAATGGCCATTTAAGAGTTGTTAAATACATTAATACACCTCTGATGAGGTTCTGGCTGATGTGTACATCTATTATCAGGCAGTACATCTCACTTGACGATGTGTGTCAAAGGAAGAACAATTGTTTGTATAGATCTGAAGTCTGATTAGTGTAATATGTATCTAGTCAGCAATGTATGCAATATGGAGGGGGAAAGGAACTGGCCACCCTCACCATTATCTCCTGGCCTATTTGCCTCACGATGATGCCTTGTTAGTGTCAGTTGTGGGGTCCAGAGCTGTCGTCGGACAGATGATTAAACAACTATAATTAATGATAGAAAGTGAATCTAATAAAACAACCGTGGCGAAAATGTGATCGTGCTCCGAGCCACTGTGTAACCTCAAACGTGCATAGCACCTATGGAGGGAGGCGGACACCCGAAGGGGAAGTGAAGCAACTGTCTGACTTATTAACGGATTTTCATTTTCCTTACGTCAAGCACTTATATATAATTTTATATAGTATAGGGTTACAAACTAATGTTTAGTACGTGTAACGAAGAAAAGAATGAATAAGAAAACATAGGACACATTATCACAACCTAAAATTAACTGTCTTCAGAATGTCTCTGAGACAATTTCAAAATCAGGAATTATGTTACTTACTGCCAGTCGTAGTTGATCACGAAGGTAATTAGTCTGCCAGTCGTAATCTAAATTTGTTTGTTTGTTTTTTTTTTCATTGTTGAAAATAATTTTTCACAAACGTAAGTTGTAGCGAATATGGCTTCAACAGAGCAAGCGAAAGAACGAAGCTTCGGATATTTATTTTTTGCAAAGATTTGAAAAGTTCAACATTTGTCAAGTCCTTACATCTAGCTTTCATTTAACATCACATTATAAATCTGTGATTTTAAATTGAAGATCTAACCGCATTATATGTACAGCTGTCAAAAAAAAAAAAAAAGTGGTCGCACTCGTGAACAGCGAATATTTTCAAAGTCCACTTCGGGTCGCGGCGATGTTACACGATGCATGTGCTTGTACAAGCAGTTCCGGAACTATGAAAGTGTTCCATATCTGCTCCTCGCAGACCAGCGGTAGAGTGCTTGTTTAATGATTCAAAGGTTCTGGGTTCGCGCCTTCTTCAAGTTTCATTTTATTTTTTAATCGTTCTTTAGCGATGTAAATGATATTCAAATTATCATTTATATCCAGTTATCGTTCTTGATGGATATCACGTTATTTATATTTTGTTATCGTTCTTTAGAGATATGAATAAAATTCAAGTCATCATTTGTATTCTGTTATCGTTTTATAATGATATGAATAATAATTATTACTATTGTAGCTACAGTATCTCCAATGGGGGTTAGCCCTATTTTACATATGTATGTTAGGGCTAAGTTTTATACACAAAAAAGATAAGCATAAAGAGAAATGGAAAATAAAATTAAATTAGCTTACGCGATGTAAAGAAAACATAAACAATCCGTAAATTAGGCATTGCGATTGCAAAACAAATATCAGTTATCAATTTGAAACATACAAAAACATTAACAACACACATACGTAACACTTCTATAACACAAATATGCAGCTTTCCGTACCATACATCATAAATTAATACACAATAGTCACACAAACACAATCAAACTATAATTACGACATTGCGACGACATCAAGCATCCCATAACTGACTCACATACATAACAAATCAAGCATCCGTTGCAACACATACACTTCAACATAGTAACCACACTTTTAAAAGTTACAAATTTGGCTCCAAGAAGAATAAATAGGACACTGTTACTAATTACTATTCTTCTACAATTTCTTAAATACATCTGTAATAAATCTGTGAAATTCCGATATGAATAATATTCACGTTTTTTATATTGTTATCGTTCTTTAGCGATATAAATAATATTCAAATTATCATTTATATTGTTTTCCTTCATTAGCATTATAAAATAATATTCAAGTTATTTATATTATTATTGTTCTTTGGCAATATAAATAATCTGTATTTTATGTAGGTAATTATTATAACACAAATAAACATCTTTCTTTGTAAAATAGGTTATTTTATTTAGATAATGAAATACGTATTATATAATATCTTATATTAATTAAACAAACCGATATTTATCATTTATATTGTGTTATCGTTCTTTAGTGATACTGTATAAATAATATTCAAGTTATTTTTATTGTAATCGTTCTTTAGCGATATAAATAACATACATTTAATATTAGGTTTGGAAAAATCCAGTTGCATAATACTGCTATTAGTTTTTCTTTTTGTATTACATTATACTATCTTGAACCACAATAAAATGAAAAGGAGTAACGAGGAATTGAACCTGAGACGTTGACATCTAAATTCCGACTTTCGTCCGCTGAGCTACGAGGGCAAAAGTGTGGAAAGATTCTTCGGAAAAATTGGCCCAATCACACTCTAAGATTTTCTGATGATTCGTAGAAGCTAGTCCAGGATGCGGGGGGCAAAGGCTAATTGAGATTTCCCGATCTCTGATAGGGTCAAACATCCTGATAGAATTAATATTTAACCCTTGCCGTGACTTTCGGTGAAGTCCGGAGGGCCCAATAAGTCAAATCCACTCTCCTCATCTCCACGCTTGGGCCCCCTGGAATTTAATAAGATGCGAAAGAGATAGTGGTGTGCGGAAAGCAACGGGATGTTACCGCATTTAGGCCTATCCTTCCCAAGAAAAACTGCAAACATGAACAAAGGAAGCTTTAAATAGAAGAAGAAGGATCTTCTGCGGACCTCTGGAAAAAGAACTAAGGAAGAGACTAGTGAAGTGCTTTGTGTGGAGTGTGGCATTGTATGGGGAAGGAACATGGACATTACGACGAAATGAAGGGAAACGAATTGAAGCATTTGAAATGTGGATGTGGAGAAGAACGGTGCGTGTGAAGTGGACAGATAGAATAAGAAATAAAGTTGTGTTTGAAAAAGTGAGTGAAGAAAGAATGATGCTGAAACGGATTAGAAAGATAAAAAGTAACTGGTTGGGTCTCTCGTTGAAAAGAATAATAGACGACATTAGGATATGTGGATCATATGCGGAGACTAAGAGGAAGGCAGAAAATACGAGAGATTGGAGAATGCTGGGTTTGCAATGAAAGACCTGCCCATGGACAGAACACTTATGTATGTATGTATGTTCAGAATACCTGGAATATCGTGTCTAAAAACAGTCGCTATTTGCAAAAACTAGTCAATTCCATGCCCACTCGACTGCAAGGTGATCGAGATAAGAGGAAGATAGACTAAATATTGAATTGTGGCTTTTTGTTTTGTTTTTTGAACGCTTAATTGTTTGAATGTTTTAAGGCCGACGCCAGTAAATTTGTTTTGTTTATGCCACGAAAGATATTTTTATTGAGAATAAAATCTTTTTTGTTTCCATTTGCAGCCACAATATCATAATGATAAAGTCATGGCATAATATATTAATGAACCTGATGTTAATTACTAAAATAATCGTAAAAGAGAAAGGAGCCATTATGTCTAGTTTGTCTCTCTCAAAAACAGAACAAAAAAGAATATAAAAAGCACGTGGTTGTAGTCGAACGCAGGACCTCATGAATAAGAGGCCTGAACGCTACCTTTATGCTATCGATAACACACAGAATACTTCAATTATAAATGTAGATATCAGGCAACGTGGTCCAACAACATGTAACATCGCCTGTCTCCGAATTGTAGCGAAGATACCCGAAGGGAACTTTGTTTCAGGAGAGCGGCCACTTTTTCTTTTGACAGCTGAAAAAGGATGGACGTACAGAGATGATAATAATAATAATGATGATAATAATAAGATGATAATAATAATAATAATAATAATAATAATAATAATAATACTTAACCTTTTAATGTTTCATGAGTAGGCCTAACATGTAGTATAATGCCGTTTTATGTTATGCAGCCATTTTCCTCGTAATACTTGTGAACAAATCATACATTTAATATTCTCATCATATTGTCAGAAAAAAAAATGCGTCCTCCCATCCTACTTGAAAGTTCGTTTTTGTAGAGGTACATGGTTACGAGAGAGACATTGCGACGATACGCCACTCGTATGTCAGAGGCAAATACAAATGGAACGGAGTTTGACTCCAGTGAGTGAGAGGATGGCGGTTGGGGGAGGTAGGAGGCAAGAGGAATGCATAGCTATCATTGCGAGCCACAATGTGCTCGTGAGTCACATTTTCACCACGGCTGAGATATAACGTTAATACAGATGATGTATCATACTGTAAATAAATAAATAATTATATAAATAAGTAAATAAATACAGTATTACCATTAACTCTTTAGCAATATCCTTAATATCTGCGCCGTTTTCAAAGTGCTGAATAATATTTACTTTGTCAGAAATACTCAGACGTGAACGTATTTGTGACATGATACCTTACCGGTATGCGGGGGCATGGATTCTCGTCACAACAGACCACGTTGTAGTGTATTGCTGCTTTCTTTAGACTCAGACGCATTCTACTAAATCGGCGGAGCAGTGTAGTCAGTCCGAAGACTTGTTGCAATGGAACCTCATAAGTGACATCAATAAGACATCGCTCATGAAGCAACTAAGATAGGATAGAATGGGGTGAGGTGGCCAGTTCCTTTCCCCCTCCATTGTATACCTCGCTGACTAGTAAGTAACACACTTCACTAATTAGTCATAAGGTGTATGCAACAATAATTATTGTTCTTCCTCCGACACATATCGTCAGGTGAGATGTACTATCTAACGATAGAAATACATATTAACCAGAACCTCAATCCGAGGTATTTAGTCTCGAACGATGACTTTTAAAAGGAGATAAACATTTTTAGCAGACTTCCTTTGGAAAGAAAAACATTTCTAACGGCTTTCCTTTCAAAGGAAAATGAAGCTGTATGTTCCTTACTGTAGGTTTAGAGAATCAACTAAAACCCAGAAAAAATTACAGACTTTTCTGATAAAATTTCTGCATATTTAAAGTACAAAATTAAAATTCTTTCAGTTATTAATTATCATAATACACTACTCTCTTAAATTGACTGAGCATATTGGGAATTAAATCAATGGCCTTCCTAAAACACTGTATGAAATGTTTCATATAAAAGAATTTTTATCTCAAAAAGGAAGCAAAACCGTATTAAACATTTTGGTTTGAAGTATCTCAAAGAATAATCCTGTGAAATTAATGACTTTACTTACGGTTCACCTTGTATAAATTTAATAGTTGTAGCAAATATTCTGTTATAACAATTGTTTCTCGTGAAATTCTTTTCGTGTCTTCTTACTAAATTTTTTTAAAATCTAGGTCTGAAATTTAATCTCTTTAATTAATCACAGTTGGCATTACTCTGAATTTAGAATTTTGAGGGTTATGCTGCTGCCTTCTAATACATGTTATTTTCTCCAGCACTGCTACTGCTGTGCATGTCTACGCTAATTATCAGACTTTAAGGTAGATGTTGTTTTCCGGTTTCCGGACCGTTGTGTCGTACTGAAATAGGTTGCGGAAACAAGCTGATGTTTAGCAAGTATATAGCCTGAAAGGAAATTAAACTTCATTATCCGTTCTATTATCTCATGTTTTCATACTCTGAACTTCACTTAATTCATAATAACTTGAGGCCTGGATTTTCATCCTTTTATCCGTGTATAAGATCATATCCAAGCAGAGAAAGTTCTGTCTGTGTTTGTGTTCCTAGCGATATTTCTGATGATTTGCTCCTGCATATTAGTTATTATTAGTTTTTCGCTTCGGCTAAATTGTGTTGTCCTCTGTTACAAACCCAGCAGACTCAAGTTCGATAGCAGGGAGAAAAATGAAGATTCAGCCCTCTAAGCTGAGAGCTTCATTGCTTTTTGTCTTATGCAAACTCCCCTTTGTTTGCAAAATCTTCAGTAATAATACATATTGCTAGACAACGGAAGTTTATGCACTAAAAAAACCTTAAAATATGCATGCAATTATGCAGTAAAAACTGTTGAAATATGCGCTAAAATGGAAATATATAGAGTAAAAATACATTTGAGTGGTTTAATAATACAATACGAATTTACAGTAATGTGTAAAGAAGCCATATTGCACAGAAGATGATTTTCCTATCAGTAGAAAAACATTTGTATTCAAAAACCCATTTCTTCAATAAATCTTTTCTGCTACTTTTTTCTTTCAGCATGTCGACAGTTAAACTTGTAAGCAGATCGATCATGTACTGGTTCTTCGCTTGGTTGTGCAGTAAAACGCGTTGAAATGAAAATTTACACTCCACGAGACTTCATACTCGCAGGTGTTTAAATACATTCAAATTTGTTTCTATGAAATCAGAGTGAAAGAAGATAAAAGAGTAAAAGTTGATGTTAAAGTGGAAAACGATCCAACTTCTACATTAGGGACAAGTATATATTGTGGTCGCAGCAATTTCATGTCTTCAACAGTAATTAAGTAACTATTAGTTTTATTTCTCACATAATTTTCATATTTCTTGAAAATTATTCTTACTTTTATCAGAAATTTTGAAATTAGATAATAACTCGAGCAAAACAAGTAAAGATGTTAATATATGCATTTAAATGTGCGAAATAAAAATGTATAAGTTATGCATTTAAAAGAGAAAACTCTCGAAATATGCATTTATGCAAAATAAAGTTGGCTACATTGGAACGTAAAAATCATGATCCTCAAAGATCCACGTTTACTTTCTCAGTATGTCAAATCAATAAAAACATGCAATTGCCTGAAATTCCGCACATAATAATAATAATAATAATAATAATAATAATAATAATAATAATAATAATTATTATTATTATTTATTTATTTATTAATTCGATATCCTAATACTGCCTCGGAACGGGTCACATTACTGCAACATCTAGTAAGATTTTATATCGCAGACATTGAAATACATTAAATATCAACAAAAAGGATTAACATACATTTTTTTTTAAATGTAGTGAAACTTTAAGTTTCTATTAATACAACTGGAAGGGGAAAAAGAGAAAAAAGGAGGAAAACAAGAGGAGAGGATGGAAAAGTAAATTGAGTGGAGAAGGAAGAAGACATTGAGAAGGGAAATGGAATGGAGATTGTTATGGAAGAAACTAAGGGAATTGAGGTGGAAAGGGAAGACCAAATAAGTATAAAAGGAAGTGAAGTGAATTGAACTGGGGAAAAGAATGGAAGAAAATAAAGGAACTGAAGTGAAAAAGAAAACTGAAGTGGCGAAAGAGAGAAAAGAAGTTAATTGAAGTGGAAAATAAAAACAAAGCGGAGAAAGCAGTGAAGAAGTGAACTGAATTGGAGTGGCGAAGAATGTAATGGAATTGACGTGGAAAGCAAAATCAAGTGGAGAAATGAAGAAGAGAAGTGAATTGGAATTGGGAAGGAAGTGGAAGAAAATAATGGAATTTAAGTGGGAAAAGAGTGGAATCGGAGAAGGGAGAGGAAGCGGAGAAGGAGAGAGAATGGGATCGAAGAAGGAAGTGGGAGAGGAAGCAGAGAAGGGAGAAAGAGAGGAAGCGGAGAAGGGAGAAGGAATCGGAGAAGGGAGTGGAAGAGGAAGGGAGAAGGAGAGATAGCGGAGAAGGGAGAGGGGAAGGAAGCGAAGAAAGGAAAGCGAAGGGAGAGAGAACGGGATGTGAGAAGGAAGTGGGAGAGGAAAAGGAGAAGGTAGATGGGAGGAAGCAGAGAAGATAAAGGAGGAAGCGAAGAAGATAGAGGGGAGGAAGCGGAGATGGAGAAGAAACGGAGACGGAAGGAGCTGTAGCGGAGGAGGAAATTGAAGTGGAAAATGGGAAAAGTGAGGAAGAAATTAGGATGGAATAAAAGATGTAGAGGAAAGAAAGACGGGATATGATATGAAATATTAAGAGAAAAAGAAGAAAAATGAGTAAAAGATACAGTAGGAAAAGAGAAGGACGTGAAAGTCGAATTGGGAGCGAAGGAAGAAGGAAGGGGAAGAGTGGTAGGACAAAAATAGGAAAAAGAACAGAAATGCAGACGAAGGGATGGAAGAAGGGAAGGTAGGGAAATGAAAAGAGGGAAATTATATGGAAAATAAGAGCAGGAAACTGAAATAAAAAGGAAGTAAGAGAAGAAAAGTAGTGAAAGGAGAGGAGAAAGATAAGAAATCTATGAAAAATATACGGAAGAAAAGAGGGAAGAGTGAAAGAAGGAAGAGCGGAAGATCGAAAACGACGAGGTCAATGGTCGTAGTCTGTGAATGAAGCTGGCTGTGGCCGAGGATCGCATAATGATAATATCGGTTACCTCGATGTTGGTCAGACCAATGACCACAAGGGCAAAGTGGTTCGTGGCTGTCAAGATCGGATTCCCTTTCACTGCGGTTCTCAGGGGGGACAGCGTCGTGGCACTGACCGCCAAACCACTACACACTTATCTCGAATACAGTCACGCAGATGCTATATTTTCTTATTTCGGGAAAGAGCTTACGTACTTCTCTTGTGGCATGAGAAATTAGCTGAATGTGTTTTATTATTTCAGTAAACTGGTACTTATTATTCTGTTTCATTCACATAGTGAACCGATATCTTTCAGTTCAAGCTTTGGAGAGTTTTCTTCTTCTTCTTCGTCTTTTTATCAAGGTGCACAGTAGATTATGCACTCTGGAATGAAAAATACAGTAACGGATTAATAATCTTAACAAGATTATCTTCCATATACAGAGTGAACAATAAGTATGGAATATTGTTAATAACTTCTTATAATCCATGTTGAATCTTTCTTACACTACTTTTAACACTTGAATATACATATGCCGAACACATAACTAACGCTAACCACACATACAATAACATAAATACAGACATGGAAATCCTACACATACAACCCAAAAACCAAAAACTCAACACATTAGAACAATATGAAATATACAGACACACCAAAACACATCCTGATGAAATTCTCAACACACAGATCAATTTCATAACACACATTTCAACACTTTTCAACAATCGAACACACCCACACAACAGGCAGCGAAGTTCGAGATGACGCCGAGATCTAGTAGGCTCTAAGGGTGGTGTGAAGTAACACCGAAACAGCTGTAAGCCGCACATGCTTACACAATTAACACGAGTAAGATCGCCATTTAATCAATTATTTAACTTCTTATATTTTAATTTTACAAAAAAAATTTTGTACAAAAACTGTTGCAGATAAATCATACATTATTATGCAAGTGTTCGAAAACACTTATTCAGACATACAGGGTGTAATAGTTAACTATTTTTTTAATGACATCCTATATTAAAATTTACGTATTCCGAATCTCCATTAAATTTTACTACGAATGCGTAGAAACTTTACCCATTATTCCGTTTCTTCTATCTTAACTATTTATTAAACTTGTTTCGTGGACTTCAAATTTGAGACAAATAAGTAGGCTATGTAAAATCATACTGAGTAAGTTATAAAACTAAACAAGACACTATGATACATAAAATCATGCTGAGTAGGCCATAAAACTAAACAAAACACTATAACTAACCAAACTTTATCGTAGATGCTTAAAATGAGAACCATTCGCAGCTAAAAAAATATCCCAGTGTATCATGAAAATAGTCCATTGTCTTCCTCGCGGTTATATGACTGTCCTGTTTCATTACATATGTACAATGTACTGTAGTGTGTTTTATTTGACGTTCATGTGTATACATAATCCATATTACCAATATTTTCACGATTATTGCTTTGAAAAAATCGACGCACATTAAGTAGAAAATAGAACGAACGGACAGCATGGAAAATCACTTACACTTCTTTTTTCAAAGAAGGCCTACCATGAGTGACGTCATCGTATTACAATAAAATGGAAAAATTTTATCCGTGTACGGTGTTTCTTAACTGTTTTACGTCAAAAACAGCCACCGGTATTAACCATACATCACCAAAATTGGTTTAAAAAATACCGTGAATGGTTCGTCACAAGTCCATTCATTCATTCATTCATTCATTCATTCATTCATTCATTCATTCATTCATTCATTCATTCATTCATTCATTCATTCATTCATTCGTAATTGTTTGTCCAAGGGCAGGTATTTTACTGTAAACTCAGCTTTCTTCAATCTTTTCTATTTTTTGCCTTCCTCTTTGTCTCCGCTTAGGCCTATGATCCATAAATCTTAATATCTATCATCTATTATCAAATTCTGTCCCAAACTTTTCTCGCGTTCACCATTCCTTCCAGTGCATCCTTCAGCAGACAGTTTCTTCTCAGCCAGTGACCCAACCAATATCTTTTTCTCTTCCTGATAGTCACAAGTAAAGTTAGGCCTACATCTTATTTTGTAGTACAACTTGTGAGGAGTTTCCCACCCTATATGGCTGTCGACAGACAGTGTCTGTGACTCACAAGCGAACATTC
The DNA here is from genome assembly GCF_040183065.1 of Periplaneta americana. Taxonomy (NCBI): domain Eukaryota; kingdom Metazoa; phylum Arthropoda; class Insecta; order Blattodea; family Blattidae; genus Periplaneta; species Periplaneta americana. The sequence continues at coordinate 75,434,042 of NC_091117.1, read as the reverse complement.
TGATGAGGCCAGATAAAAAAAGTTATTTTTTTTCTTCCACCATGTTAATAATGTCAAAAGAAGTGCTTATATAAATTTTGGCCACTCGGCCGCAATTACGAGGGCCGTAAAAAAATAAGTTCGCCATGGGCCGTAAAAAAATAAGTTCGCCATGGGCCGTCAACAGAAAGAAAACACAATTTCATTGGAAAAAATTATTGAAACAGGCACAGCAATTGTTGAGCCATTTTTCAACATCCCACCGATTGAGACATTTGCCATATCATGGGATCGGCAGAGAGGTGCAGACGACTGTCAAACGCTGGTTCCGATCCCAGGCGGCTGACTTCTACGACACAATGACACAAAAATTGATTCCATGGTATGACAAATGTCTCAATTCCAGTCGGGGATATGCTGACAAATAGCGCAGCAATTGCTGTATCTGTTTCAATAAATATTTCCACGCAATTGTGTTTTTTTCTGTAAACGGCCCCAGTGGTAATCACTTTCTGGACAGTCTCGTAATTGCGATGAAGTGGCCAAAGTTTGTATAAGCACTTCTTTTGACATTATTAACATGGTGGAAGAAAAAAAATAACTTTTTTATCTGTCCCTATCAGAATGTTTGCTTGCCAGCGTTAGCTAGTCGTGACGAAATCTGTCGTCAACAAAGTAGACGTTGCAGAGGGTTTCTCTTGGGATATTCCTGAAGATCTTCCGAAGGTTGTCAGAACTACAAGTGTCTATGATTCCCATCAACAAAGATTTAATCCTATTTCAGTTCCTAAGCGATCAGTTCAGTCTAAACTCTGTTCAGACTAGAACGTCTGTACTGTGTGGTCTGTGTTCAGACTTGGTGATTATCAGAAATCTTAATGTTATGTGTAAGGTTTTCATTTCTTACTTATCATTATAGATTTATTAGCCAATGATTAACTTGTTAGTGATAAAATCTTGTAAAAGACAAAGACAGTTTCTCATTTTATCTCGCCAAACTTCCCAGAAGACATATTCTACGTAGAAGCATTGTTGTTGTTGTAATTATTATTATTATTATTATTATTATTATTATTATTATTATTATTATTATTATTATTATTATTATTATTATCATCATCATCATCATCATCATCTTCATCATCATGCTATTATTAGGGCTTGGAAGTTGATGAAATATCATCTTTTTTTTTTTTTTCTGAGACATCACAGACAATGCAGGATGCAGTACAATCTCGATTCCTCCAACACGAACTAATATGCCTACCTACTTTTATTTTGATTTTTTTTTGCATTGTTCGGTCTTTTGTTGTCTATTGGTAATTTTTTAGGAAATGTTTACTTTCTGTTGCATTTTTCTCCCCTTTCTGCTTATGAACGGACATATTTTTTACAGTGTTGTCGTGGTCTATAATCGAGACCTACTGCAGACTGCGACGCAATTTAATTGCATCTTTAGTTTGTGGTTGCAGCAACCTTGACCTCTGATCACGTGTGTTACGTGCTTCCTCCAATTCGATGCAACAGAACAAATACTGCAGCCGCAGTGACCGCAGTCAGCACATTGTATCATACAAGTGAAGACGTAAAAATATCGAAACTAAAACAAAGTAGACAAAGTTTTTTTTTTTTTTTTTTGCTACAATTAGTGACTGAATTTGGGGACAATGTATTTTCCACAGATGGAAGTACACTATTTTGTTTCTATTTTACTATTAAAATCATGGTCTTTTTTTTTTAATTTTAATGTCATATTTTCAGAAATTTAAGGTAATTTTATAGGTCATTTTTCTGTGATTTTTGGGTCTTCAACTTTTGAGTCCTAGCTATTACAATGCTTAAGAATAATAACACATTTTGTTCGTAAATACAATATAGGTCTGACCAACTAAAATAAAATAGGCCTAAATCTGGGGGTCGTGCCCCCCTCCCAGTAATGATATTCTGATAAGTCACTATTTACCTCTGATTGAGGTTCTGGCTGATATGTACAGTACATCTACAGTGACATCAAAAACTTTTTCCTTGCATTTTTAACTATGTCCTTATTGTACGTATGCAGTGTCACTCCTTAGCACAGCGAATACTGTCCACCTGCATGTTGATAGAGCATGCGGCCGAGGGTCTGATGAAAGTATAGGATGAGCAAAAGGTATGTCGCTGATACTGGAATAAAAATGCAGTGATACAGTGAGTCACATTTTATTTTATGTTAGCAAAATCCACAAATACTTAAATCTGGAGAAACCTAAAAAGCTATGTGCCTAAAACATGTGAATATGAAATAAAAGTTTAACATAATTACATAAACAAACAAAATTAATCTCTCGAGATGTAAATTAAAAAATTAAGAATTAATTTAAGAATTCCGCAAGAAATGTCCGTTTCGTCAGCCAATGTCTGTGAGGACTTAGGAGGAATATTCTGCATTTTTTCTTTTACATTTGCAACTAAATCTTGTGTTAGTTTTGTAGCCTTTCCAACGTACCTTTTTCGATCTGTGCATCCCGTTTCTCTAAATTTACTAACCAAATTATTAAGATATCTGCGGAAATTTTCAGTGATTACATAATTAGGAAAACGAGAATCAAACTGTTCTTCACAATTTTCATTATTATACTTCCAGTTTCCATCTTCATCCTTGCTGCCTGTTCTGAAATATGCTTCAACAAGAAAAGCTCTCTGTTGCATAAAAAGAGTAACCATGTCTTCGAAACACATACAGTGAAACCTCTCATTTACGGACATCGAAGGGACGTAACAATCTGTCCGCATCTGGGAGGTGTCCTTTATTGGGAGGGAGGCTCCCCAATCTAACAGTAAATTTATAATATGCATTATGTATCCCTTCACGCTTTAAATGAAATGTATTACTGTAGTTTAATTCTAAATACAGTATACTCTACTACTATACAGTGTACTATAAATTCTTTGCAACTTTGAACTACAGTAGATAAAACTGAAAAAGGAAAATACAGTACTCTGCCATGCAATTTTATTCTAGGTCTACAGTTATGCAGTACTGTAATTTACAGTTTTCAAATTAACCTTTACGTTCAGGTGCCATGTTTCTCGAAACAGAACAACTTATTGAAGTGAAGAGAATAATCCTACTAACCCTATCATGTGTCGAATACAATTGCACGATCGCGGAAACCTTGTACCCATTAGACAGGTTAAATGTTATGATTTTGTTTATCCTCCCGCTTTCAGCTAACAAGGGGTAGCCGGCTGGGCTAATGGTAGCCTACGAGACCCTTATGTTATGTTTCATGTTAAGAAATTTCTGTAGAGTTCTCAAAACTAAATTTTCCATTATTGTAACACATTAGGTCTTGAAATCCAAGTTCCGTCCAGAGTCAGGAGGTAAAGCAAGCTTTAGGACTGTGAAACAGCTGTCCGTGTCCGTGCCTGAGAGAGTCCGTAAACTAGAGTTTAATTTATCATTATTTCTGTATTATTTCAGTTGGAACTTAAAAATCTGTCCGTATATGAGGAGTGTCCGTATCTTGGAGGTGTCCGTTAGGAGAGGTTTCACTGTATACCACTCTTTGTTACGTCGGCAACAGACACACAGCAACTGAATGCTGTGCCCGTTCAGACTGTACACAACGCAGTGAGACGGTTACCTCGGTTTATAAGCACGTGTCCGCAAGGTATAGTAAAAAAAAAAAAGAACAAGGTACAATACAAATGTAAGGACAAAGTTTTTGATGTCACTGTATTATCAGACAGTACATCTCACTTCACGATATGTGTCAGAGGAAGAACAATATTATTTTTGTATAGATCTGAAGTTTGATTAGTGTAATGTTACTAGTCAGCGATGTATGCAATGCTGGGAGGAAATGAACTGATCATCCTACCCCATTATCTACTGGCTTAGTTGCCTCATGAGTAATGCCTTATTGGTGTCACTTAAGCGTTTCAAATCTGTCTTCGGACAATTTACTAAAAGAACTGTGAGACAGCTTTTTTTTTTTCTGAAGAAAAAAAAAAGTTAAAACAAATGGAAGCCAAACACAGACAACAATGAGATGAGTTGACGGAGAATGTGGTACTATCTCAGCGGCCTGTTAATGCCCTGAATAGACGATCCAAACGCAAGTGAAGGGTTACGGGAGAATGTTTGCCATTTTTGTTTGCTCTCATATAGACGTTAGTGTGTCAACTTTCAAAATGGCTCTGCTATGACGTGCTTATCCGTAAGGCTTTAATCCCAGCGTATTAGAACAATAGAACACATACCATGATCGTCAAAGTAACAGTGATAACGCCTCTGCTAGTCTCTAGTTAAATGACTTTTCAACTTATCAGCCGATTTTAATTAAACTTTGTAGATGCGACACGTAATTCGTGTCAATGTGCATCTGCTAATTTTCATTATATCTTTAACTAGTCTAAGTGTACCAGATGTCACCAAAGAGGATGAAATCACAATGCTATGTACTGTAATAATAATAATAATAATAATAATAATAATAATAATAATAATAATAATAATAATAATAATATAGTATTAACAATAACAATATCTTGCTTAGTTACTTATTTACCAAATATCATTTTTTATGTTGGGAGGCGTTTTCTAAATGGTTTAGGTACTAATTTGTGAAATAGTAGGCCTTTCACACGTTATGTTGATACTTAGTAGATTAGTATGACCTATATCAGTGGCGACTCGTGATATTTTTTGTATGTAAGATATGAGATTGACGAATGATGACCAAGACAGAAACTAATATTAATAATAATATAATATTAGTAATAACAATATTAGTAATAATAATAATAATAATAATAATAATAATAATAATAATAGAGCATGCAAAACCAATACAAGTAGGTCTATGTTACTCTCTGACTCACCATTCTGGAACTGGCAATTTATTAGTAGTGAAGTTCGATTCTCCTCCCCTTTTTAGTTGCGAAGATGGCTCGTAAGCCATTGTACTGCCCGATGTTCTGCCGTACGTTTGCGCAATTGATTTCTTGCTATAGTTAAATTCTTCTAAATGATCAAATACAACTTCAGATATTCTTTCGGCTGTCCTATCATCTGAAAGTCCTGTTAATTCTTGTTTTATTATAGCTTATTTTATTTATCTCATTTAATTTTGTTTTTTTATTCATTTTGCTTTTTATATTAGATCATTTTAAATTATTTATTATTTCGCTTATTCTGTTCTTTTAAAATGAGCAATGGACTGCATTTAAGGAGGCTCTAAGGGTACTTGAAAATTCTTATTGTAGTCTCTGACAGGGTCTCCACCATCCAGAAAGAAGGGTCGTAGTGTTAGGATACGCGGTCATATCCTCAAACGCGGCTAAACTCAAGCCGTACCCTACCCTCCGCACCCTACCCTGTCCACTAACTTCACTGCTAGAAATACCGTTTGCTGTAAGATATTTGGATGGTTGCTCAGAAATTATTTCTGAGGTGTGCAGTGGCGACAACTCACGACAGAAAGTGGAAGCTAAAGGAAATAAAAATCTGTAATTAAAATGTTTTCTATCCTCAGAGGCACGAAATTAAACTGTAGGATCATCCTCATATCCTTCATGGAGGAATCGCCACTGATTTATCTTAAAATGTATTTTCTATGATAACATGAAATTCATTGCTTTGACTAAACAATTAACGATTCATGATATCTAACCTAAAAACGTATTTTGTTTATTCACGTAAAATGATTAGTACTAATTCCGAAAGCAGAATACCACTTTGAAATGTATAGACTACTTAAAATAGTTACTCCTAATAATAATTATGTTATTCTCGTTACAATTGCCGTCTTTGTGCGCATAATTTCTTTTTAACGTCTTCTTTCTTCAGTAATACATTGTAGGCCTATATCATCTATAAACCCGTGAAGTGAATGCCAAGCGCTTTTTTCTTTGGAGAATTCGCTACCATGTTATTTTCTCTCTTTGACATTTTAATAAAGACCTAAACACGAAATATATTCATTAAAATGTGAAATATACTTCTGTGCAAGCCACGTGCTTGTTTCATATCAAGTAAGTGTGTAAGTTATACCTTATTTTAATTGCACTTGCCTGAATATAGTGTTTAATTGGAATCATAACGCTACACAACTGAATTAAGTATTGGTATTGATATTGATACCGGTATTATCAATTATATTAATTACGTTCAAATTTCGTAAGCCTGGGTGGCGACAGCGGGTTATGTTTAATGCTCTATCTGGGACTGACCGTACTGCAGAAAGGTTACTTAGTTACCATTACGGTATAATCTCAGTCTAGTATATAGTTACGAAACTCAATATGTAATAAATATGCATCCATAGATAGTTGCTAACCACTAGAATCGCTACTATCACCTCATTACAGACAATGCGAAATAATACCTGCACAGTCTATTGTTCCTAGCAACCTCAACAACTCAAGCTTCGTGACTGTATATATTAGACTGTGGTATAATTTTACGAAGACTTTGGAATAATATTGCTCTAAATTTTAAATGCACAATATATTGTATTTGAAATTCTAAAATATGATCGTGAAAAATAAAATGTTGTACAATATATGTTTGTGAAGTGCATTATAAAATCTCGGAAATTGGAAAACTTACTCTGCTCTTAATATACTATTATAGCCGATGGTAATCCCAGTATAATGAGCCATTCTATCCTGTTCTGCGCTACTGCCTGCCCAAGTCAGCCTTCAAGGCGTTTGACACTTAGAGAATTCGCAACAAAAATAGTATTTTCTCTTTAACGTCGGCATCCTGTTCCTGTTGTCTCAGGAGATTCTGACTGACCAGAATTTCAGTATGCACAGAGACTTAAGATAGATTTGTAAATGAATCTCGGGGGGAAAAAAAAACAAACAAACAAATTATATGATGTCTCGTAGTCCGAAATGTAAATATAAAAAATTTGTTGACAGATGGAAAATTTCAATTACCATGAAGCAACAGTAACAAATATAAATGGCACTCGAGAGGAAATTAAACCCAGAATAAATATGGGAAATGCCTGCTATTATTCGGTTGAGATGCTTCTGTAATCCAGTCTGCTTTAAAAAAGAACTCAAAGCTTGAATTTATAAAACAGTTACGATACCGGTTTTTCTGTATGGTAGTGAAACTTGGACTTTCACTTTGAGAGAGGAACAGAGGTTAAGGGTGTTCGAGAATAAGGTGCTTAGGAAAATATTTGGGCTGAAAGGGATGAAGTTACAGGAGAATCAGAAAGTTACACAACGCAGAACTGCACGATCTGTATTCACCTAACATAATTATGAACATTAAATCCAGAGGTTTGAGATGGACAAGACATTTCGATGCGGAACCAAGTAACTGCATGGACCATTGACATATTCTTTTCCTCACATAATGAATTCTTCTCGTAGCTTCACTTTCGTGTTCGTGCGATATGCATGACGGTGTAACGAAGCAACAAATGTAACTGGTGTACTATAACTTACTTCCGCAAGACAATCCACCGCTGCGAAAGTTGGAAAACAATCAGCTTTTCGATCGAAGACTCTGACAACTACGCATGTTATTTATTCAAACCATTGACCCGGATAACGCCAAATCTTGACGGAAAGTGTTCTTTATTCGAAAGAGAATATTTCGTAGGCATTATAAAACAGATCTTGTATCTGGCTTGTGGAAAACAAGCTGTCCGAACCGAGGCCATTGCAGCGTCTTCAGTCTTGTTACAGAACCCGTGGTACCAATGCCAACTTTCGTCTGCTTCTATCGACGTTCAATTTGTCATCGTCATGGCACGGCTGTGAGTTCGCGGGATAATATTTTTATGTCTTGCATATAAAGCATACAAATAACTTGGTCGTCTTCAAACTTATCATCTTTTAAATACATAACTAGTGACGTATGCAAAATAAATAAGCAAAAGTACGAATGTATAAGACAGGTGTACCAAACTGACTTCATGCAAATAAAGAGTTGAGATATAATGTACAAGATGGAAGACATAATAAATATTCATACTAAATGTAAATTATTTACATTTTCGGTATTGAAAGGCATACAGTGGTAAGAACCAAATTCTAATAAGCTCTTAAAATACTTCGTTCAGGTAGTAGACGGTGAAAACACTGATACATACCTGTAATTTGGCGGAATACTATGTTTTTCACTACCAACCCAGCATTCTCCACTCTTTGTATTTTCTGGCTTCCTCTTTGTCTCCGCAAATGATCCATATTTTTTCATTTCGTCTATCATCTGATATTTTCTTCTGCCCAAAACTCTTCTCCCGTTCACCATTCCTTTCTGTGCATCCTTCAGTAGGCAGTTTCTCCTCAAGCAGTAGCCCAACAAATTCCATTTTCTCTTTCTTACCAATTTCAGCATCATTCTTTCTTCATCCAATATTTCCAACACAGCTTCATTTCTTATTTTGTCTGTCAATTCCACACGCTCCACTCTTTTGCATATCCATGTTTCAAATGCTTGTAGTCTCTTCTCTTCACTTCGTCGTAATGTTCATGTTTGAGCCCCATACAATGCCACACTCAACACCACTTCACTAGTCTCGTTCTTAGTTCCTTTTCCAGAGCCTCAGAAAATGCTTCTTTTTCTTTGCTCTACTGCCTCATGTAGTATTCGCACGTTTATCTTCTTTATTGTTCTACCTGTGATCATGGTCTTGTCTTATTTACATTTATCTTCTTACCATACTGCTCATAACTGTCATTTAGCTCCAATAGGATATCCTTAGTATCGTCTCCTCTCCTGCCTAACAACGTCATATCATCAGCAAATCTTAGGCCTATGCACTTCATTCTTCTTCTTCCTACAGTTGTGAAAAGAGTTCTTCACTACATCCTATAAGTATGCCTAGATGTTGAACAGAGTAGATGATAAGGGGTATCCTTGTCGTACTCCTCTCTCTGTTTCACTTCCTTCAGACATTTATTCTCCTATCCTAACTCCGACGCATTGTTTCATATAAATGTTACTGAACAGCCTTCTCTCTTTCCAGTCCACACCTGTTATCTTCAGGATCCCCATAAGTTTATTCGAGTTCACTCTATCATATGCCTTCTTTAGGTCCACAAATACTGTATATACTTCTTTATCTTTATCGAGGTATCTTTCGCCGATTGTTCGTTGTAGTCCAATTGCACCCCTCGTACCTTTTTCCCTTCCTGAAGCCAAACTGCTATTCTTCCGACTGTCCTTTCATCTTAGAATATAAACGCAGATTCAGTATTCGCAGGAGAATCTTCGCCGAGTGCGATATAAGGTTGATAGTCCTGAATTCGTTACATTTCTTGGCATTGTGCCTACATAATGTAGATATGATTTTTCGTTCGAAATTGAAAGTTATTTTGAAGTTGAAACCTTTCGCACAGATCTCTACGTAAGAAACTAAATTAGTTATGAACATAAATATTCCTGTAGGATATACATTTGAGTCTCAGCTGTATGATTTTATATATTAACTCAATATCTACAAAAAGTGTAGATAGAACCTTGTATTCTCATTTCACGATGCGGGTAAAATAGTTAATTAGACACGAACTTTTCAAATACAGATTATTTTAGTGAACTTTAATGTTTTAAAAGTTTTAATAGAATTGGTTAAGATCTGTTAGGCCTGTATTGAAGAAGTCTCTTATTTAGTCTGCTGTGACGTAAATTCAGATATATTACATATCGTTATTCAATAGTAACTTGTGAACCGAAGTTCTCTTGTAAATTTGTTTGCCTCTTGGGGCTGGGTACTTAAGTTTAAAGACGTAATATGCTTGACCTAGCTTTCAAAGTTCCTGTACACTAAACAAGAGTGTGATTATAAGCTGTTAATCAGTTTCATATTATTTTATGGCTTAATTGCCTCATGAGTGGTGCCTTATTGGTGTCACTTATGAGGTACAAACCTGTCTTCGTATAGTTGACTAAACAACTATTGTATTCCCGAAAGTAGCATAACATGGTTGGAATAAACTCTCATCTCTAATTTTTTCGTCAAACGCCGAAGGTAATACCTCCTGTATAGGGAATAATTGAATTAAAAGTAATAGAGAATATATTATAAGCATCTATTATAATGCTCCAGTGTACGCATTGATTGATGTCTGCACAAATACAGTGCAGGACCTTGTCTCGATGCCCTTATGGAAGTAACTTTCTTCAAACCTGTTACATTTGCATATTACATGCTTTTGATCTCGGGAATAATCAATTCACTGCTTGTCTCGGTAGTGAACACACAATGCAGCATATAATGTCAGTTTAGAGCCCTTATGTAATCAGACGCGATCCAATATAAAATATGCTGTGATTTCAAATCTGCTAGACAGAGATTATTATTTAATATACAGTAGATTCGTCTCCATTTCATTTAGTTTTTTTTATCTCTGCTTCTGGTCCTAGAGTTCTTTATTTCTCTCTCTCTCTCTCTGTATCCTTATCGTATTCCTTTTCCGACTAATTATTTATTTTCCTCATCTTTCTTTCCTTTTCTGTCGCATATACGAGGGTCATTTTTCATAAGTCATGAAAATTGTTATATCTTCCGAATAACCGAAATAGTTCAGTGTGTACGTTTGAAAATCTGTTGTAGTCTACACTGTACGGGATGTCACTGCCACTTGCGTCTATGTGCATTGGTGGCTAGTTGACAGCACACGCAAAAGTTAGTATGCTAAAGGTTGTGCTCCGTGATGGATGTAAGTAAAGTTTAACAGTGGTCATATGTGAAAATTGTAGTTATTCGTGACAGAAATGCTCGTCAGTGTCATTCTGAGCTACGAGAAGTATTGGGTGACAGTGCGTTGGAATATCCTACCTACTCGCCTTATCTCAGTCCATGCGACATTGATCTCATTCCGCAAATGAAGAAGCCGCTGCTTGGGAAGTAGTTTGAAAAAAAAAACGCGGAATCTTAACAGCATTTCGACAAGTGGTGGTAAACATAGACGAATCCCACACAGCCGATGGTATTCAACGCCTGCATCATCGTTGGCAAAGATATGTAGAAGCCTTTGGAGATTTTTTGAAGATCGTTAGGTGTGAGTAATGTACTTCGTTTCCTTTTGTGCATAATAAAACAATGATTTATACTGACGCATCTTTCAGTTTCTCTTACGCATTGCCTTCTGTACCCGGACCCAATTTGGTACTAGCATTGCGAAGTACATTCCAGTGACCTTCAATCGCATATATTGAATTTCTATTTTTGAAGTTTTATTGGCCGATATAAAATAGTTGCCATGACATATGAAATGATCCTCATATTTCTTTCTTCCTCTATCGTTATTTCTCTGTTGCTATTTTTTTTTGTAACATTCTCTTCTTATATATATCGTTATTTTCCTTTGTGTCTCCTTTCATTCTGTGACGTTTCCTTCCATTTATCGCGTCTTCTCTTCCTGTCTGTATTATTTTTAGCTTTCTGTTTTGTCTTTCTTTGTCCTGTTTTCTCTTATAATGTTTCTCTTCCTCCCTCTTTACATGGACAATTCACTACTGTTTTCTCTTTCATTTAAACGTTTTATCTTGTGTTCATTTTCTTCACACTTCATTACGTCCTTTGCTTTACATATAATTCTTTCCTATTTCATCTATCCGTTTACCATTGAATTAGCTCTTTTCTTGTCCTATTCGCCCTTCGTCTACGCCAGTCACTATTTTTCTCTTCCCTGAAACTCTATCTCTCTCTTGTGATTATTAATTTATTTAATTCTCCTCTAATTTACTAATTTTAACTTTTACTTCCCCTTACTTTCATTCTTCCATTTTTTCAGACTCCTCTCTCTTGCACTATGTCTTTCTCTTTCTTTCTCTCTGTATCCCTCTCTCTTTCGCTTTAGTTATCTTCTTTTCGCTTTTATCCTCTATTTTTACTTTTGTTCTCTTGCTTCTTTTATTCTCCTTTCTCTTCTATTCTTTCTCATGTTTTCTCTCTTTCCTTCTGCTTTATTATTTCATTATGTTCTACTCTCTTCTTGTTCTTTATTCTCTCCCACTTTTCTTTATTCTTGTTTTATTCTCTCTCTCTACTAACTTTTATTTTCCTTTGTTCTCTCGTTATCTTTTATTGTCTCTCTACCTCATTCTCACTTGTTCTCTTTGATTCTTACGCCTTCTCTTTTACAGCGTCTCTTTCTCTTTATTCTTCATCATTACCTCCATGTGCCTTTCAATAATGCAATATAGTCTACGTATCATTTATACATTATGTTTCGTCTTGCATTCTGTCGTTACACATTGTACATTTTTTATTCTTTCTCTTATTTTACTTATCCCTGTTTCATTTTCTCTTTGCCTCTTTCATTGTCTCTTTTCCTTTGTTTAATCGTTTCTTTTTCTTTTTTCTCTTTCACCGCGTCTTTCCTCTGTTTAATCGTGTCTTTCTTCTCTTTCACCGTGTATTTTTTTTTCTCTTTCATCGTGTTTTTTTTCTCTTTAATCGTGCCTTTTTCTCTTTCACGTGTCTTTCTTCTCTTTCACCGTGTCTTTCTTCTCTTTCATCGTATCTTTTTTCTCTTTCATCGTGTCTTTTTTTCTCTTTCACCGTGTCTTTTTTCTCTTTCATCGTGTCTTTTTTTCTTTAATCGTACCTTTTTTTCTCTTTCACCTTGTATTTTTTTTGTCTTTTACTGCATTTTTCTGTCTCTTCTAGCGTGTCTTTCTTTCATTGTCTCTTTTTCTTTTTTTCACCGTGCTTTTTTCTGTTTTCACCTTGTCGAATTTTCTCTTTCACTGTGTCCTTTTCTCTCTTTCACTATGCTCTTTTCCCTCTTTCACCGTGCTCTTTTCTCTCTTTCACAGTGTCCTTATTCTCTCGTTCTTCTCTTTCGCCGTGTCTTTCTCTTTCACTGTCTTTTTCTTTCTCCCACAGTGCCTTTTTTCTTTCTTCCACCGTATCTTTTTCTTTTTCCACTGTGTCTTTTTCTTTCTTCCACTATGTCTTTTTCTTTCTTTAACCGTGCTTGTTCCCTCTTTTACCGTCTCTATTTCTCTCTTTCACCGCTCCTTTTCCTCTCTATAATCGTTTTCTCTTTTCCTCTTCACCATCTCATTTTCTCTCTATTACCGTCTCTTTTTCTCTCTTTCATCATCTCCTTTTCTTTTTAATATTCTTCCTCTCTCTCTCTTTCTATGTTTTGCTTCTTTCTATGTTACTCTGTCGTTAATTTTACTGAAGTATCAAACTAACAAACGTGTACAAATTACGAATAAGATTGGCAACATATTTTACGTTAGAATAAACGATATCTGTTACGTGTTTTGGGACAAATTTGAAATCGAAATCAATTTGTAAGGATCAATTTATTTAATTGAAATGCCGTATATTTCAACGAAACATGTCAGTGAATAAATAAAATCTGTTAATGTAGGTAAACAGTCAATGCATATAGCCTTAACAGATTAATGAATTAGTAAAAAGTGTTTATGGGTTACGTTTATACAACCGACGGAACTTGTTGAAGTATTCATTATTAATTTGTGCCTGAATTGTAAATGTATATATCACTAGAGCATTTGATTGCTGTATATGTTCATATTTGTGGTGAAGCGCTCCATGATAATGAAAATATTGATTATAACGTAAAGGACACTGATGATTATAGCGATAGGATAATAATCGCAGTATTGAAATAAATATAGTTTAATTAACATGAAGAAATAGTGCGAAAACTTCACAAGAGTGTCGTTACAACATACATTTCATTGTATATAACTTGACATTAAAGGCAAATAGGCCGTGTCACATAATTGTGCTGAAACATACATCGAGGAAAAAAAGAATGCTATGAGAACTTTGTCCGAGAGAGAAGTTTTCAACCGCGTTTCTTTTAGTCGGACAAGACAAAGGAAGTGAAGGATGGGACATCGGTCTTCTTTCACTGTTTCGCAGGTTCGAATCCTGTCCCTTAATTACGTGAGTTGTCACCGTCAGTCATGATGCGGGCCTTGTGTTGAGCTCAAATATTTTCATAGAAAGGTTGATAAGCTCAAGGAAGTAGGCTACTGAGAAGCAGTTCCCACGGCCAGGAAAGGAATCGGTTTGCTACAGCGTATACTGTACACATGATAGACACGTAGACAACTGAGATTCTTGCTGTTAAAAATGAGTGCGAAAATCAAGGAAGAGGCCTCATAATATTGACATGCTGAATAGAACCACAGTCTAGTATAGACAGTTACGAAGCTCAATACGTAGTAAATATGCATCCATAGTTAGTTGCTAACCACTAGAATCGCTACTATCGCCTCATTACAGACAATGCGAAATAGTACCTGCACGGTCTATTGTTCCTAGTACTGTCATAAACTCAAGCTTCGTGATTACATACTAGACTGTGATAGAACTGTAAGTTACTGTGTAAAACGAAAGAATGTCTAGAAAATAGAATTTTAATTTCTCTCTCTTTTTTAATTTCCATTTTTTGTCTTCTCCTCCCTTATCTTTCTCCTTCTTTCATCTTCTTACCATCTCTTTTCCTTCCCCTTTTTTTCATGTTCAACTCTCAAACACAGAGATACGGTCTCTGAGACCGATCCAAAATGTTTAATGTGGAAATGAACCAGTTCTTGCCACTTTTCGAATGTAAACTCTTGTGTACTTTCTGGCGGAAAGACAGTGGCGTAGTTCACTTAGTGTAGTATTAAACTATTTCGTGTAGTACTGGAAATACGTATTATGCATGTCTTGTAGACCGCACGGCTGTGTAACTAGCCTGTTTTTCTCCGTTCTCGCAATGGATTTTACACAAGTTCCTTCGCTAAAAGTTAGTGTTAGTGCTGAACACTTTGACGAGACAGTGCTTGAGTTCATGGAGAAAGAGGATACTGAGGTTGACTCTGCAGATGAACAAGATTTGTCCTTGAGAGTGATTAACTGTGATTGTCTGTTGAAAGTGTACTGTATATAAAGTAGGTAGTGTTTTGAATATTCCTTTTTTTTTTTTTTTTTTTTTGCTTTAGACATATATTTAGTTTTATTCCATTTAAGCATTAAATGTATATTATTCCGCTAATTTCATTCAAAACTGAACATTAATACATACTAAGTTTTTATAGGCGCATCTACAGAGTGTTTCCGGGCTAGTGTTACAAACTTTCAGGGATGATGGGGAAGGCCACATGTATAAATTTGAGGTAAGGAACCCTGGTCGGGAAATGACCGAGTCGAAAGTTACAAGCATTTCTGGATTCGCCCATACGTGATACATGCCCTGTCCATCTCAAACGTCTGGATTTAATGTTCCTAATTATGTCAGGTGAAGAATACAATGCGTGAAGTTCTGTGTTGTGTAACTTTCTCCATTCTACTGTAACTTCATCCCTCTTAGCCCCAAATATTTTCCTAAGCACCTTATTCTCAAACACCCTTACCCTATGTTCCTCTCTCAATGTGAGAGTCCAATCTTCACAACCATAAAGAACAACTGGTAATATATAACTGTTTTATAAATTCTAACTTTCAGATTTTTTGACAACAGACTGGATGATAAAAGCTTCTCAACCGAATAATAACAGGGATTTCCCATATTTATTCTGTGTTTGATTTCCTCCCGAGTATCATTTATATTTGTTACTGTTGCTGCCAGGTATTTGGATTTTTCCATCTCTTGAAAGGATACATTTCCATTTTTTTTATTTCCATTTCGTACAATGTTCTCGTCACGAGACATAATCATATACTTTGTCTTTTCGGGATTTACTTCCAAACCTATGTCTTTACTTGCTTCAAGTAAAATTCCCGTATTTTCCCTAATCGTTTGTGGATTTTCTCCTAAAATATTCACGTCATCCGTACAGACAAGCAGCTGATGTAACCCGTTCAATTCCAAACCCTCTCTGTTATCCTGGACTTTCTTAATGGCATATTCTAGAGCAAAGTTAAAAAGTAAAGGTGATAGTGCATCTCTTTGCTTTAGCCCACCAAAAATATAGTTTCAAAATACCTTCCAGACTTTGATATTTCAATATGAAATTCAGAACTAAATGAATAGTACTTAATTTTTCAATCAAAGAAAAAGTTAGGCAACTTCCTCCGATCCAGTCTGAACAAAAGTGAAGCGAATACCTCGTCAACATATGCCCGAAAACTTTCGACTCGGAGCATGCGCACTGTGGCATTCTTTGACTTAGAAAAAAATCGGGTCACTCCACTATTATGTCCCCCATTGTAGTCTCACACAAGTGATTAAAAAATAATTCTTTACTGAATAACCAACTATTTGTCATCAACTTTTCCTCTCCCGGACCATACATTCTGAAGTTGTATTGTACTTCATTTGTAAAGCCTTTTCTGTAAGGAAGAACAGGCGAACTGATAAGGAACTTAAACATGTTGGACACGGATGCGTGCGTCGTTGCTTTGGAGATGGTGCGAATGTGAAAGAACAGCGGAGTGTGGTCCAACAGCGCGGAAGCGATGCGATAAAATTGTGGGCGCTCGCTCGATCCACTGCGCGTCATCCAAATATCAACTTCCGCCCCGGAACCGCTTTATTATTTATCGTGCTCCACATATCATTTCTGTTTTAAATATACAAAACATTTACAAGTGGCATGCATGACACGCTCAGCCACACACGAAATGGCCCGCCGGGCACACTTCCGGTGCTTGACATCGCTTCATGACAAAAACATGTACTGATGCAAGCTAATAGGAGTTGTCACAGCGGCCCAGTATCAGCTCATAGAATTATATTAGCCGCGGCTTTCATAAATACAGCTGTGCAGAGATGCGGCTTTTTTAAGGGGGATGAAGCTGGCGAGGTTGGCAAATGTGTTGCTCTACATAATTCGTGTTACACATACCATTTTCCAGAGGTTTGCACATTGAAATCGTTTTTATTTTAAATGACTTTCCGCTCTGACTCTAGTGGTAATGTCGCCGGGTCAAAATTTGGGTCGATTAAGACCAGAGAAGTGCTGCTTTGCTTTAATTACATAGATAAGCAGGTTATAAGTAGGGCTGTGACATCGGTATATTTGTATTAGTTTGAGGTGCGCATACGACGCCGGACAGAATGTAGTCTACGTGTTTCAAATATAGGCAGCGGAAGCGAATTTGACACATGCCTAAGCAAGCATGTCCCGTGTTTTGAATACGATTATTGCGTATTATGAAATCAAGACAATACAATCATTGAATATAAGGGTTAATATCGGAAAAGTCTAAAATGCTGCTGAGGTTGAGAAATCATACTTAAACTGTCTGAAAATATGTTTTTATATACTATCCTATATTTACGGTCTTACTAATAAAAACTCTATATACAGACGTTTAACTGTCTTATACTTATACAATGAGTAGCTCGTTTATAAGTCGTGTGTAAATTCCTTACTAATAATCACTACATACGTCGTGTATAACAGTATAATTGTTACACAGCTACGTCATAGTTTCGTCATTACTTCGTTACGAAAGGTAATAGAATATCTGAGGTTCTCTACTGCATCCGGTAGAGCGCTCTAGTGTGGCGTGTTAAATATCGATAGTACAACTGGCTCTAATCGATTACCACACTACATTTTGGTCAAAGAGTACAAGCTACAGCAATATTATTCTAATAATTCTATGATCTTTGGTTTGTTCTTCTGTGGTTACAAGGTAACCATCATCATAAAATGACAGTCGATACGAACAGCTGTTAGAGGGGCGGCCATTTTTTTCCCTATATACAACGCTTAAACAAGGGGTTTCGTGTATATAATTACTGCAAAGGAATTCCCATTGTATAGTTACAGCCTGTTTATATGTCCATAGCTTATTCACGATTTATTAGTAACGTTTTCTGTCTCAACTCTGCATAAGTCTCGTATAAAAATTATACACAGTTTATTAGTAAGACTGTTAGAGTTTTGCTTTACAGTTTTAGAATGCCGAAAAGGTATATGGTGTACAATTTCGCTTTCCCTATATTTAACCGCTACATTAATTTATTTACCACATCAATTCCGTACCTTACTTTTCTTGCATGTTGTTTGCCTGGTTTCGGTTTCTGCTGCGATAAACAACATTCATTTTCAAAGTTTCAAATAAAAATGACCGCCGAGTGTCGGATAGTACAACCTTGTATGCGGAAAAACTGCTCTCTACATCGGCTGAAGCCAAGGGCGCATATGTAAAATATTTCACATAATCCATTTCTACATCAACTTCATAACAATCGCACTTGTCATCTGACAAAACTCTTGCAATTTTGTATAATGTATTGAAACCATCATTTTTTTTGCATTACTGTGTTCATTTTCGCACACACCTCTTTGCTTATATCATCATACGGCATGTACGTTTCCGGCTTTCCAAAACTGTAATGCAAAACTCTAAATAAAAAAAAATCTTTTCAGACTTATGTTTTACCATATTTGTGAAAATTTAAGTATGATTTCCAACAATTATTCTCAACTTCAACATTTTAGTTCTTTCCAAAGTTAACCCTTATTCACAATAATTGTATTGTCTTGATTTTATAATACGCAGTAATCGTATACAAAACACGGAACGTGCTTGCTTAGGCGTGTGTCAAATTCGCCTTCGCTGCCTGTACTTGAAACACGTCGACTACATTCTGTCCGGTGTCGTATGTTCACCTTCAAACTAATAAAAATATACCGATGTCACGGCCTTAGTTATAAGTACGGTAGAGTCCTGCGTTTGGTTATTTTGGAAGCAAGTTAGGTGTACAGTAGATTCGTATGAAGAGGTAGTTGCAAGTCAATAGGTCACGCTTCAGTGAACCAGGGAGTCGTCCCTCATGCACTGGTATATCTTATTTTATTTCAAGGAGTGCAGTTCGGTGTTCAAAGGAGCCACCGAACTACACTCCTTGAAATAAAATAAGGTATAACAGTGTGTCTGGGTGCATACTAATTCGGTCCCATCAGTTACACACCTGAAATATACAGTAATAATTCGGTCCGGACTATGCAGGTATAGAAAAGTTATACAGGGACATCATTTTATTTTTACTAACATTTCTAATATTAACCTGGCTATACCTTTGGATTAACGGTTGAGAACCGGAAACACCGTTTGCTACCCCCTTCCACGTCTGGAGTTCGATGACACTGGCGTAAAATACAAACAAATCACTTTACTAGGTATAAGAGGGAAGAAAAGTAGGAAATATCGCGATTTTGAGTTTGATACTTTTCATTAGGTTTTTGTTTAATCAAGATACAGTACAGTATTAACAATAAGTGTCTTTACTCACGAACTGAGCTATCTATTCGGACGTATTCATTATGCAGTGTATATTATATTGTGTACAGCACATTAGCGTACAATATAGAGAATGAAGTTAAATTGAAAAATAATGATAATATGGATGTTTAAACACTTTTTTGAAAATGGTGGCCATTCATTTCGATACAGGCTTCAGCTCTTTTGTACATATTCTAGTACTATAGACTATTGTACCTAATTCCAATTATCAGTTTCGTCCTTCGTACTAGTAATTCATGTTGAAATAATTCTGTACCTACTCTATAAAAGATTACCTTATGTACTGTAAATTCAGTCTTCACTTCGCCCGATCCGAAAAGATAAAATTACTCAGACATGCTATCTACTGTCCGTCCAAGTGGTTTTGTCGCAGGATCGTAGAAAGGTGGGGGGAAATCACATTAATTACTTAACGAGGCCCTTTTATTTAAGTTATTTTAAACAGTTGTATGATATTACGTAGACATCCAATTCCTAACAGAAATTAATGTTTTCCGAAAAGAGCTTTAGACAGCCCAACCACTATCCTTTACAGAGGAGAAGCGGGTGAGGGAAACCGGGATGCGTCGTAGGCAAACGGACGACAGTACCTATGCGAAAATATGTTTCAATTTGAAGCTCTTTCTTCACTGGAAAACGGGAACATATTTCTGGAACGTACTATATTCACTAACTCAGTACTGTTTACTTTGACTGCATACACGGCCTTGGTTCTGTGTGGAGGACGATTGGAAGTTTATTAGTAGAGGGGGTGGGAGTGAAGTACATTGAAAAGTCAGGTACAATAAAATTGAAGTAAAAATAAAATGATGTTCCTGTATATACCCTAGGTATACTATATATCAAAGAGATTAGTTATATATGTTACGGCGAATGACCGAAAACGGCTAATGAGTTTATCCGGATTATGTTAACAATATCCAAACAGCATGGCTAATGTCAGTATGAAATGTTCTTTTAAACTCAATGCTAACTTTACCCGGATAATCTTGTCATTAGCCAACTTGCACTTTATGATGTTCTAAACATTAAGATGTATTTCTATTTTTAAGTTACAGAAGTTACATTTGAATTACATAATCTGGACTGAATATTTAAAATGTAGAATGAATTTTTACTTGAAGAAAAGTTTTTTGTGACCTCATTAGGAAGAGCGAAAGATGAAAGTCCCACTTTCACCTCACTGCCAAACATGGCTTCATAAGGCGCCCAGTTCTTCATCATCTGGACGAATCTTAAACTCCCTGAGCGATATTTACAGTTTTAATTTTGCATCCATGTAGATAATATGTTCAGAATATCCTGGTTTGCCCTCTCTACACTGCCCTGGCTTTGGCTGTGTTGAGTTTTTCCATATACAATTGCCATATTGCTGCACATGGATTCTAGATCGGAAGCCACTCTGTTGGCAAATTCTCTGATCATAGCACGGTAGGAGCCCCAAAAATACAAAATATATCCATTAATTGTTTGGCTACTTCTTCTGCTCGCTTTGATACTAGTGGCCTTAACTGCACGAACTTGGTCAGGTGATCTTGGTATACCACGTTGAAACGACAGTTTCCATCAGTCTGTGATTGTATCTTGATCAAATTAAGCTGACACCTATTATTCATTGCGGAAAACACCATCGGCCAAACCTTTCTTCTGATATACTATCTTTTTTGGCAGGGTACATAAAATTTCAGGTACATCAAAATAGATTACATACATAGATACATACATACATACATACATACATACATACATACATACATACATACATACACACATACATACATACATACATACATACATACATACATACATACATACATACATACACTGTTCTGCACATGGGCAGGTCTTTCACTGCAAACACAGGATTCTCCAGTCTTTCCTGTTTTCTGCTTTCCTATTGGTCTCCACATAAAATCCACATATCTTAATGTCGTCTATCATCTGATATCTTCTTCTGCCCCGAACTCTTCTCCCGTTCACCATTCCTTCCAGTGCATCCTTCAGTAGGCAGTTTCTTTTCAGCCAGTGACTCAACCAATTCCTTTTTCTCTTTCCGATTAGTTTCAGCTTCATTCTTTCTTCACCTACTCTTTCCAACACAGCTTCATTTCGTATTCTGTCTGTGCACTTCACTCTTGCGTAATATTTCTGTATTTATTTTTTACTTCAGATACCATTCTATGCTTTCCACCGAGGCCAGTGCTTAAAGGAACTTCCTGTAAAACATCGAACAGATTTTCACTGTTCACGTAATGCTTAAATGATGCGATGGTATTATCTCCTGCTATTACTGGTGCAATCAAGTTCTCTTCTTCTCCAAACAGAAGCACATCATATTTCTTGAAACGTCGGTAAGAGAGAGTCGACTTCCTTCGCAATCTTTACTTGGCCAATTATTGGGCGATATTTATTATCAGTCAAATAGGCCGAATTAGAATCTCGCTTTTCCGATAACAAACTACCAAAAGTTTCATAAAACTTATCTTTCATATCAATGTAATAACACGAAATTTTGTTGCCACTTCTGAAGGAAGACTGACTGACCACTGAACGTTGTAACAATGAACGGATTTAATTCGAAATATTCTTTTAATTTTCTGACATTATCCAAACAAAAATGGATAATCTCTCATTGGCCGGATGAAGGTAGAATTGACAATTTCAAATTAAAATATTTATCATTACCCACACATGTTGGATAATGTAAACATTATCTGGCTAGTCTTCCTACAATCCGGTTTTCGTTCATTAGCTGTAAAGGACTGCAGTACAGCTTAACTGTACTGGAAACACAATGCTCTACCGCATGCATGACATCCGATCGCTCTGACTGCAAGCGACAGACTAACCTGAACATCCCTTGGCATAACTTAATGGACTCGCCTCACACAGGACGCACATTATCGGCGACTGTCAAGACCAAATAATCGTACTGTACCTCGAAACGCTTTTGAAATTGTTAAACCATTGGCTTTTACAATTTTAATTTGTGATTTTAATCTGTGAATTGGACGGTCTTCTGGCTCAGTTGGTAGATCAACTGAAAGATCATGGGTTCAGTCCCAGGTGGTGGCGGAACTTTTTTCGTTGCCAAATCTTCAATAATGGACGCGAGGTTCACTCAGTGTCTTATCAAATTGAGTACCGGGTTTTTTTCGAAAGTGCAAGAGTAGTGCCGACCATACCACGTCATTTTAGTCTCGAGGACATGAAAACTTGGACTTTTACCTCCTTTTTTCCTATGCGCCTACATGGCGTGTAAATAGGGATACCTTATAAATTGTCTGCTGAATTTGATATTATGAACTGATCATTTGAGGTTAGTATAATTGAAATTTGTGTCAAATGATAATTTAATAATGAAAGGACACGTGTTTCACGTCACAGTGCTGACATGATTAATGCGGTCTGTGTGTGTTAGCATTATGTTAATGATTAGATCTGCTCCGGGAATGTTCTAAGAGTTTTTTTATTCCCAGAATAAAGTATGCCAGAGTGATGTTAACTACTGGCTTTAACCTCGTGGTAAGTAGACGTTTTTACTCCCTGCTTCTTATACCGTACTAAACACGTAAACAAGAAACTTTGAACTTTGCCTTCTAGGATTAATGCGTAAAGATATTAGGCCTACTTCAGAAATACGTGGTTTTATACAGCCTTAATAAATTACATCCAAGGGATTTATACTAACTACTTATTAGAAGTCCAGGAAACTGATATGATAACTCAATGTTGTAAACTGGAGCCACATTTTCTTAGGCCTATATTATCTCCAAAAGAACATAAATGCTACTCGCATGACCTTAAAAATAACGAGTTAGCCGTTAAACGCATGCACGGTGGAGATTGGTAAAAATATAATAGGCCTAAATAATCACATCTTGAAAGGTTAGATGGATTTATTACCCTGGGAGGTAACGCGCAGAGCATTAGCTGTGTTTCGCGACACGGACTGTTAAATGGCGTTCTGAATTGTACGTGGCTTTGGTAAATCAAGATGACCGTAACTACAGGCAACAGGATAGTTTTCACGTGTGTTAACCGCTGTGCCTTCACGAGTGACAAAGAATTTTTTTGCACAATCGGTTTTGTTGTTGTTGTTAGGCCTTGTGAGTTAGAATTCTCACACAGAAACTTGTTGCTAGGGAAACCATTCTTCATAATATAAAACTATAGTCTACTGAAAGAGCCTTTTTACAGTACACTTATTGTTTTCTTAGTTATTATAGTGCAGTTTTGCGAAGGCTTTGGAATAGTATTGCTCTAATTTTCAGTGCAAAAATATTGTATTTTGCAGTTTTGAGAATACAATCGTACTAAAAATGTTGTACAATATTGTAACTTTAAAATTCAAAACAATAATTTAGTTTTATTCTTACAACAATAACTCTTCACTTTCTACAATTCAATTCTACTTATAAAATTAGGGATAAGTGGTACTCATTATTGAAAAAAAAAGACATGATAAATGGGATTGAAGGAAGGGGTAGGCCAAGAAAGAAATTGGGAGAAAGAAGAAATTTTAGTAAGAAAGGAAATAACTACAGGAGAAAATGGAAAGATATGGACGAAAAATTATTTTCAACACTGAAAATAGTAAAAACCAAATTTAGATCACGACTGACAGACAAATACCTTCGTGATCAACTACGACTGACAGTAAGTGACATAATAATAGTACCGAAGCAACCATATTTTGTAAGTACAATGACTGTACATTATACGGCCCTAACAAATGTTCAGTAGGTGCTTAAAATATCCAAATTGCGAGAGGAAAAATATCCATCAGTCAGAGAGACATCCAGAAATGATGCTGCAGATGGAGTCTGTCATCTCCCAAGGATTTGGCAAGGTATTGTTGACACGATGGGGAGCTATATTTGAAGTATGTAATGCCAAAAGTAACCTAAATAAATTTAGTGTGAAACAGTAACGATGTTGTAATTACTTTTTGAATGCTCTGGTATTCTTTCCGAGCATTTAAGGCAAGTTAAGGTATTAGCACAGTCTAGTATATACAGTCATGGAGCTCTAGCCTATACGTAGGAAATATGCATCCATAGACAGTTGCTAACCACTAGGATTGCTACCATCGCCTCATCACAGACAATGCGAAATAGTACCGGCACAGTCTATTGTTCCTAGTACTCTCATCACTTCAAGCTTCGTGACTGTATATACTAGACTGTGGTATTAGTTTTATAAATTTTCTTTTTTTTATAGCCTTTAGTTCATTATTCTTTATCTTTATGGCATCTTCTCCTTGTAGAAGAAGAAGAATAAAGTAAAATAAAATAAAATAGTAGAAAGGGAAATCGAAGTACTTGGGAATAAGGCACTCGATCTATTAACCATTTTACACATAACAGATATCAATAGATAAGATCAGAATCGTATATAAGACGCTGAAGCTATAAAGGAGTAAAGATGGAGAATGAAGTTGAATTATCTGAAGAACTGGAGACGTGGAGAGTGAGAATATATGTAAGTATTTCCAGGCTATGAGAGATACGAATAGGAACAAAGTAGAATACAAACTTCAGGAAGAGAAAACGAAATAAAACTCTTAAAGAAAACATGGAGAATTGACGCGAAAAGCTAACCGTATATTCATTCGTTGAGTTTGTGTGCGAAACTCGTAATAACTAAAGGAGTAACATGATGGCTTTAATAATTAATTAATACTCTGCGATAATAATTGGCAGCGCTTCTTCTGCAGGCTGAGTTATAACGACCCGCATCGCACAGGAACAGTCCTTGTGACTGGAATTTATGGTCGTCATTATTCGGAATGGGAACACAACCTCACGATGCCTTTTCTCTTCGTGCCCCATGGGAAATTGTTTAAGTTCCCTCATCATAATCAATTCATGATACAATTTCATGAAATGACGTACTCAAAGTCTCAACTCAAACGCATCAGAATAAACAATTTACACGCTTCGCCAAGAGGTACAGTATGCACAAGCAGACAGATTCTGCTTTCAGCACGCGGATTCGGAGCAAAGAGATATAATAGGTAGGATTCCATGGAAGGTTATTACGTATTTGCTTTTGTTGAATGATATATATAATGTGTGAAGTATAAGTGTTGATAATTTACTGAATTATATGAATAAATTAATTTACAAGTAGCCTAAGAATATAATATAATTTGAATATTTATTTTGTTATTCAGTCAAATGATATATCAGTTTTTTAAAAAGCATAAATAAAATTTATACACATAAATATGAATTGAAATTAAGGTTAAAATAATGCTAACGTTTTCGCCTATTTGTCATCTTCAGGCACTTTTCAAACAATATCATGTGATACATTAATTTACAGTAAATGGAATAACTGTTGGACATTTTTTCATTTCATGTATTATATTCCATAGATCTTACATGAGCGATGAAGCTTTAAGAGTGGAACAAGTCAAAATTTTACAATATTACAATTACAATTTTTACAAATTTTTACAATTTTTACAGTTTTACAACTTTGTAATTTTCTACAATTTTTCACAATTATTTTACAATATTTTGGGGGCTGTAGTGAGATGATGTGAGACCCGAGGATTCGCCAAAAGATTACCCGGAATTTGCCTTATGGTTGGGGAAAACCTCGGTAAAAAACCCAACCTGGTAATCAGACCAAGGGGGGTGAAATGAAGTGAGGCTGAGGACTCACCATAGACCATCCGGCTTCAGTCCCACGGCTGGGGAAGACCTCGGAAGAAACCAATCAATGAGACCAAATGGGGGATCCAACTCAAGCCCGAGCGCAGCTCCGGATCAGCAGGCCTGCGAGTCTGCCGACTGAGCTACATCGATGGCTCTACTAAAATACATTAATCAGTCTTAAAACTAACATATTAAAATCATGTATGCAAATTGAATAAGAGACTATAGTTGAGTTAATTATTGTTTTAATATGTGTGATAGTTGAACCAATTAATCCTCATCCCTGCTGCAATTTACGACAA
Organism: Periplaneta americana; assembly: GCF_040183065.1. Lineage (NCBI taxonomy): Eukaryota > Metazoa > Arthropoda > Insecta > Blattodea > Blattidae > Periplaneta > Periplaneta americana. The sequence goes on along the minus strand of NC_091117.1, from coordinate 75,407,894 downwards.
AAATTAAAACAACTATAGAACAATGATTAAATTGTAGACATTAAAATGGATTCAAATTCTATAAAATATTACCTTGTAATAAAAAATTGATTGCTTCTACAAATGTGTTATTAATGTATACCTTTGATCATATATTTTTACTAATTACTGGTTTGTGTCATTGTTATAGATACAATTATGAATGTATTACAATGACTATTACACTTTCACTACGTCATACTACTTTTGACCAATAAAACGGTACGAAAGGATGTCTTTCAACCAATCATGGCTGCTTATCGCACAATTTTATCGCGTCCCTAGCATTTGTTTATTTTTATCACTACCCTAGCATTTGTTTCTTGTTTGCCAACATTTCAAATTGTACTGGTCTGGACGTGAAAAAAAAAGTTACAAACCACTCCAGTCGATGCACAGCAGTTTAAAATATGACTCGCATTGGCATTCAAGAACAAGAATTAATAAAGACCACTGGTCATAGCTATACATCTTCCCTGAAACCCTATTTACAAATAAATGAAGAGCACCATTCGGAAATCCTGAATAAGTTGAGGAATACACCATGTACATAAACGAGTTTCACTTCTTTTACACACACGCCCAATATAACATCAACTGAACAACCAAATACGAAAACATTCAAATTTGAAAATTGTACTTTCAATAAATAATTGTTCCTTTTAAAATTATTCACGTTTATTTTTTATTTCATCATCCCTAATTAAAACTTTTCTAACACTTGTTTATATTATTTAGGTTCTGTTATAGCTTCTGCTATATGATATTATGGATAATCACGTACCAGAGATTGTTTAATACTAAGATTTATTGAAAATCGTATGTCAAGTGACGTTGGTTACTGGGATCCGGATAATTGAAATGGAATGCAACTGTATTAATAAAAATGAAACTGAATCAACAAAGCCTTCTTGACTAGTAACCGTTCATAGAGTTCAATGAAGATTCCATAGTTGGCACAACTGATAACAAGAAAACAGCTAATCATAACACACTACTGCCATCTAGCGTAATATTTGTAATGTTGAGATGGTACAATAATGATTTTGAAGACGGTTGTATTTTCATAAGTCAATTAATATTTTATTGTATTGGAGTACTTCGTTACTTCTAATCTTTATATACTTTCTTCTAATCATGTTCCACTCGCAGATTTATCGATAAAATTAAAACTTCTAGTGAGATTACTGTTGATAAAATCTTCTGGTTCTTATTGATTCCAATATTAAACTTCATATTGAGCAGACGTCGAAATAATTTCAGATGGTTGAAACGTAGAATGTAGGTATGACTTTCAAGACAATGCTTACTAAGATAAATAGCCTAAGATTAAATAAAATAAAAGCACAGAGGAAGTAATTATAATTCAGACCATAGCATGTTGTAAAAAACACCGAAATTGAAGAGTTCTCAAACACAGATTCGTATATCCATTTTACTTGTCATTCGTGCACTCTACGGCGATTTGTACCTCTTGAAATTTGTAGTCATTTATTTATGTTTAGAAGTCTAATTATTTCCTTTAATCATCAACTATATTACGCAGTTAATATAATGTTATGAAAGGAGAACGAAAAGGATGTCCTTTTTCATCTATCCTGTTCAACATTTACTTTGGAGGATCTAGTAAAGAACTGTTGTTAGAACATGGAGGTGACAGTAGGAAGAAGAAGAATAAAGTGCATAAGATTTGCTGATGATAGCCTATGGCTTTGTTAGCAGAAGAGGAGGAATATACATTCAGTTGAAGCTGAATCGCAGCTGTGAGCAGTAGGCTATGGGATGAAGATAAATGCAAACAGGACGAAGACCGTGGTTATCGGAAGAAAAGTAAAGCAGTAAACGTCTGAATTCTAAATGAGGCATAGAGCAAGTGAGCACCTTCAAATACTTTGGGTGTAGGCCTTCTATATGCAGTAACATGAGCTGCTGCCGGGAAGTCAAAAGGAGGACAGCAATGGCAAAGGAAGTTTTTAATAGGAAAAGGAATATCTTCTGCGGACCTCTAGAAAAAAGAATTAAGGAAGAGACTAGTGAAGTGCTTTGTGTGGAGTGTGGCATTGTATGGGGCAGAAACATGGACATTACAACGAAGTAAAGAGAAGCGACTAGAATCATTTGAAATGTGGATGTAGAGAAGAATGGAGCGTGTGAAATGGACAGACAGAATAAGAAATGAAGCTGTATTGGAATGAGTGAGTGAAGAAAGAATGATGTTGAAACTGATCAGAAAGAGAAAAAGGAATTGGTTGGGTCACTGGGTGAGAAGAAACTGCCTACCGAAGGATACACTGGAAGGAATGGTGAACGGGAGAAGAGTTTGGGGCAGATGATAGACAACATTAAGATATATGTATCATATGCGGCTGCTAAGAGGAAGGGTGAAAAGAGGGTAGATTGGAGAATGCTGGGGCAGAAAACTGTGAATTTGTACCTATTATGATTTTATCTTTCTACTTTTATTTTTTTCTCTCTCCTGATTTTTTTTTTTTTTTTTGTATTTGTATTTGTAATTTATTCCGTTTTCTTTTTTACTTCTTCTCCCTGCATTTGTTTTTTGTATTTTTATTTCTGGTATAGTGTGGTAAAGGTCTGATGGTCTTAACTTCAGTAGATTAAATAAATAAAGACATGTTGTAACTGTTGTATCAAACTAATTGAACTTGAAATTACATCCTAAGTGTGAAATTTTGTATTTGAAGTCAGCCAGTCATAAACGTCGAACATGGCTTTCTGCATAATACACGGAATACTCCCTCGTACATTGCGGTATTTGATCTGGCGTTGCATGACTATGTTTCACCTCACATGTAACAAGTGATGTGCACCTCGGCAGCCTGATGGAATTGCTCAGAGAAACAACGTAGTGAGGCTTGCCATTCTCTGGCATCGATCCGGACCATGTGGCTTGGAGGCACTCGCGAGACCGAAGAAGAGTTACTGCGGTTGAACCCTTTCAGTACGACGGAGGGGAGGTGCTGACCAGTGAGGGATTGTACAGGAATCCTCCATTAGGGCTTTGAGGGCTACAGGCTAATTGCACGGTTCGATTACCTCGGAGAATTGTTACATCCTCCGTACTTGTTCAATAACAGAACGCTCTCATAGCTGCTCTTCATCAACATTCTATTGCTGCTATATTTCTAATTGAAATCCCTATTTTTGAGCATCGTATAATCATAAAAGTGGCGCTGTTATATTGCTCATTTTTACTTTCAATTTATATAAAAACACTGAATAGTCCGCCCTGCAATTTATGATTAAAAATCGCTGCATAGACAGTCGATATTCCAAATTCTCTTTTTTGATATCAAGGATGCTCACAACGTATTTCTGTGAAAATAATGAAATTTCTCTTTTTGTAACATCACACTTCTTTATTGTTATAATCAATATTCTCCGAAATTAAAATTAAAACTAGAAGATAAGCAAATTTCGACGTTACAGTTCAAAAGGGAAACAAGTCAAAATTTAAAATTGTGAGATAACTGCATTTTAAAGTTTCACAGTGTTGCTAAAATTGAAACTGACATCACTTAAATTGGAACTAATAGCACTGCTAAGGGGGTGCAAAAATTGTCCGCAGTATTGTTTTTATTTGTGTAATATGTAATTATTGAACTGAAGAAGAAAGATTTTAGGTAGTTGTAGATCAATATCACAAGTACATAATGATATGGACTTATAATTTTATGAATTATTTAAATTTGCCTATAATCTTTATTTATAGTACGGACAATTTTTGTCTTCCTCCCCCCCCTCCCCTTAGACATGGGTGTGACAACTTTTCTGTCTGAAAGTATTTCTCAATAATCAGATTAAGATACTTTGTTTGATTGTTGGTACCACTCGATATAAAATTTAATTCAAACTAAAACCTCTAAAAGGGAAAAAGACAACATGTCAAAAGTGCCCACAGTTTGCTGCAGGTGTTGTAAATTAAGTCATGGCAACTATTTTTTTTCCGCGGAATCCCGGACCGCAATCCATTTTGTTTGATACGCAACATTTATATTAGGATATATAGTACTTACAGGTGCCGCTAAATGGTGCAGTGCTAGAGCATCCTTCCTACTCCACCGATCTATCACCATGCGATTTCGATTTGATATCGAAATTGAAAGCTCAATTGTGTGAGAGACGCTTTCATACACGAGAAGACATAGCCAACGCATTGCGACGCGAGATTGCCAGATTGGACAATGGAACAGTTGATGATATTGGTCGTCTTCCTCATCGTTGGTAGCGAACAGTTGATTGCCTTTGAGATTACTTCGAAGGATCTTAATGTGTTCAAAATGTGTTAATGTGCGTGCAGACTTTTTTTAATATGTTATTGTGCATGCAAGCTATTGTTCTCAACATTTTGACATAAGATAGAATTTTCTTAATTTTTACTCTTCTCCAATGTATACAATACTTCCTGAGAAATTCATGTAACAGACATGACTGGTAAAGTACATTATGTATTTTCATATGTGTATAATGAAATGTTTGTATAACAATGCATTTGCTTAAAAAAATAGTTGCCATGACTTAGTAAGTGACCTTTGTATGTTTGTTCCCCTCATTCTACAAAAACAATCATATGCACCAATTGTGAAAGTGAAAGTGAGTGAAAAAAAGCTCTCGAGAATTAAGCAATTTATGACTTTGATTTTTAGTTTTGTTATTTGTGGTTTGCAATAATATGTTTCTGTTGACTACTTAGTACAGAAAAGTCTGAAGTTTAAATTGCCAAAGCGTTAGTCTATATGAGAAATATACGTTTTTGTAATACTATTTTAATAAACTCTTATATTTGTGTGTATTAGAATGTTCCTGATATATAAAATTGTGTAGTAACATAGTAAAGTAATTCCTAGTCTATTAAAAAGCAAAACAAAGCGCGGGCAATTTTGCCCCCACCCTACCCCCTTAGCCATCCACGTGACACTATAGAAGAAGAAAACATATGTGAAGAAATCAGATGAGAGCGGCTTAAGTACCACAAATGCAATGAAGTTTAGTGACACGAGTAAAAATTTAAGTGAATCGGGTAGTGATTTAACTAGATTAGTGGGAAGGAAGATCAGTGCCGAGAGAAGAAGTGAAATTGTTTCTGTGAGTACAAGAGCTGAAATGGTGAGAAGTGAAGAGAAGAAAAAGAAAGACGAGTTTATAACAGAAAAGGGTGAAGTGGATGTTTCTGGTCCAGAGACGGCTGAGGAAGAGACGGCTAGGGACATAGTAAGTAAAATAAATAATTAGAGGAGTGTCATAGGAAGTTAAATAAGACTATGGTAGAGGAAGTTAGCTAAGAGAGCGAAGTAGAATATGTAGAAAAATAATGAGATCTGAAAATGGAATGTATACAAGAATCAGCATAATAACGAACATATTGGGCAATTGTGTATGTTTTAATAACAAATATTATTAGAAACAGTGTGTGTTCGATATAAGTGAACTGAAAATCAAGAATGGAGTTAAAGTGTTAATTTTGAATATAGAGGAATGTAAAAGAAAGTTAAATAAGACGACAGAGATAATGAAAATAGGTAAGAACTATAGTGGAGGAGGCTAGCTAAGATAGTGAAGTATATAATATGTAGAACATTAGTGAGATCTGAAAATGGAATATACACAAGAAACAGACTTAATAATGAACATATTGGACAATGTTGTAATATATTTTAGCCTAGATAATATATACTCAGATTGCTCGGCGTTAGAGGCTTTGACTGTAACAGCTTTTGTCAGGTTTACTATGCTGCCATCTAGTTATTTAATAAGGAGTCACGTCATAACTCCCATTTGAATTGCATTAGCGACTGTACCGCCATCTCGTGTTCGTTTACGGCGGACGGGTGGCGATCCTGGCGGTTGTTTCCTTCAAAGTGCAACCGATTTTAACATAGGAATGAGCAATCTTTATGTGATCTGGGGTTTTAGTAACTAGTATTATTAGAAACAATCTAGGTTCGATTTAAGTGAATTGAAAATGAAGAACGGAGTTGTAAAAGTGGTAATTTTTAATGATCTAAATTAAGTTGTTAAAAAGCGTCTACAAAAGGTATATTTGTAATGAATGTAATTGTGGCACCGGATATCCTGTATTTTATTTCATGGGGTGCAGTTTCATAGAAAGGACTTTGCCGACAGACTTTCTACTGCCCCCCCTACTAATTGGTTGTGATAAATAAATGTCTTCCTTACTGTGACGGAAATCTTGTCTTCTTCTGTCAGTAACCAATCACAATCCTCGTTCAGAAGAATTGACAGGCTCCCGTCAAATCCAGATGGAGGCAGAGTTGCCGAATCTTTTCCGAATCCCAAGAATCTCATTTCGAGGGTCACAAGGATTGTGGCAACTGTGCAATGTTGGGACGAGGGGACAGGATGGAATTGTCAGAGATGTTTGTGTAGGAAGTCATAAATCTGTAAGTGGGTGTTCAAAGGAGCACCGAACTGCACTCCTTGAAATAAAATGGAGCATACAAAGTTGTGAGGTCCATGTTACAGGAATGTAAAGGTTGACATCAAATACATATATCATATCATATATAAAAGACTATAACATAAAATTTAAATATTGTTCCCTTCATCATTTCATATTACTCAAACAAATATTTTTGATCTTAGGTACGTATGTGGAGTGTAGTAGATAGGCTATAATGAACAAATTATTGTCTTTCATACAGTGCGTCATAGATAGAAGCTGTTCAAAATACAGACTTAATAATATACTATTATATTTATAACGGTTTATTGTGGAGCAAATTTCATTTATGAGTTCGTATCTCTTGGTGTGTTTGGCACTCATAAAACGTTTCGGACTGTGCCGACAGAAAACCCATTTTAAAGATTCTTAATCCTTGATAAAAACTTAACCACTCTATTAGCAGTAACTCTTGTAGCATGTGAATGATGCGTTAAGTCGAAATATGCTTACTATCTGCAACGTCGGGTAACTAGACTGAGTTAGTGCTATTCAGAATGGAACGGCATAAATTTGTTTCATGTACAAGAATCTGAATAGCCTATATTTTTGAAAAGAGAACGACTTCTTGTACAGTCGCTTTATATTAAAATAGTAAGCAAAATATTCAGTAGAAAAGACTCTTAATACTTTTCAGGCGATTTAATTCATACGTCTCATCTTCTTCATGGGTACAATATTTTGTCTATGCACATATAATATTTAGCTTACAATAACTAACAGCGACTGAGTCTTAACATTACAACTAGGAAACTTTGCTTAAGCGCAAATGGCTCGTGTTGTTCCGGATGGCTAAAAGGAGCGACCTCCATGAACTAAGTCGCATGAAAAGGGGTATAATTCCCGTTATGCAATGACATAATAATAATAATAATAATAATAATAATAATAATAATAATAATGTATGTATGTATCCAGTGCCTACCCACTTCACTTTACGTGATTCGGATTGCAATAATTATAATAATAATAATAATAATAATAATAATAATAATAGTAGGAGGTCAGTTTCTGTCAGATGCGTTTCCAATTTACGGTGGACTAAAGCAAGGAGATGCACTATCACCTTTACTTTTTAACTTTGCTCTAGAGTATGCCATTATGAAAGTCCAGGATAACAGAGAGGGTTTGGAATTGAACGGGTCACATCAGCTTCTTGTCTATGCGGATGATGTGAATATGTTAGGAGCAAATCCACAAACGATTAGGGAAAATACGGGAATTTTACTTGACGCAAGTAAAGAGATAGGTTTGGAAGTAAATCCCGAAAAGACAAAGTATATGATTATGTCTCGTGACGAGAATATTGTACGAAATGGAAATATAAAAACTGGAAATTTATCCTTTGAAGAGGTGGAAAAATTCAAATACCTGGGAGTAACAGTAACAACTATAAATGATACTCGGGAGGAAATTAAACACAGAATAAATATGGGAAATGCCTGTTATTATTCGGTTGAGAAGCTTCTATCATCCAGCCTGTTGTCAAAAAATCTGAAAGTTAGAATTTATAAAACAGTTATATATTACCAGTTGTTCTTCATGTTTGTGAAGATTGGACTCTCACTTTGAGAGAGGAACATAGGGTAAGGGTGTTTGAGAATAAGGTGCTTAGGAAAATATTTGGGGCTAAGAGGGATGAAGTTACAGTAGAATGGAGAAAGTTACACAACGCAGAACTTCACGCATTGTATTCTTCACCTGACATAATAGGAACATTATTTTAATCCAGACGTTTGAGATGGGGAAGGCATGTATCACTTATGGGCGAATCCAGAAATGCAGTGTTAGTTGGGAGGCCGGAGCAAAAAGGACCTCTGGGGAGGCAGAGAGGTAGATGGGAAGATAATATTAAAATGAATCTGAGGGAGGTGGGATATGATGATAGAGAATGGATTAGTCTTGCTCATGATAGGGACGGATGGCGAGCTTATGTGAGGGCGGCAATGAACCTCCGGGTTCCTTAAAAGTGAGTAAATAATAATAATAATAATAATAATAATAATAATAATAATTCCCAATATGCTCAGTCAATTTAAGAGAGCAGTGTAGGGTCTATTATGATTAAAAGTGATTGAAAGGATTTTAGTTGTGTTCTTTAAATGTGCAATAATTTGATCCGAAAAAAATTGTTTCATTGTGAAACTCTTTTGCAGAACGAAAAGTTACATTTGATCGGATGAAATTTCTGCACATTTAAAGATAAAAGCGAAAATTCTTTCAATAATTTATTATCATAATACAATATATTATTTTAAATTGTCTCCTGGTTGAGTGTTAGAGAAGGCCGTATGGCCTTAACTCTGCCAGGTTAAATAAATTATTATTATTATTATTATTATTATTATTATTATTATTATTATTATTATTATTATTATTATATTTGGAATTTAGTCAGTGGCGCTCCCACAACATGCTATGAAATGTTTCATACAAAATTATTTTTATCTCGAAAATAAAGCAAAAACGAGCAAAATTGTATTAATTTTTTGTGTGGAATATGTCAAAGAAAAACCCCCTGAATTTAATGACATTACTTACGGTTCATTCTCTGTATTAAATACACAAAAGCATAAAATATTGTGGCGGATCTTTTAAAATAATGGTGTAACACCTGAGAAATATACAAGAGAGACTATATTATTTCCGACAGTTCATGCTTATACAGCTCATTCTGGTCACATTCATATCACGCGTCCTATACGAATGTGAACTAAATGCTCGTGTTGCAGAACTCGGGGATCACAGCTCTTCAGGTAATCTTCATAGTCCGGTGCACCGTGGACTATAGGTCCGTCTGCATCTACGTGTTGTTATCGTGCCACGTTCTGGTTTTCGAAACAATGGCTTTTGGAATGATTATTGAAGCGCACTATTGGAAGGGAACTCATAAGCTGTTACACATCGTCCGATATCCTACATTATGGATATCTGAAACGTTCTAGTGTAAAAAAAAAAAAAGCTTTTTAAGCAAACTAAAAAGGGGTTTGAAAAAATTCGTTTTGATAGACTATGAGCAACTCTTTTGAACCAGATCCATATTATATGGCTTTGCATTTTATACAGGGTGATTCAAAACCTCTGCGACAAACTCTGAGGGGCGATAGATCTAACAATAAGGAACCCTGTTTGTTAAACAAACTATGTCTTTTGACGCGTCGCACCGTTAAAAATGTTTTTGCACGGGCGTGTGTCAATGTATGCGAATGTGTGCACCCCTGTTTGTTTGTTGAGATGTTTGTAAGAGACGAGAAGGGTTGTTGTTGTTGTTTGTTTACGTTTAATGTTCAATACCTTTTCCTTTCAGTTCATTGTAATCATCAATTGAGAATGGATGTCTACGCGGTCTTCCACCAATGCGCCGGGGACGAAGAGACCCATCGTCTCGAAGGCGCTGATAAAGTCGAGCAAACATTGTGTGGTGAGGGTGATTTCTGTTTTGAAACTGTTGTTGGTACATGTGGAGAGCTCTTCTTCCGTATCCGCGAGCCTCCCCATAACACATTACCATGTCGGCTAACTCGGAAAAAGTGTAGACATCCATTTTCAATTGATAATTAGACTGAACTGAAAGGAAAAGGTATTGAACATTAAACGAAAACAAACAACAACAACCCTTCTCGTCTCTTACAAACATCTCAACAAACAAATAGAGGTGCTCACATTCGCATACATTGACATACGCCCGCGCAAAAACATTTACAACGGTAACTTCGAAGGTTGTTTAACAAAAAGGGTTTCTTATTGTTAGATCTATCACCCCTCAGAGTTTGCCGTAGAGGTTTTGAATCACCCTGTATAAAGAGTTTTTAGATTCATAAATTCAAGAATATACATTCCTTGAAATTGTGAGGCAAGTCATATTGTATGGTAGGCCTATATTTTCATATTATTCATAATGGTTTGTTTTATATGAGGGGGTCGGAAGCAAAGGGGCATAAGTGCACTTAAGTTATTTGTGAGAAAATGTACAGTACTTAAGATTTCGAAAATTCCATGAAAATTTGTATTTCAATTTTAGTGTGTGGTGTGGTTAAAAGATGTATCCCTCTGCCACTAAAATTTTAAATGTTTTATCTTGCCCTGGATGCACTTAACTAATGTTTTTAGAAATGCCACTTGTACGCCTTTGCTTCTGATTCCCCTCATATGAAAATGGGGTCTAGTACAGATAGTGAAATTACGAAAACCCGACTATACCATGCTACTGTGTAAGTAAGAATGCGTGGAAGTTGTAATTCTTTGTCACGCAGTTAATTTTGTAATTGAAGGGTTCAGAGCCATAGTGTGCCAAGCGCCATTTATTAAAAACGGAGAAAGCAAGGGTTAAAGTTAAGTCAATGCCATAGTTTTATGAAGATTGGCATATCATTTGTTTTAATGTGTATACTTTATATTACTTGCTATATGTTTGCATTGAATTATGGTAATAACTTCATTTTGACCCTTATTTTCTACGGTTTTAGTAAATGGTACTTGGCCCATTATGGCTCTGAACCCTTCAATTATCAACCAATCTAGTTGTCACGGATCTTACATTTTTACTATTGTCAAACTCTTATGTTGAAAATGAAATGACTTTTATCAACTTTTATTATTAGAATCAATTTTATTTTATTTTATTTTATTTTATCACTTTACAGAAAAAAAAGTTGTTTGAATAAAATGTATTATTATTGCAGAAGATAAAGAAAAGGTACCGTCATGGATGTTACAAGATTTGTGAACTCACTTCACATTTTAACAAAAAGTGTAAAACTCAGGTCTCTGCCTGAAGCTAGAAGAGATTTATTCTCCGCCGTCGTAGTTCAGTTGATAGCGCGATTGCCCGCTATTATTATTATTATTATTATTATTATTATTATTATTATTGTTATTATTATTATTGATATTATTATTATTATTGATATAAAGAAATATATGATTTTATTAGTGCATATTTACTGGCATATTTTAAGGTTTTTAAAGGCATATTTGCGTGTATATTAGTAGGTTTTTAGGGCATGAACTTCCTGGGCCTAGTTATTACAATCATTATTATGGTGCATTAATATTTGCATAGCTAATAATAATAATAATAATAATAATAATAATAATAATAATAATAATAATAATAATAATATATTTATTCTCCCTTGAAATAAGAGACCTACAACAATAATAAATATTGAAAGTGTGTTTGTAATTTATGGCATAGGCCTGTTTGATGTATTCTGCTTATTCATTAGGCTAAAGTTGTCTATTTCCGTGATACCCCTAATCCCGTGATACTTTTTAAAAATTGAATGTCAGTCAAAGCTTTGCCGTTCGACCATAGCGCCAGACATCTTTCTCGAAAGAGTAGGCCTACATATTTCGCCTAGTTTTGAGATATCGGTGAACTTCCTAGCAAAATACCCAACCCTGTGACATTCAGTAAAAAAAAACGTATCACGGAATTAGGAGTATCACGGATTTAGGCAACTATACCCTATTATTGTTTTTATTATTATTATTATTACATTATTATTATTATTATTATTATTGCATTATTATTATTATTATTATTGCATTATTATTATTATTATTATTATTATTATTATTATTATTATTATTATTATTATTATTATTATTATTATTATTATTATCAACATTTTTATGAGTATCATTTACACTATGTATTTTGACATTATTGTGAGAATAAATTATCGTCATTATTTTATTAGTACTGGTACCTTTCTACAGAAGCAACATCATGATCATGATTATCGAATATTAATCAGAGTGGAGCTAATATTTAGATTCTTCGTGAATCGTCGAAGAAAAGTACATTAGAGGTTAATCGACAATTAAGTACTACTAAGAGTTGGTGTGACCGAGCACCGGAAGGCCAGCCGCAGGCTGAAGAAAGAGCTAGAAGATAAATATCCCTTGAGCACGTTCCTGTGCCACATGAACTGGATGAGAGAAGTAAAAGAAGAAGAGATCAACCCTATCTTATCCCACTAAAGCTCTCACATCGTTGACTTGCGAAGTCCTACTCACTTCGTTTGACTACAGGCGCTTCAGTGCTGCCATCTCATCGGATTGATACCAGTGTCAGAAATCCTCCTTTCAAAGCAATGGAATCAAGTTCTTCTGAAATCAATATACGCTTGTCAGTTTTAATTACCTTAATTATGTTATTGTTCGCTGTTTGTTATTTTATGTAGGCCTACGATTGGCAGTATAATAAGTAAGCAATTAATAAAATAAACTTAATGATGCGTAGTATTACTGGGTAAGATACGGAATAACGTGAGTTATACGTAACCAAATTGTACGTAGTTCTTGGTTATGTACGTAATTAGACACAAGTCCTTGTAAAATTACATTAAATTAAATCGAAATTTAATTACATAAAATTAATTATGTATATACGTAGGCTAATTGATTTTTATAAAATTTTCTTTCATGTAATCTTAGCATTAAAAAACGCTTGTTATGACGCCATAAATCGTGCACAATGGGCCTAATTCTGGCACTGGTGCCAGAAAAGGTTCCATAGCAACTAGTATTCCATGACGTCATCACCGCTTTGCCAATACTATTTTATATAACTTACCCGTAAGAAAAAGCTTCAAAATAACAACAAAATAACATTCTCTTAAAACAGGTTACTTAGCAACCATGCAATATATTATGTCACATCCAGTACTCGTGTTTCTACGTCATTACGTTACATTTCATAAATTTCTAATACTTTTTTTGATATTTATTTTAATGCTAGAATGGCATAAATCGTTGTATGTAACACGTGTATAATCTTCACTATAAACACTCGTGAAAATTGCCAAGTTTATACACTAGTTACATAAATTACCATTGTAAGCAGTACCTATTATTTTAAAATCCAGTTTGAATTGCATGTACTTTAATTCGGCTTGATATATAATACAATTTAATTTCTACTACACCTAATATTTTGTCTTATGAATTTGAACACATGAATTATTTCCACAATCCTGAAGGTCATTAGCGCGATACAGAAACATAATATGAGGTTTGTGACAGTCAAAATCGCTATCTCTTTTCAGCAGTGATCCCAAGGTTACGGGACACGTACCGAAAAGAAAGCAAACTCTCACAGCCTAGGCAAATACAGAGACGGCAAGTTCCTTCTTTACATGGTAGTTTATTTTCTTTTTTCCGGACATTTTCCAAACATTCGAAAACAGTTACAGGCCACTCGCAATCATGTGTAACTGTAAAAGGAAGAGCTACTCCCTAGAAGAAAAAGTTAGATTCATAAAAAAAATTGAAGCAAATTCCAAAAAGAAAAACTGAAATTGATAGGCCTAAAGGTTTTTAATACACGTGTGTAATATAAAAAATAATAATTCAGATGTATTCAAATCTGATTTCATGACTGAAGAGAGAATGTCATGGTAAATAGATAGATGGATTTATTGAGTAATATTATACATACAGATGTTATATTATCATGAATCCAATGCATGGGTCTTCTGACCGTACGTGCTTTGTACCTAAAACAAGTCCTACTTTGTAGGTTTCATCCCCCTCACCTATAGCTAGATCCAAGCACTCTCCAAAAGAACACACAGATTAAAATAAAAATGACAGTTCGCATCACAAACTTCAACAGCTGTAGTTCTAATCTGTCTCGCCTTCAAGAGGAACAATCCAGTCTTTTGTTCCCATTGTCTATTCCCCATGAGGTCAAGACATGCAAGCGAACTCCTATTCTGACTTCGCGTCGAGGGTGGTAGAAATTTTTTCCGGATATGTTCCAATTCGACACACTGTAATAAAATATGTGTCGAGGAATATAAGTACGGGAATGCATTTATATTAAAAATTAAAATTCTAGTCACTTTCTATTGATTAAAATATATTTGAACAAACTAGCCCTCTATGTTCTGTCAAACTGATTCCTAGTCATTAAAAAATTATCCTAACTTAGGCCTATGTTCAAATCTTATTTGCACGTAGTTCTGAGTTGTGAGTGATTTAAATCAGTTCAGTTACCTACAACACAGGTTTTATTGTATTTCAATTACATAAATATATCATATCGTATTTCATTCGCTGTTACGGCTTACCACATTCGCAGAAAAATAATAAAATTATTTATTTAAAAATACGGCCAGAATTATATAAGTTACTGTGACTACACATAATAACAGTAACAACGAAATTATGGAAATACAAGGTTGGGTACGAATAACCGGCCCATCTTATCAACTTAGTTGAAATCCAACTTTCCCGCAGCTTAGAAGGATTCATGCAATGTTACCAATTATTATATGAATAAATAATTGAAATTAACAAGCAAGAGAAGAACAGAATAACTGAAACCGGAGAAAGAATAGTAATAGTAAACACAAGTGCCTAGCAAGATGAGACGAACCGGTTATTCGTGTCCAACTCTGTATTTGTTATTATAAACACAATGAAATTTAAAAAAATTGGCACTTATTTCAAATTTCAAAATATTAAGTGTACACTAAGGGAGTGACATTTATGCCGAGGAAAATTATGTTGGTTGATTATTTAATTTGTACTACCCGTCCGTTGTAAATTGACCGGTGTTGATTCCACGAACTAGCAGAGTGCGTCATCCCCTCCACGAACGCTTTGATCCCCTCACTGCCTCGTGCTCCGTAATCATCTTGTATACAACGACAGTGGCTACACCAGCGTTCAGCGGTAATGTAACATTGAATGCGTAGTAGGCCCAACAATTTCCATTGCTTTCTAAATACTTTGGTTGGCTACCCAGCATGACGCAATTGCCAATTATGAGCAACAAGACAAAAGTGACAATATAAAGTCGACAATAGTTCAGTTTGTAAATGTCTCCAGTTGAAATTCAATAGCTTTCCTTTGCTTATATAAGAGTTGTGACAACGCAAGCTTGTTCCGATTGTATAATATCCAGAAACAGACATAATATTAAGCAGTATCTTCGTTTCGTTGCTAAGACAATAACTTAGCATGAGGCAATTTCTATATCATTATATTATCGATGTAGCTTGCGTTGTCTCAACACTATGTAAATATAATAACTCCAGAAATTCAACGGATTTTTACATTATATTAGTGAATAGGTACATTAGTAGACTTGTCTGATACATACCCAGGTTGGAGGTAATACAGTAAGAAACATGCCCGCGTTGAAGGGTGCAGTAAGAAAACGATTGATGATTTTGCTATGCTGTTATTCATTCTGACACGAAAATTTAGGTTTTAATGTAAAAGTAACCTTCTTCTTCTTCTTCTTCTTCTTCTTCTTCTTCTTCTTCTTCTTAAGGCATTACAACGTCATTGATGTTTTAGCCTTCTCAACTATCTCGTTCCATTTCTCTCTCTCTTGAACAATTTTGGGCCAATTCTGAATCCTTAATAATTTTATATATATTCCAGTACGTCATCCCTCCACCTATTTTTTTTTGGCCTTCCTGTTGCTCTTGTCGTTACAAGTTGCCACTGGTAGATCTTATTACCAGTCTATCATTTTGCATTCGGTTTACATGTCCAAACCATCCTAGTCTTTGGGCTTTAATAAAATTTATTTTATTTTTATTTTTAATTGTCTTATTTAATTCCATGTTGGTTTGGATCCTCAATTTACCATTTCTTTCTTTGATTGGTCCCATTATCCTACGCAAAATTTTCCTTTCAAAAATCAAAAGCTTTTGTTTTATTGTTTCCTTCAATACCCAGGTTTCATATGCATATGTCACAATTGGTCTTATAATTGTTTTATATAGTTTGAATTTTGCTGACTTAGATATTAATTTGCTTTCGAACAATATTTTGTTAGCAAAATATGCTTTATTGCTTAGGGAAATTCTCTCATTTATTTCTTCTTCTATACTATTATTTTGATTTATAATGGAACCTAAATATTGAAACGAATTTACTCCTTCGTAACTAATATTTTCTATTTTAAGATCTTTTATTGCTCTATTTTTTGTGTTATTGTTTAAATATTTAGTTTTAGCATTATTAACTATCAATCCATATTTGCTTGATTCTTCTTTCAGTAATTTGAAAGTTTCAGCTAATGCTGGCATATTTCTTCTTGTTGTTATTATTATATCATCTGCATCTGCCATGCATTGTTTTAGTGTGGTACTAATATTACCTGTTGTTATTATTATATCATCTGCATCTGCCATGCATTGTTTTAGTGTGGTACTAATATTACCTCTTAGATCTAGTTGTTTCATTATATAGTCAATTACAATGCTAAATAAAGTTGCTGCTAAAGGATCGCCTCTTTCGACTCCAATGTTTATTTCAAATTCTTCACTTAATTTTATATGTAAAAGTAGCCTGTTGTTTAAATTTTGTTAATGATATTGTTAATGTTATTTAATATATCCATGTGACGCTCTTTTACTTGTTAACTTTCTTTTCTGTATCCTGGCTATGCTGAATGTCTAATTATTTATGTCTCTTATTTTCAGGTTAGTATGTCTTATTGTGACTTGGAAGAAAACGGAATCTCATATAAGTAACCGTGTGTGTTGTGGAGCATTCTGTAAGTATTTGCACCTAATATATAGGCCTACTATTTCATGTACAATACATTGTTGTCTTAATGTTCTTGTTGTAAGTTCATATCTTGACTTTTCTCACCCTGACACTAGATGGAAACATGATGGAACGGTTCCGAAATGGAAACAGTACCACAACTGATCTTTTGACTGACAATGAAAATGAGTTCATGCATAAGGCGGGAATAGGCCTAGAACTCATGACCGTGCCTACACTTAGCGATGGGCTCTTCGAACGTTACGCAGATAACGGCTGATAGACAGGTTTAACCATAATGTATGTTTTAAATTTGAATCTATCCTCTGGATGGTAGTATTCTTTGATATTTAACTATTGTACGGCAACAATACATAACTCCAAATAAAGTTGAACTGCGCGAAATAGCGGGTGTACGCCTAGAAACAGGTTTCGTTTAGTACGGCGCATTTCAAAAAGTGATATCGGCAAATAACAACCCGTCTAGTAGTGATTCAGCAATAAAATCTCGCGACTTAGAGGAGGCAAGCCCTGTCCTTTGACCTTATCACACGCCATGGGTATGTCACCAGTGGGTATGGGGGGGGGGGGGAATAAGGTTTTAGTCTGAATTGAATTTCCGTGTCGGTAGATTCGTCTAATATTAACCAAACCGAAACAAACTTTGTTTCTGATCTCCTATCTTTTCCCCTCTCTCGTAGCTCACATGCCAAGTCTCTGCTCTCGATCTGTACATTACATTACAGATGTAGGCAAATTTATTGGCTTACCTTACAATCAGTATTGAAACTGTCGAGTGTCTTCTCTAATGTGCAGTACATTTCACATCTTTTGTAAACATTTCTAGGCACAAGATGTATTTTCGTCTGTATCGATAAAATTGAATCCTACGCACATGGTCCATTTAATTCAATTTATGAACGACCATTGTCTCATACGTAGGGCTTGGAATTTGATGACCTAAAAATCACAGAACAATGACCTATAAATGATCTTAACTTTATGAAAATATGACATTAAAATTAAAAAAAAGACCAAGATTAATAATAATAATAATAATAATAATAATAATAATAATAATAATAATAATAATAATCGAATTTCTCCAAAATCACGCCAATGCACATTTCAGTATTACGAGGAACTGAAATTCCCAGGTTGCTTTATTTCAGCGGTGACCAAAGCTCGTGTCGTGATTACATCGTGTAATCACAGACATTCAAACGGGTACGAGGAGTTTCCTGTACATTGCTGTATGTTTCATTCACGTACTGAAGGCAAGCAGTGGTGGTATCATGTCGCTCTACAACTCTGTCTCTACGAGCCGTAAGAGGTGATTTCGTAAAGAATGAGAACTTTTTTTTGTTGTTCTGTCGGATAAAATATAATATATTTACTTTGCTCAACGGTTCAATTAGCAGTATATAGAAACATTAATTGCCACGCTGAGTAATGTATTATCATTATTATTACTGACCACTAAGTATGTGTTTCTATAATTCTTCTCTACGTGCATGAATATTGATATTTTTAGATCTCCCTAGAAGGATAAAATTATTAGGTTTTATCTCAATTGTAATCTTCTTAATCTTTAGATGAGGGTAACTATTTATTAGTTATTCATTTAATAATAGTATTGTAGAAAAATTTATTCAATAGTATGTGCCAACGAACTGTTAAACGTCAGGAATTGACATCTTAAATCATAGCCAGGAAGAGAAATATGAGATAAATAAATGTAAGGAAGTCAGCTACCTAATGGGGTTTGAAATATCTCGTACTCAAGCCTTTTAATAGAACAGGATTTCTCAAAAGAATAATTATTAAAATACTTAAATAACTTGTCCATAAGAAGTTTTTAATTTTGAAAAACTACGAATTTCTCGACAAAGTATCAAGAGAAAAATTTAGAAAATTCCTGATTATATTCAAGAGGAAGGTTAAAAAAGAAGCAAGACAAATCTTATATTATCCACTGGCTCTTGATGACAACAATGACATTACTGATACAGCAAAGCTTGAGATTTTTATCCGTGGGATTGATCAAGATGTTAGTACAGGAACCACCACTGGTTGTAGTTTTCATGCCAAGTACCTTTCCTCCGTCTCCTTATTTCATAGGCTGTCTGTCGCATGTAATCACTGCAGCTCGAGTTTTAGTCACCGCTTCTTTACTTTCTTCACTTGTGAGATACAATATGCTGACTGCGGGCACTGCGGCTGTAGTATTTCTTTTGCGATGAATGGGAGGAAGCACGTAACACACGTGATCAAGAATGAAGGCTGATGCAATCATAAGGAAAATTCTTGCACGACGGAATCGAATTACGTGAGCAATTTGTATTAGGTTCTCGAATATAACCTAGACGTCTACATTGAAAAGGAGAAAAAGGCAAAAATGCAACAAAAAATGGAACATTTCCTAAAATGTCCGGTAGATAATAAAAGACCGAAAAATGCAAAAAAAAAAAAAAAAAAAAAAAAAAGCGAAATAAAAGTAGGCTATATTGGTCCATATTGAAGTGAAACGACTCTATATTGCATCCTGTATTGTCTATGATGTTCGGAGCCCTACTTATAAGGCTTTAGTTTAGTAATTTAGTATTTAGGATACGAACAGTAAATTATATCGTGATAAACGCTTGAGAAACGATGCATACAACATAGTTATTACAAAGTACAAACGCAGATATCCAAATGCAAGCAATGATTTCGTAGTTAAAAAAACCCACAGTCTGAGATGTACTTTCAGGAGGTACAGAAGAAAGTGAGAGATTTTCAGAAAAATACAGGTTGTTCAATAAATTTTTGCTACTGCCAAATTCTAAGTGTTATTACGAAATACTGAGACAGGAGTCGCAAGCATCTAGTTCTAGACGTCTGAATGATTCAAGGCCGTAGCGTGGTCACCCCTGACAAGCTTATCTCTCTAATGTCTCTGGCCACTAATGTAGCAATGTCTATTGTTTTCGTAAATGCGTTTGTTGCAATTGCAAAGCTCCGTAACAGGTTATTAGTGGTTTATCTTAATTCAGATAGCCTACATGTGACCAGGGTCGGCCTTAATAGTTCACACGACTTGTTTGAAAATCATTTTAAATGAATTTCAAATATATCTCCAAGAATATCACAAATAATTTTACGTAGAAGGATGATGGATGTACGAGGGTGGATCGAAAAGTAACGCACAACAATTTTTTTGTGGCAACCTATTTCATAGGTAAGCAAAATGAAATAATGCACAAGAAAGCTACAGGTTTTACCTATTCTTTGACATTGGAACCAAGTCTCTCGACACATGTCTCCCATCGTGACACCATATTCAGTACACCTCGTTCATAAAACTCCGTTTTTTGGGCGTATAGCCACCTGCGCACGACTGATTTCACTTCTTCATCTGAACGGAACCGTTGTTCTCCTAGCAATTTTTTCTTTGGTCCGAAGAGGTGAAAGTCAGACGGTGCGAGGCCTGGACTGTAGGGTGGGTGATTGCCGCCTTAATGATGCCTTTGACATTGGGTGGTGTTGCAGCGGTCACTGGTCGGCCGGAACGTGCTTCGTCAGCAGAATTCTTCGAAGAACCTGCACCACCTGCAGATGTTGCTAAGGTGCAGAAAATCAAGCGTCATACATCTTTAATATTTCCCTGTGCATTTCACTCGAGTTTTCCGGTCCCCCCCCCCCAAAAGAAACGGAATACATCTCGCTGCCCTTCACAAATGAATGATAGTAGAAAACACGCCATTTTTACTCAGTAGTTATAGCTCGTTTCGCCAGGGTGACATCCGATCGAATCATTGCTGTCTGTGGCGCAATATTCAAATTATCTGCCAAATTTGAATGCCCTAACTAAAATAGTATTCCGTAACATAATTGTTGTGCGTTACTTTCCGCTCCTCCCTTGTAGAAAATGATTCACCCACATCATCATCATCATCATCATCATCATAGCCACGGGCGTGGCTCAGTCGGTTAAGGCGCTTGCCTGCTGGTCTGGAGTTGCGTTCGGCCGCGGGTTCGATCCCCGTTTGGGCTGATTACCTGGTTTGGTTTTTTCCGAGGTTTTCCCCAACCGTAAGGTAATCTATGGCGAATCCTCGGCCTCATCTCGCCAAATACCATCTCGCTACCACCAATTTCATCGACGCTAAATAATCTAGTAGTTGATACAGCATCGTTAAATAACAAAAAAATCATCATCATCATCATCCTCTTGTCAGGTATTAGGCCCCTCCAATTTTAATGCCTTTTATAGTATGTATTGAAACAATCAGAAATATAATTCGGCCCTGTTACGGTATCATTGCCATCTTTTTCTAGGTCTTCCCACATTTCTTCTACCTAAAGGTTCATAATTCAAGGCAATTTTCTGGATACGGATTTCTTCCTTTCTATGCAAATGTTCTTTCCAATTTTGTCTATATAGTAAAATTTTATCATTCATAGCACATATATTCAGTGCATTTCTTAATGTGTGTATTTGGTATTTTATCTCTTCTAGTGCAACCTCGAAGGGCCCTTGTAATTTTATTCAGCGGTTCAATTTTACGGTATTATTTCACGATTTTCATAAGAAACAAAGACATGTTCGATTTTCCTCATTTATTGTACAATGACAAGACACTTAACTTGCCGTTCTTCGCCCCGAATTTACGAGCGTGGCCATACAAGGTGGGCCAGTGAAACGTGCAATAAATTATAAACACATGATATTTACCCATATTACTGATAGACCTATGTGTCTTCATTCGAGAGGAAATTAAATGCAAAATACATATGGAAAATGCGTGCTAATATTCGGTTGAAAAGCTTTTGTCATCTAGTCTTCTGTCAAAAAACTGAAAGTTAGAATTTATAAAGCAGTTAAGTTACATCACCGGTTATTCTGTATGGTTGTGAAACTTGGACCCTCACTTTGAGATAGGAAGAGAGGTTAAGGGTGTTCGAGAATAAGGTGCTTAGGAAAATATTTGGGGATAAGAGGGATGAAGTTACAAGAGAATGGAGAAAGTTACACAACGCAGAACTGAACGTGTTGTATTTTTCTCCTAACAGAATTAGGAACATTAATTCCAGACGTTTGAGATGGGTAGAGCATGTATTTACATATATGGGTGAATCCAGATATGCATATAGAGTGTTAGTTGGGAGACCTGAGAGGTAAATACCTCTGGATAGACCGAAGCGTAGATGGGAGGATAATAAAATATGTTAGAGGGAGGTGGAATATGATGGTAGGAACTGGATTAATCTTGCTCAGGATAGGGACCGATGGCGGGTTTATGTGAGGACGGCAAATGAATCTCCGGGTGCCTTAAAAGCCATTTGTAAGTAAGTAAGATCTTTGTGTCTTAGAAAGTGTTACTTACATTAATATAAAGTACTTTACATTAATATGCTTTTTAAATAAAATAGTTGTCAAGTTTCGAAAATCACGTTCCTAAGATGGTCCCATCTACCTACACACCCCTTCGAATCTTGGTCGTAGCGTTTCCAACAAAGGTTTTACTTGGAGTTGGGAAGGATTCCTTGGTCGGCAACATTAAGAATAGTATTTAATATGGAATTTTCTAACACAAAGTGATTATTTATGTGTTCCCGCCTTGAGTATGTAGCTGTGTCTAAATAAATATTAAATTATGAGGTGAAAATGTGCATCTGTATCTTACTTTTTTTTTTTTTGTTTGTTAGCAGTTTCTCTTGTAAACTAGTTTTAACTGAATAACTTCTATTAAGATTCTGAAGAATTAAACAGAGTTTGACGGATTTATTTTAATGCACATAAAGTAAAATTGACCACATTTCGTTTAGCTAACCTGGGTTAGTAAATAGGCCTACCACCAGTTAAATAGACATTTGTATATTTTGTCAAATAATCATGATTCCTAAGAACTAGTGTAAACGGATTTCCTCCATTTCTTCATGATGATGTATATTTATAATGGGTGACTTACAAAATTCACTATCTTTGTAGGTTGTACTTGCCACTAAACCGTTAATACATACTTCTTCAGTGCATTACATGCATTTCTCGCTAGCAAGATGTTACTGTCATAGAGTGAAACAGATTTCTTCTTGTTACATTCCATTCACTTACAGGCTTTGCAAATGTTAACCATTTTCGCGTACTGCTTCTATATTGTAGAGTTTATTACCATTTAAATATCCAAATTGTATAATATTGTTCTGCACAACTTTTTCACCGGTTTAACTATTACAAAGGTTTGACACGAGTATGAAGTATTTTCAGAATTTGTTGTAGAAATATAATTAATTTTTAGTTCCACATAACTATTCTTTGTTATTTAACGTTCATGAATTTCTAATACACAATATTTGAGCTCGAGTTTGCAGCTGGGAAGCAAAGATTTGTTTCCGTTCTATGAGGTTTGAGTACGTATTTTTTTACCTATAGCAGCTATGATTCATCACTAGGGCCGCGACAGCGGTATATTTGTATTAGTTTGAGGTCGGCTGAAGGTGAACACACGACGCCGGACAGAATGTAGTCGACGTGTTTCAAGTACAGGCAGCGGAAGCGAATTTGACACATCCCTAAGCAAACACGTTCCGTGGTTTTTATACGATTATTGCGTATTATATATTGCCTATTATTATATATTGCGTATGTCTTGATTTTATAATACGTAATAATCATATACAAAACAAGGAACGTGGTTGCTTAGGCGTGTGTCAAATTCACTTCCGCTACCTGTATTTGAAAAACATCCGGCGTCGTGTGTTGACCTTCAGTCGTCCTCAAACTAATACAAATATACCGATGTCACGGCCCTATGCATCACTTTTGACTGTATAATGTTGCTAAACAAATTGGACAAACACCAAATAAAACGTCTCTACTGAATTATTCAACTTAAATTAAGTTCTTTGCTATATCAGCATAACAAGTTCTGTAAATTTTACCCATTAAAATAATGTAGAATTATGCCAAATCCAGCGGAAAACTCCGCTGAATTGGCAGCACTGATTGTGGCCTGTTGTACTTCGGCTTTGTTCTGATTGCACGTTACTTAAGTACAGGATGATTTAAAAAGTTGCACTCAAACTGAAAGAACTTCAAGAGGGCTTTGGATGTAATAATTTTACAATCGCAACTCATGATCTGGTAAGTAACTTTGGGTCGGTATATACCTGCGAATATCAGGAACTACACGATGGATAATATCAGTAAAGTAGTCCTACTACAATTTACATAGATTAAAATAATTAATTTTGTGTTATTCCGAAAGTTGTTCGAAATGGCGACCACCACATTCAGTGCAGGCATTGCATCGCCGAAGGAAGCTATGATGCACTTTCCCAAATACACCAGGCATCTGCCGAACCACATCAACTGAGAGTATCTTTGCAAAATTTTTTCTTAGTCTTTAATTGATATATCGTAAGCGAGGCTTTGGATATGCCCCAAAATAACAAAATAAATAATCAAGAGACGTCAAGTCGGGGGAGCGGGCTGTCCATTCAAATAGAACTTCCTCTTCCGATCCAACGCCCTGGATATACGAGATTTAGGAAGTCTGGTATAGCAAGAATTAAGTATGCGCCGTCCTATTGCATCCATATCTGCTGACGCATGAGAAGTGATACTTTTTCTAACAACCCTAGAACAGGTTGTTGTAAAAGTTGTAAATCTCCCCATTAAAATGTGACGACAGGAAGTAAAGTAGAATATATGATTACAGCTGCAGTTTTTTCTGATATTGAGTGCTTGTGGTGGCTCACGATTATTTTGAAGATCACAGGTTCTTATCCGAAAATATTTATATTTCAACCCTTCTACAATTTCGTTCGGTTTGAGCACAATCTTCTTAATCATGCGGTATACAGAGTTAAATAAGGTGACTTACATATTTTTGACAAGCGTTTGAATTTTTTGTGCGTTCTAAAATGGTTAGGTGATTCCATAATAAAACAAAAAATGATAACGTAAAGTTCAAAAATTGCGACACATAGTGTATTCAATTTACTTGCTATGTAATGTACATGTAACAATCTTTGCTAAACGTTTTCTTAGTATTTCATTAATATATCATAAGCGAGGCTTTGGATATGCCCCAAAATAAATAATCAAGAGGCGTCAAGTCAGGGAAGCGGGCTGTCCATTCAATTAGAACTTCCTCTTCCGATCCAACGCCCTGGATATACGAGATTCAGAAAGTCTGGTATAGCAAGAATTAAGTATGCGCCGTCCTATTGCATCCATATCTGCTGACGCATGAGAAGTGATACTTTTTCTAAAAACCCTAGAACAGGTTGTTGTAAAAGTTGTAAATCTCCCCATTAAAATGTGACGACAGGAAGTAAAGTAGAATATATGCTTACAGCTGCAGTTTTTTCTGATATTGAGTGCTTGTGGTGGCTCACGATTATTTTGAAGATCACAGGTTCTTATCCGAAGATATTTATATTTCAACCCTTCTACAATTTCTTTCGGTTTGAGCACAATCTTTTTAATCATCCGGTATACAGAGTTAAATAAGGTGACTTACATATTTTTGACAAGCGTTTGAATTTTTTGTGCGTTCTGAAATGGTTAGGCGATTCCATAATAAAACAAAAGATGATAACGTAAAGTTACAAAAATTGCGACACATAGTGTATTCCATTTACTTGCTATGTAATGTACACGTAACAATCTTTGCTAAACGTTTTCTTAGTATTTCATTAATATATCATAAGCGAGGCTTTGGATATGCCCCAAAATAACAAAATTAATAATAATCAAGAGGCGTCAAGTCAGGGAAGCGGACTGTCCATTCAATTAGAACTTCCTCTTCCGATCCAACGCCCTGGATATACGAGATTTAGGCAGTATGGTATAGTAAAAGTTAAGTGTGCGCCGTTCCATTGCATCCATATCTGCTGACGTAGAGAAGTTATCATTTTTCTAACAACCCTAGAACAGGTTGTTGTAAAAGTTGTAAATCTCCCCATTAAAATGTGGCGACAGGAAGTAAAGTAGAATGTATGATTACAGCTGCAGTTTTTTCTGATATTGAGTGTTTGTGGTGGCTCACGATTATTTTGAAGATCACAGGTTCTTATCCGAAAATATTTATATTCCGATCCTTCTACAAATTTCTTTCGGTTTGAGCACAATTTTTTTAATCATCCGATATATTTCTGACAAGCGTTCGAATTTTTTGTGCGTTCTAAAATGGTTGGGTGATTCCATAATAAAACACAAAATGATAACGTAAAGTTACAAAAATAGCGACACATATTCCATTTACTTGCTGTGTAATGTACATGTAACAATATTCTCTGAGATGGTTACACTTGGTTTGTCCATATGACAGTAGTATTTGAGTTGAAATTGACGTGAGCTTTAAAGCAGTTTTTGTAGCGGAGAGGGACGCCGTTAATTCCGCTCACAAAAGTGGGTCACTTTGTTGAAATACTGTATTGGTTGTCATGATAAAATGAGCACAGATTCCGTCTTTTTATGTAAAATACATCCATTCCACAACTGGTATCAAACCGGTCGGTCATGCGTTATATTCCGATGAAATGTTATTTCCGTAACAAGCTACGGAAAAAATCACGTATTACACTGCGAACCATCTATGTTTAGAATGAGTTGTTAGTGGAAAAAAACACCACAGTGTTATATATAGGCGTGGAAATTTTTTGGTGATTTTCATAAAACAACCATAGCTCAAAGATGTTTTCTGTGAAAACAGACATTGTCCAGAACGATGGTAGCATTTACAAATATCTCATTCGTATCATCTTGAAATTACTCTTTCATCGTATTGAAACATTTAGCCATACAATTTTAAGCCGTAATAGTTTGGCAGTACTGTTTCTTAATTCAATAAAGCCACCTCAGAAAAAAAAATACACTAACTACCAAAAAGTAATTGGGCACTGTTTTTGTCCCTTTAGAATCTTGTGGTACCACTTCTTGTTGCTATAACAACAGCCACCCTGTCAGGCATACTCTCCACTAGATTGTGTAGGATATCCACTGGAATGCGTCGCCATTTCTCTTGCAAACATGGCACTCAGTTGGACAATGGAAGTTGGCCGCATCTCCAGAGACCTCAATCGCCAGTCAAATTTACCCCAAAGGTGCTCAGTGGGATTGAGATCAGTACTCTGTGCAGGCCAGTCCAACCGGTAAACATTATTATCTTCATACCACTGAACAGTAGCCGCTGAAACATGGGGCCAACTTCCATTGTCCAACTAAGTGCCATGTTGCAAGAGGAATGGCGATGCTTTCCAGTGGATATCCTACACAAACTAGTGGAGAGCATGCCTGAAGGGTGGCTGCTGTTATATCAACAAGAGGTGGTACCACGAGGTTCTAAATGGGCAAAAACAGTGCCCAATTACTTTTTAGTAGATAGTGTACTTTGACACGTGAATTGTTCTGTTAGTTATGGAGTCATCTTTAGGTGCAGAAGTAACCGCATGGAAGGAAAGTAAGCAACGAGAGGAGAAGAAACAGAATATAATAAAGAAAAAGAAGATTAAAGGAGAGCCACACTTAGCCACAACAAAAGCACTTTTTTTTAAGCAACCATTGTCCACAGTTACCTACATTTATACATGTATTACTATAAGTCAATTTAAGTTATAAATGTACTTTAATTTTCCCCAAGTTTCTACAACACCTTAGGAAATGGCATAATGAATTTCATACTTGAAGTTTCAAAAATACCCATGCTAAAATGTTTTTGTTCTTTCCTGAAAATTTATATTTTTGGACTCAGGTTGTTTTTCCAAAAGAAAAAAAGAACCTTCAATTGCTTTCTTTCTTCCTAGTCTAGTTTGATAGGCAATTGTGCGGGGTTTCGTTCGGTAGAACATGGATTACATTTCTGTTCCATTTGTAAGTGTGCCCCTTAGATTTATTTTCTGACTATTAGTTCGTGGAAATTAGTCCGGTTATTTAATCCCGAAAATGAGTTTTCCCAAAGTCGAGACCTAGCTATATCTCCGAAAACGGTAGATTTTACTCCATTTCATACAAATCCTTGGCCAATGCCTTTCAAAAAATTTTGATCTGCACTTTTGTATACGATTCTGTCTTTTCTTACCACATTTTCTTCTATTCTACATCAGTCTCTTTGTGTGGTGTTCAAGTACACTATGTGGCGAGAAGTAAATATTTTACACAAATGTGCAACTTTTTTTTGGAAATTTCGTGTAAGATATCTCTCACTTCTTAAATCTATAATAATAGGTAATATGAAGCTTTTTAAAAACTTATTCCAATTCTTCTGCCAGTCTCGTTACACCAGTTTCAATGTGGCATCACGTCTTCTCTTCATGGGCGATGTTGGAGTTTAAAGGTGCCATTAATAATCAACTAATTTATTCCCATCATGAACTGTGTTGATGACTGAAAACTGATAAGGGCTTACAGACCACTACGTAGCTCGATTTGTTGGTGTCATTAGAGATTAATGACAGTACCAACTGATAAAAGGGGAGTGACGATTGCATTATACTAAGCTAATGAACATCATGAGATGCACCGAGGTGAAAATTCTCTTCATTGTTACATTCAAATGTATACATTTGACTGATTTATTGTGTATATTCCAGGTTAATCCATTTTGGATATTTCATTTTATGCTGGAGTAAATTTATGTGAAAGGATGTTGTGAGTGAATTTTAAGCAATCCCATAGCAAGAGGACAATATGTTATTACACATAGAGATTCGTTTATAATTTGACAGCGGGTATGACACACATCGATGCAAAGAGTTATCGGCACTTAACGTCATCTCCTTTCGCATAAGCTCAGCCAATATTACTGGGAAGCAGTGCGTGACCTTCCAGTTGTGTCTGTCACTGTAACGGAATATTAGGTAGAATTTGGTTTCAAAATGAAACCTCTTGAGACCGCGGGATTTGAACTCGGAACCTCGAAAATTTAAGCCCAATGTTTTACTACCGCGTTACCTCTCTCGGTAATATCAGTACTTTTTTTTTATTTAGCGAAATGGAAATTTTACTAGAGTAATTGAAGAGTGACTTTCCAAATTTATTTATTTATTTATTCTGGTGTAGTTAAGGCCATCGGGCCTTCTCTTCCACAACACCAGGAATGCAAATACAAATGGTGCTAAGTAAAAAAAAAAAAAAAAAAAAAAAAACTTTTTCAGGAAACGTGATTTCTTTATAAATGGATGTTAAAAAAAGCATATTTTTCAGCAGGGATATTTTTTTGTTTTCCAGTTATTCTATGTCTCTCATTTAGCTGGGGAACCCTATAATTATGGTTATGTTTAATATCAGAAGTCAACAGGTTAGCGAAATATGCCAGTTGAACAAGAAAGGAGACTTTGATAGTTGAAACATTATGCAAAGTGAGCTTTATTGATATAATTTAATTTTTGGAAATTGATATCGTGCTAAGTAATAATGCTGTTAAACATTTTAACGTGTTCCAAAATGTGCTAAGTCACTTGACTTATGACTGTTAATTTCAACATTTTGCATTACATGTAAAACTGAAAGCAAACAATGTCTTAATAATAATTATTTTAATATTACAACACAAACAAATATGTTTACAGCTGAAGCTACATAATACAGTTTTAAATAACAGAATCTATAATATTACCAATGTCCATTTTGAAAACATGTTGTTTAGTAATGATGTATGTTTATTTGAACATTTTGCATTACATGTAAAACAGAAAGTAGACAATGTCTTAATAATTATCATTTTAATATTACAACACAAAGAAATATGTTTATAGCTGATGCTACATAATATAGTTTCAAATAACAGAATCTATAATATTACCAATGTCCATTTTGAAAACATGTTGTTTAGTAATGATGTATGTTTATTTGAACATTTTGCATTACATGTAAAACTGAAAGTAGGTAATGTTTTAATAGTAGTCATTTTAATATTACATCACAAAGAAATATGTTTATAGCTGATGCTACATAATATAGTTTCAAATAACAGAATCTATAATATTACCAATGTCCACTTTGAAAACATGTTATAGTAATGGTGTATGTTTATTTGAACATTTTGCATTACATTTAAAACTGAAAGTAGGCAATGTCCTAATAATAATCATTTTAATATCACATCAGAAAGAAATATGTTTATAGCTGATGCTACATAATAGATTTTAAAATAACAATCTATAATATTACCAATGCCCACTTTGAAAACATGTTGTTTAGTAATGATGTATGTTTATTTGAACATTTTGCATTACATGTAAAACAGAAAGTAGGCAATGTCTTAATAATTATTATTTCAATATTACAACACAAAGAAATATGTTTATAGCTGATGCTACATAATATAGTTTCAAATAACAGAATCTATAATATTACCAATGTCCATTTTGAAAACATGTTGTTTAGTAATGATGTATGTTTATTTGAACATTTTGCATTACATGTAAAACTGAAAGTAGGCAATGTCTTAATAATAGTCATTTTAATTTCACATCACAAAGAAATATGTTTATAGCTGATGCTACATAATAGATTTTAAAATAACAATCTGTAATATTACCAATGCCCACTTTGAAAACATGTTGTTTAGTAATGATGTATGTTTATTTGAACATTTTGCATTACATGTAAAACTGAAAGTAGGTAATGTCTTAATAATAGTCATTTTAATATCACATCACTATGACTTAGCACAGTTTGGAACATTCATACTACTGAGCTGGCACACTTGGGAAAAAAACTGAGAGATTATAATAGGAATAACACGGAATATAATACCGTTTGGAAAGTGTCGTGTGTATTCCTGTATAGACGTATGGGAAATAATAACGTTAACCTAAAAAATGA
The DNA here is from genome assembly GCF_040183065.1 of Periplaneta americana. Taxonomy (NCBI): domain Eukaryota; kingdom Metazoa; phylum Arthropoda; class Insecta; order Blattodea; family Blattidae; genus Periplaneta; species Periplaneta americana. The sequence goes on along the minus strand of NC_091117.1, from coordinate 75,377,061 downwards.
TCTTCTACCTTTTTCTTCAATACACCTCATGGAGGTGCTGAGAACTTCCATCCTTAAGAATAATTGTATGTTCCAGATCTGTATTTATCACGCCTCATGCCTTACATATTTGCCTGTGTGCACACCTCCAATATAGTTTTTCCCCATTTTTGCTTCTAGAATGGAAATGGTATACATAACTGTTGTTCACTAATATATTTTTCTTTTTCTGTGATAGTATTACTTCAGCCATACTGAAAATTTTTAATCGAGTGCTAAGTAACAACCTTGCATTATTAAAATATCAACTTGTAGATTTTGAAATGTCTTGCTAAACAACAACTTTTAACTAATATTTATAGTGGATATTTCTGCATTTCAGATTATGGACTCTTCTATGGACATTTTAGTTGTGGACATTTATGTTGGGGGCTTTTATTTACGTAGGCATTTTGAAATGGACATTTTAACCTGGAAGCGTATTAATATATATCCGCAAGTATTAGATTTAATTTCATACTGGATAAATATCATTGTTGATCAATGACAATAATTGTACCAGTAATTTAACATTGGCAGCTCATAAATCATAAAGTAAAATTCTCAGTTTTCATATCATAAAATAAGAAAAGTACAGATTGTACCAAATTATGTCAAATTGCACCAAAAAATTAAATATACGTACCAGCGTACAAACCATTGAAATTTTTACCAAACCTGTACAAAAGTGGTGAATCCTTCGAGCCTTTTGAGAAGATTAATGGAGCTTGATATTTTTTGGTGTTATACCCAAACCTTTCTTTCATCCATTATCTTCCTCTTTTCTTCGTTATATACGCCTTTCTTCCCCTGTAGTTAATCTGTCTCTTCCATACAGTTGATTCCTCATTCCTGCATTCTCTTCCTTTGACTCTAGTAATAACTTCTAAGTCACGAAGTGAATCAAGTATTTCGAACCAAGTTGTACGAACAATAGGAGCAATTTAATGCGAGTCCTCTTTTGTCTTCTCGGGTTTCCGTCGGAGTGAAAGCTGGAGTTATTAAAAAAATACCAATCATACCTATATATGTCTGACCTTTGATACTGCTTTCAAATGTCAACATGCTACGTTACATTGTATCTAAATACTTCTACTGCTTGAATCCCAGACGCACTTAACTTTTAACGACTATTTCGTTTATATGACGTCATTCCATTTTCGGCCAATGAAGTGTAATGGAATTTTTAGTTCCAACCGATCACAGTGATACATCGCGATAATTTCTGCAGCTCGATTTATCAACAGTAATCTCACTAGAGGTTTAGATTTTATCGATAAATCTGCGAGTGGAAAACGAGATGCATGCTAGATGGCAGTAGTGTGTTATGATTAGCTGTTTTCTTGTTATCAGTTGTGCCAACTATGGAATCTTCATCAGACTCAGTAGACGGTTACTAGTCAAGAAGGTTTTGTTGATTCAATTTAATTTTTATTAAAACAGTTGCATTCCAGCATTCCACTTCAATTATTCGGGTCCCAGTAATGAACGTCACTTGACAGATGATTTTCAAAAAATCTTAGTATTAAACAATGTCTGATACGTGACTATCCATAATATCATATAGCACAGGGCTAGGCATCGAGACCGGAACCAGACTCTAAACGGGACGCTTAATATTCATCCGTGACAGAATCAACGCTGCGCGGTGTTCGGCGGGGAAGAAAGGGGATGAAGAGAAATCATATGGCTCCCCGTGAGAGAGTAGAATCCGCTCTTGCTGCCCAGCCCTGATATAGCAGAAGCTATAACATAATCTAAATAATATAAACAAGAGTTAGAAAAGTTTTAATTATGGATGATGAAATAAACAAGAAACGTTTTAATTAACCATGACGACATAAAAATAAACATGAATAATTTTTTAATGGAATTATTGGAAGTACAATTTTCAAATTTGAATGTTTTAGTGGTTGGTGGTTCAGTTGATGTTATATTGGACGTGTGCGTGAAAGAAGTGGAACGCGTTGATGTACATGGTGTATTCCTCAACTTATTCAGGATTTCCGAATGGTGCTCTTCATTTATTTGTAAATAGGGATTCAAGGAAGATGCATAGCTATGACCAGTGATCTTTATTAATTCTTGTTCTTGAATGCCAGTTCGAGTCATGTTTAAAACTGCTGTGCATCGACTGGAGTGGTTTGTAATTTTCTGTTTTTTTTTTTTTTTTTTTTTTTTTTGACGTCCAGACCAGTGTAGTTTGAAAAGTTGGCAAACAAAGAAACAAATGCTAGGGAAGCGATAAAATTAAACAAATGCTAGGGGCGCGATAAAATCGTGGGATAAGTAGCCATGATTGGTTGAAAGACATCCTTTCGTACCGTTTTATTGGTCAAAAGTATTATGACGTAGTAAAAGTGTAACAGTCACTATAAATTTATCGCATGGTTGTTCTTTTGTTTAGTCAGTGTCGCTAACTGTTTCCACGTAAATCGATAAGCATGAATCCATAAATAAAGTGCGAAATTCTATTTCTACATCTACATCTTCATCTTCTAATTCCATGTACATTGTATCTAAAGAAAAATTACACTCCTTCATAGGATAGAATAGTGTAATATAGGCCTTAGAATTTCATCCCCTTTAATATTCATCTTCCTCTGACGGGTTTGAATCCACGAACCTTATATCAAAGACTGTCTGCTCAGAATTTTTTGAGGCTGAAAATACCAGATCAAATATTTCTCTAAAAACGTGCAAGGTAAAAAATCAAAGAATAGGCGGGGTGACGGAGTAATAAGGTTTGCCTAGTATCAGTTTGTTTCCGTTGGGAGACATGACAGCATGTCAGATACTTCTGAAGTTGCAGTAGCTGCGAGAAAAATACGAGTTACTGTGAGACATATACATTTAGAAGGCAGTGGTGAAAAGCAAGGGAATGGTAGTCCAGTATCTAGAAGGCAATAACCGAAAAGGAAGGTGGTCAGATATTTGGGAGGCAGTGAAGAGGAAAACAAGCAACAAGGAAGATTAGTTTCACGAGACTCTTGTTGTGGTGGGGGTGGAGGTGGGGGAAGGAACACACTTTTCATGGGTGAAAAATTGGGATTGTTGGAAGGAAGAATTGGCTGTGCCAGTCTGGTCTCCGAGGGTTCATTCGCTTTCCTGACAAGAGGGAGAATCCTGTGAGAGCGGAAGAAGAATGATGCTGGCGGAAACGGGAGAAAGAGAGACGAATACACCATCTTATTCTCACGTTGTGGTATGCAAACGTGTCTTTCTCACTGCCTAATCATCTATTCCATCAAAATCGTTTTAAATAACATGCTAACAGCTTCAGTTATTGTCAATTTTATTGTATTATATTGTATTGTGTTGTATTGTATTTATTTACATTCCACAGTGTTCATACATCACAGTTAGAATATGGAACATGTGAAAAAAGATTAATAGTAGCTATTTCAAAGCCTTAATTATAGTCACAGTCTACTTCAGACCTGCAGAACTGTAGCTCCTCAGAGCAACTGGCTTCGTATCCCTTCTACCCCCATCCACCTATTCTACCACTGAGGTCATGGCATTCTAGTTACGCTCGGCTGCATCAACATTCATTCTCGCGGCGGCAGGTATACAACATGCTATAAAGAATTACAAATGAACAAATAATAAATCCTTAGGAACATACCTTTAGAAAGTAAGAGAAAATGAATGAGGGAAATAAATAAGCTAAAAGTCATGTAAAATAAATTTTAAGATATATGTGTGTATATAATATAAAAAGGTCTACCTATGTATGTATCGTACTCTTACTAGTAACGCCGATTACAGGGAACAAACCAATTACTTTATTTGAAGAATTTATTATGATTTTTCGTGCATTAATAAAGTTTCAATTCCTGTTTTTACAAAATTTGTATTACTGGTCTTAACTGGTTTTACTATTAATAGGGCGATAAATAAATTGTACGTTGATAAGTGAGTGATAGCTATATGAACGGATGTTAATGCTGTCATTCAACATTGTAACGCAATCCAGCCAAATAAATAAATGAATAAAAATATGAATAAATAAAAAAAATATATATTTATATCAATACACAATACGCGTACTGCAGTTTAAAGAGAACTGGAACATGGCAAAATCTAAACCCGTCAAGAAATACTACTTCCAAAGGAAATGGGAATATGATTATTTTGTTGTTGAAGACGAAAGAATTGCTTGTTTACTGTGTCCATCCAATTTATTTCTACTCGTCATTTCAATATTAAACCGCATTTCAACAAAGCCCATATTAAGAATAAAATTATGAAATGCACAAACTTTCGGGTAAGTTCATTATTACGAACTGTATATTGATTATTTATTTATATACTGTTAAATTAAGTACGTCACTCGTTGTGTTCGTTTTGAATTTAAAATTAATAGTGACTTTCAAGGTTCATTACTAAAATCCTATAAATTTATGTTTTCGTAGGTGATGATAGGAGGAAAGTTTTCGAAAATCTAAAGTAGATTAGGTGCAAAGAAATCTCAAAGAAACTACCGACAGGAAATCTAGCATAATTGTAAACCTTGAAACGAGATAACGCATTATAAATACAATGAATTTGTTACAATCCTTTTTGAAAATTACATGCCGCCACTGATGGACCTTTGGCGGCCAGAGAATGTAAACAACTCTACGCGGAAGTCGATCATCCCCAATAGAAGTGGAGTGAGGCCGACGTCATATTTCCCCTACTTACAAGTTCTGCAGGCCTGGTCTAGTTGAAATATTATACAGAAGAGTTTTACAATATAATGTATTAGTTCCACACAAGAAGTTAGTATCGATACTTAATACAAGACGGAAATATTCCTGCAGTGTTGTTGAATGTCATAAATTCACCTACAGAATAGAAGGCATGAGAAATTAAGTACTTCTTCAATTTGGTCCTAAATAATTTTATGTTTTGAATTCGATTTTTATATCCATAGGGAGGCTATTAAACATGTTTACTGCCATATAACGCACTCCTTTTTATAGCACGGTAGGTTTGCTGATGGAGTATAAAACTCATTTTTGACAAGTTTTTATGCTATGAACTGTTGAATTAGTTAGAAAGTTTTCACAATTAACTTATATTTTCGAGGAAGTTTATTCATGAAAACATATATTGAAAAGCAATGGGCATTATTTGTAGTTTTTTGAAAATGGTCCTACGGGATTCACTGGATTTGGCACCTACTATTATTCTAATCACTCTTTTTTTGTTTTAGTAGAAATATGCTACCTGTAGAACTTCCCCAGAATATTGTTCCAAAACTCATTTCCGATTTGAAATATGCAAAGTATATTGTTACTAACTCTTGCATAGATATAATAGTAAAACATGCTGAATTTAGTTTGGCAGTAATTTCTTTTAATAAGATTTTTGCAATTTAACATATTATCGATTTGTAAGCCAAGAAATTTGGTTGTTGTTGTTGTTGTTTCTATTAGGGACCTGTTGTTAATTATTGAACTTGAAATTTGCGAAGTTGAATTTTGGCAGGATTTAAGTTGGATTGTGTTAGTTTTGTTACAATTTAAAACTAATTTATTGATTGAGAACGAATACTTTGAGGAGAATTGCCTCTGTTTAAGATTGGAATGTGTTGGAGTTATTGGCTGTAATTACTATATTTGTGTCATCTGCAAATAATATGGGATGATCTACATCTTTTATTAGGGGGGCAAGATCATTTATAAACACTAGAAAAAGTAAGGGAGTTAAAATTGACCCTTGTGGAATTCCATTATAGTTCTCCTTGTCAAGTCAGAGTTCATAGTGGTATTGATTTCGACTTTCTGTTTGCTATCTACTTATGGTCCATCATTGAAGATGGTAGATTTTAGCAACTTAAATTACAAATTTGCACTTTAGAAACGAAATTTATCATTTCATAGCAATTTTAATGTTAAAAATTAAGTATTCTATAGAAATGTCTGAAGGAAGTGAAATAGGGAGAGGGGTACGGCCAGGATGAAACAACATCTTACAGCAGGTGGTTCCTCTATTTCATTTTAAGGACGGTCATGGCAGAAAATGCAGTTTCAAAATATGTGGTGGAAAAATATGTTGAAGTGTTTCAAAGTCTGAAAATTCCCTTATCATTAAAAAATAAGTGGCTTGGTCACTGATACTTGCTACTTAGATTTCAGAATTTAAAGTTTAGAGACGAACTAAATCTGCGCTTTTCGGCACACTCACGAAAATTATTCTCCTAAGAATATTTACACTATAAAATATTTATTCGTGAAAAATGCTAATAGAAGTAAATTGACAAATTCTAGGGACCTGTTCCACAAAAGGTGTGGTGTTGTACATTATAAATAAATTCTCTAGTAAGCAGTAAAAATACTAGAGTTTCTGTTCCAGAAAAGACTTTTCTACAGAAGTACTTACCACTCCATACTTACAAATTACCAGTGAAATTTCATGATTTTGTTCCACAAGTACTAGTATTTGTAACTTGTAAAATTGTGAAGTATTCTCTATCAATGAAAGGAGACATACATGTACTATTGCGATTTAAATATATTTATTTCATAATATTAAGATGTATTTTGTTAAGTATGTGCTATTGAATATCTGTCCTTGCTTCTATTTTCTTCAAAAGAAACAATTTCGTATCCTTTGATACCATTTCAATAATTTATTTTGCAGTGTTTGTAATTTAGTAACAATTAAGTTTGGGGGTGAAGATCGTTACGTATGGCATCTGTTGGCTAATGTGGGAAACTATCAGGGAGCATTATGCAGGGATCGCGGAAGAACATGATGATAATAATAAGGAAGTTAATTTTTCATTATTGAAGAAGTAAACTAAAATGAAATACATTGCAAGGTTACGAAATTCATAGAATCTACGAATCTTTACTGCATAACCTACCTTAAAATATTTTACGATTAAAGAGACAAACATCGTAATTCGATGAATGAAATACGAAGATAACCAGCTGCTTCATGTTATGACGTATGTTTATTGATATGACGTCACTAGTACCGATTCATTGGTAATGTACAACATCTTTAATAATTTTGTGGAACAGAAAGATACAACTCCATACTTTACATTTACAACATCTTTCATCAGTAATTTGTAATGTACAGTAGTGGCAAAAAAAAACCGGACCGACCCTTGTAGCTGTTACAAAAGAATCCTGTGCTGTGTATTGTGTCAAACTGTGGTAATTTCAATATGGATAGTGAAGCCAGAGGTATGTACTGCTATTTAATGTAAAAATGCGCAGTTATCTTTGCCGAATAGAGGTCGAAACGTAATATTGATGCCAGATGAAAATAAAACTTTGAAAGTTTTTTCGTCTGTAAGTTTGAAGCACGAAAGGAAACGAGAGACGGTGAGAATTGAACAAATGCAATCAATTTCACTTTTACAATTAATTAGGTATACAAGATGACTCTGTTTTGTGACTAGCAAAATTTGAATCTGTGACCCTGAAATCAGCTACAAGGGTCGGACCGGTTTTTTTTGCCATTACTGTACAATACTATACCTTTGTGGAACAGGCTCTAGGAGAATATCTCGCGGCCAAGTATAATTTATACCAAGCGCGGCTCGCGGTTGAGTAACGCTGCTTTATTGTAATTTATAAGAATGTCTACTAAAATTTTCAAAAAGATTGAGTGAGTAGTTTCAAATTTCCACATTTCACTCATGGTTTACCTTAAAACAAATCAGACTCGAATTCTCCAGGGAGCCATCATGCCTCAGCCCTGGCAAACCCAGGTGCCAGAACCGGGTGAGTACCTCGTCAAGCCCCTGGGCCCAGAATCCCAAACTCTGAAATTCTATATCAGCATCGGAGGCCCGTAGCCTTCTGCCTCCAGAACTTCACTCCAACATATTTTTTGGCCGATTATGTTTTTTTAACAACCTTACCGATGTTGTTGGTAGGCCTTGTAAGTTAAACTTATAACACACTTGCGGTAAATGAATAAATCAAATCAATTTTTATTTGCATAAAAGTAACAAACTCAGTGTCGCGCGCCACTATGTGCTATGAGAAAATTTTTTATTTTAGTAGGTTATTTTACGACGCTTTATCAGCATTTACGTTATTTAGCGTCTGAATGAAATGAAGGTGATAATGCCGGTGAAATAAGTCCGGGGTCCAGCACCGAAAGTTACCCAGCATTTGCTCATATTGGGTTGAAGGAAAACTCCGGAAAAAAACTCAACCAGGTAACTTGCCTCTACCGGGAATCGAACCCGAGCCACCTGGTTTCGCGGCCAGACGCGCTAACCGTTACTCCACAGGTGTGAACCCTATGAGGAAATAACTACATTTCTTATTATACTTGAACTCTTTCTAAATTAATTTATTGGAGTGGAGATTTGTAAGAAAACAGGAATTAATGTAGATAAGACGTAAGCGTGAAAACCATTTCTGACGACTTCCCGGTTGTTGCTCTGAGCGCCACTCGTCGGGTCGTGGCTGAACGCGAAAATATCCATGGAGTAAAATACGTATTCAGGCATTAACCTATACCGGTATGCAATTTACTTAAACTGATGTATAATTAATGTCTCACCTACAAACATTTTCTATATGCTATTTATTTATATTGATGTAAGTTATAATTAATGTGTTACCTACCTACTTCTTTGAAGACAAAACTAAACCTTCTATAATTTATTGTATTACAACATTTTCACAGACGCCGCCAAATAATAACAGTGAATAACACCTACCGACAAATACGAATAATAACAAATCATTGACACCTATCGACAAATAACAAACGGCGATCACACGTGAAAATGCTGGCCTCCAAAAACAAACTATTTATTTAAATTAAAAGTGATGATTGTTGTTTAGTCAACTGTCCGAAAACAGGTATGAACCTCACAAGTCATACCAAGAAGGCACCACTTAGAGGCAACTAGGCCTGGAGATAATGGAGTAGGATGGCTAGTTCCTTTCCCCCTCCATTGTATAGGCCTACATCGCCGACTAGCTACATATTGCATACAAACAATAATTATTCTTCCTCTGACACATATTGTTAAGTGAGGTGTACTGCCTGATACCTAATAGATCTACATATCGCCAGAACCTGAATCAGAGGATTAAAATGATTAATGATAATTAATTTTTTTATTGAGATCGGCCAAAAAATAGTATGCAATACATTGTGTTAAGTGCATTATAACAGAATCTCTGAAATAGCGAAGACGAGACTAAGTCTATAACTTTTCCTCCTATGAAGAGGTCAATGGAATAGCGGATACCGGAAGTCTTCGGCGTATTGATATTATAACATTTAAACCTAGAGAAAGAAAGATCATCAGATTCGAGACGCATCAGAATCAACCCGAGGAGGTTAATCTAGAGAAAAGGGCAATTTATGAACCAACTATCCCTTATTACAAAACATCATAATATAAACTCAAGAATATAGAAGTCATCGGATTAATGGTGGGCGCTTGAGGGACAATAACAAAACAGTTTATCTCATTCTTTCATAAATTTGGAGTCCCAACAACACCAATTAAGGGAATTTCTATGATAGCTTTGAAGGGTTCTTTGCAGATTTTACGGCGACAAGTATACTTCAATTCAAATTAGTGGGCCAAGCGCCATTTACTAAAACCGTAGAAAACATGGGTTAAAATGAAGTTATTACCTGGCTTCGGCCTAGGGACACAGAGTGACCAGTATGATGTTTAGAGTACACGGAGTATAAATGGCGTCATGGCCCGTGTCGGGTGACTGCAACAGCACAGGTGGGTCCGTAATGTGCATTACCGTTGTGTGTATTGCTGCTTGGCTGCTTTACGTAACAGCCTTCGGCGTAGGGACACCTGATTGAAAGTTACAACTCACGTTAATACTTCAATGGTAGACATTTATTGTCTACACTAGTAATGTACTGTATATACTGCATTTGTACAGGGTGAAATATATTTTGTGCCGTACTGTGACGGACTGTTTATATGTTGAGACACGAAGTAACGGCGCGCTCCATCTCCCAATCCACTCGACCAACATAGCACTATCACCCGTGGGTTCTGAACTTCATGCGTTTCTGTGCCCAGGACCGAAGCCTGGTTATTACCATAATTCAACGGAAACATATAGCAAGTAATATAAAGTATACACATTAAAACTAAATGATATGTCAATCTTCATTAAATTAAGGTATTCACTTAACTTTAACCCTTGTTTTCTTCGTTTTAAATAAATGGCGCTTGGCCCACTATGGCTCTAAACGCTTCAATTACAGTTGAATTTTCTTAGTCTATTTTATTTTTTATTTTACTGAAAATTTTCATTATTGTAAAATATTAGCTATTGTAAATTTCACTTTATTGTAAACAAACTTCTTGTAAGACATTTTTTAATGTCACACCTTAAATTTTTGAGCTGTTTAACATTCTTTGTCTTTGGCAACCTCACCAAGTTGAAGAAGATTTATTAAATTAATTTAAATGCACTTACCACGCTTGTATCTCAATTACACTATTGAACTATTAGAGATGGAAGATGAAATAAGGGATGGAGAGTATTGATGGAGTGAAAGAGGAAGCTGGAGCACCCGGAGAAACCCCTTTGCAACGTGTACTTTGTCCACCACAAATTGCACCACGACCTGGTCGGCGCTGAACGGAAGAGCAGCACGCTATTTAGCACTGAGCCACAGACGCGGCATGGAATAACCATATGATATTTAGTACACATATATGAAGTGATGCTATGTGTACGTCCATCTGTCTGACATGCACAGATTAGGGCTCGAGATTGTTCTACGCATGAGGAGTAGGGGAGCAGTAATTTGTTTGCGTACATCATCGACAGTCAAATTGATTAATGAATTTGTATGTTAATGTATACAGCGTATAGGGCAACGTCACAGGTGGAGGGGTGGACAGATTTCCCTGTCTCCTATCTTGTGTTGCTTCTGATAACAGCTACATTGGAGATACATGTACTGAACTGTTTGCGGGAGATACAAGCACTTCCGGTAATACCATACACGCATGAATATTCGTGTCTTGTAAATTGAAGACATAATATTGTTTCACTTAATAGCTGACTGCCATTTCGAAATTAAATTTGTTTTTCCAGGAGCAATGTATAAGGCCATTCAAAACTCAGTTCACTTTTTAAAGCTTTATAAATATTATAATACACACATCAAAATTGTCTAGGGAACACAGTATTTTTCATTTATTTCTCAATGAAGAAACATACTACATGACATGCAAGTATTATTATGTATTATTTATGTATAGAAAAACATTCTACAAGTTATGAAAATGTGTAATAATGTTAAAAAAAAAGCACGCATAACCTGTTCTCAGAATTAAAAAATTGAAGTTTTGAAATCTCAGTAGTTTGAAATGTTTACAATACTGTTGTTTTTTTCAACTTCACACAAAACGTTTGTCATTAATAACGAGTAACACCATCTCTTGCATTCAGTACTGCTCCACATCTTCTTGACATTGAAGATATGAGATGTGAGATTTCATCTTGACCAATGTTCTTCCAGTGAATTTAGAGACGTACGAACAGCTGATCGAGAGTCTCAATGTTTTCAGTGTCCTCTAGAACTCTTTTTTGAAGGTTATCCCACAAATTCTCAATTGGATTAAGATCCGGGAACTGAGCAGGCCACCCTAGAACTTGAACATTGTGTCTTTGTTCTGGCAACGTGCAGTGGCATTGTCGTGCATTAGAAGGAACTCAGGACCAATTTCTTCAGCGATGAGAAACACTACAGGTTGCAATATCTCTTGAATGTAACGAATTGCTCCAAGTGTTCCTTAAACTAAAACGAGATTAGTCTTCCTGTGTACCATTATTCCTCCCCATATCATGATAGAATCTCCTTGGACTTTATGAACCTCCTGTACATATCTTAGCCTTTCAGCTTGACCTGGTTGTCTCCATATGCTTATTCTTCTGGAAGTCTGGATGTAGGCCGAAGCGTGATTCATCAGTAAAGAGAACCTGACCCCATTGATCATCTATCCAATCTTCATGTTGCTGACACCACAAAACACAAGGTTCTCGATTTCCATGTGGAATAGCTGGACACCTCAATGGACGACAGGCATTAAGACCTCTCTTGTGCAATCTGTTCCTAATGGTCTGGGTTGATACAACCACATTCCCAACATTCTACAAAGCACTCCTTAACATGCTTGGAGTTGAAGTCCTTTCTCTCAAGGCTCCTGGGCACAGAAATCTTTCTTGTGCTGCAGTTGTAACTCTCAGTTTACCTGGATGTTGTTCTTCTGAACTACCAAATTCACAACATCGACTCCACATTCTGGATATTACGTCTCTTCCAGTATTCAGAGCCCTCGCTGCGTCAGCTTGTGTGCCACCGTTTTCAATTATATCAGTCGTTGTAAACATGTCATCGGGGCTTAAATGACGATGTTGAGCAATCATTTCTATTATTTTTTTAATGTTTTACACTGTTGAAGTTACCCGAATTCTCCGTTACAAATGAACTAATGACCCTATCTTACGCACTAAAATAAGAAATTCCAATGTAATAATGTAAATAAAACAAAACACTGGTTGCTATGATGTCTGGTCATAGATAAATGAATAACTCACTTATGTGTGCCCAATGTTTAGTACTTATTTGGATTTGGAAAGAATTTTATGAATAAAATCATCTGTTCCTTAGACAATTTTGTTGTGTAAATTTGAGGCAGGAAAAAAAGCAACAGCATCACTTTGTTAGGAAAATAATTATGATATTTGAGGCAGGAAAAAAAGAAACAGCATCAATTTGTTGAAAAAAAAATGGGGTAAGGTTTTAACATAACATCTGGAATTTCTCCGCCGTTGTCTTGTTCAACAAACACCATTCTTCTGCAACATTATGCACAGCATTTTAAAAACAATGTCTTGGAATATTTCCAAATATAAAAGTCCTATAAACTATTTTAGAATATTTTGTTCTAACGTTAAAGGTCATAAATATTATTCTTATGTTTTCGATTAGGATTAGGATTACTGAGAAATTTTACATACTTTGCATAACAAATAATAAATGCCAATACACAAGTTTAGTATAATACACCGTGTCCCGCTTAGAGGGATCGAGAAATAAGTGCTAATTTAAAGTGTAAATAATGGTTTTATAACATAACTTTTTATACAACTTGATGTAAAAACTGTCCGAGTTTCAGAGAATGGTCAGTGCAACTCGATGTGTGCGTCTCGAGCTACCCTGAAGACATCCAAAAGGTACTCTACCTTCTGCCAAGTGTTCCATAACATTTATGGATTGATTAGCGCAGCTGAATTTATAATGCGTTGTCTCAGTTTTTCCAAAGTGTCAACTGTACCACGTTGGTACACAACATTAGTCATAAAGCCCCAGAAAGAGGTCAATGAGCGTCAAATCGGGTGACCTATGTGACCAGACAAGGATTCTCCTTGTTGCTGAAACACCGATCCTAGGGGAGTTGATCAAGAACAAAAGTTCTCCACATGTCCAGATACACGTTCCCTTTGATTGTCGCCTCGATGAAGGAGAATGGTCCAATGACGGAATGTTCTACTGAATGGCCCCAGACTTGTTTCCACGATAAACGTTAGTGCGCATGCGCATGAACATGCAACTGTTTTTAAACCACTGGTGCATAAACTTGGACAGTTTCTACATCTTTTCAGATATAAATCAAAACAATATCTTTATCTCATTTTAAATCATGAGCATTTATTTCTCGATTCCTCTAAGCGGGACACGGTGTATATATTTTTCGAATCCTTTGTCGTTGCACTATAATCTTAAAATTTACCTTTGCCATCTGTTTGTTTATGAATAATTTATGTCTTTGAATTTAGATGAGATGAGTTGGGGACAAAATGAGAACGAATTCAATTATACTGTATTAGAAATATCACTAACGACAGAATGTCGCTTAGGCCACTTTAGCTGCTACAACGAATGTTCTTTCCGAGAAAGATCATTTAAATGAAAAATAAAGAGTTGCAGTTTTAAGAAACGGGACGACATGAGGAAGAAATGGAAGTAGAATGAGGAACAAGTGTAGAGAGAGAGAATACAGTGGCATTTGTTGAAATTGTCCCGCCTTGCCTCTTCCTCTGGGGCTCGGAACAAGTGAGGGTGGAGTTTATCAGAGCGGCAATATACGTTTTTGCACACGAGTTACGTTCATGTAAAATTTTTCCTTTCTTCGAAACTCCTTTGTCATGATACGAGGAAATGCATAGGCGTTTGTTCAATTTAATTATTTCCTACTGCGTTCTCATAAGTGGAGAAGGCGTTAAGGGCTCTAAATGTCAATTGTTTGTCATTTTAAATAATATCCTATCCTGAGTAGTCGCGTTACATTTCACATTCCTCCTTAGAAACTTCATTTGCGACTCGTCTTTTCGTGTGATCGTTTAACATGGAGACTATCGGCCAAAACTTTTTAAATATTTACGACTTCTGAAAATCTTTCCATTGTTTTTCCCTCCACTAAAGAAGCACTGCTATAAGAATCATTCAATGGAAACTTTAACATAAGCACTAAATTTTAAAGTTAATTTTCTTTGGATGTTGTTAAGTAATAATGAATTTTATTGTTATTCGTATATAGCAACTGATCCTGAGAGTTCTGCAATAAACCAGACTTTTTTAATCTAAAAAATAAATGGAATGAATTTATAATTTCTGTTGTTAGCAAGTTAAACTGTGTTGTGCATCTCACCATTCTAACTCAACATTCTTTTGTTTTGAAAGCAGCCATTGTTTGTTGTTAAATATTGGATGGAATTACACGTTCTTCACAGATTCTCTCTATCTCTCGCTCTCTGATTGAGGTTCTGGCTGATATGTACATCTGTTATCAGGCAGTACATCTCACTTGATGATATGTGTCAGAGGAAGAACAATTGTTTGTATGATGCATCTGAAGTCTGATTAGTGTAATATAGCTCGCGTCACTGTTTTTGATATGTGAAATAAGTAATAGGAACAACTGTCGTGAAATTACAGCTCATGAATGAATTACATACTACCAGTTCATGGAGAGTTTGACTTTGTTTTCTGCGACTTATCTTGTGTCATAACTGGAGGTAGGAAGGTGGTACCAAAACATAGATTTCAGATTGTGCGCAGCCACACATATAGAAATCATCTCACTAATCGTCGTCTTCTGTGTGTATTATACTCTGTTTACATAAACAACTCACAGTATATCCGCCACTGTTGATGGATGACTTTCATATAACTAACATTACAGCAATAAGAACAGTAGAGAAGCAGTTTCATTACGTGCTAAAATATGCAGCGGAGTTATGCAGTTCAGTGAGCTTTTTTTAACATGGAAAAATTTAAGTCTTCCAATCACATGAAGTTGAATGCAAAACTTTAACATTTACTGGTAATCATACAAGCCTATCAACGAATGGAAATGATTCAATGTGTATACATCATATAAAGAAGGAATATTATTTCAGGGACGGTGTGCTACCAAATATTTATATGGAATACTTTTCTATGCATGGAGGCTACAACAAGCAAGAGAAACGTTCTACTTCAAAATTTGACTGAAAAAAAAAAAAAACTTTTTTTTTTCTTCTCAACATGTGTATGATGTTGGTATGTTTCAATAATCATTCAAACAATTGCCTGTAGCAATCACTCTGCTGGAGTCCAGAAATATAGAAATGACTGACGCTGCGACATGTAAAAGAATAATTTATTATTATTTAAATATATTATATATCAATCTGCAGAAGTGCCAATAGTAAAGCAAAAAATGATAAGTGTTTTTGAAATGATTTATGGGTTTAATGTGATGTGGCATTTACGAAATACTCTATTATATTAACAAGTAATACTGTATCATAGTTCAGATTTCCTCCAGTTACGTCTTGTGACATAGAACGAACATTTTCAGGGTAGAAATATTATTTTTCTGAACATAGAAAAGTATATTTTTGATAAACTGAAAAATGTAAATTACTATTAATTGCAACAAGGCTAGATACATATTATTACATATTTTGTTTGTTATTCTTATATGTTACGTTAAACTACACTATCTACCAAAAAGTAATTGGGCACTGTTTTTGCCCCTTTGGAACCTCGTGGTACCACCTCTTGTTGCTATAACAGTAGTCACCCTGTCAGGCATACTCTCCACTAGTTTGTGTAGAATATCCACTGGAATGCGTCGCCATTCCTCCTGCAACATGGCACTCAGTTGGACAATGGAAGTTGCCCGCATGTTTCAGCGGCTACTATGCAGTTGTATGCAGACAATAATATTCATCGGTTTAACTGGCCTGCACAGAGTCCTGATCTCAATCCCATTGAGCACCTTTGGATTCAATTGGACCGGCGATTGAGGTCTCGGTAGATGCGGCCAACTTCCATTGTCCAACTGAGTGTCATGTTGCAAGAGGAATGGTGACGCATTCCAGTGGATATCCTACACAAACTAGTGGAGAGCATGCCTGACAGGGTGGCTGCTGTTATAGCAACAAGAGGTGGTACCATGAGATTGTAAAAGGGGCAAAAG
Organism: Periplaneta americana; assembly: GCF_040183065.1. Taxonomy (NCBI): domain Eukaryota; kingdom Metazoa; phylum Arthropoda; class Insecta; order Blattodea; family Blattidae; genus Periplaneta; species Periplaneta americana. The sequence continues at coordinate 75,360,545 of NC_091117.1, read as the reverse complement.
CAGTGCCCAATTACTTTTTGGTAGATAGTGTATTTTATATTGAAAATTACGAAGAATGTAATAATTGCCAATTATTATTTTTTACATAGTGTTAATTGTTAATTTTGTTTTTGATTCTAAGACCATGGATCATTGGTACAAAGATAAGTTTGGGTACCACCCGACTGTACATGTTTGTTTTGCTTGGTTTGTTGATGTTGAGAGCTGAGTCACTACAGTTCATCCGGTAGATATTATAGTCCATGCTCACACAACTTAACAGTTTCTGTACAAACTTCTTGCTTCTGGTCATAACGGGCTAACTCAGCTATGAGAGTTGCAATTGTTCAGATTCATACTTCAGCTGATATACCATACAGCTGGTATGTTTATTAATAAAGTGACAACGGTAGAATGTAAAAAAGAAATATTAATAAAAGTTTAGACCTATTCTATTGAGAAATCAGTATATGAATTTAGTTGACAATACAAACAATGGATTTTTAATTGCACGCCTCATACAAACTCATTAATTGTGGTTAATCATTCTATAAATGAGTACATTATTTTGAATAAATTTTATTCAGCTTCCTCCAAGTGAAGGCTGCCATAAAATTGTTGTTGTTTTAGTAAATGGTAGATAAACAATTGTAATGGGGGAAAAAAAAGAAAACAATGGAGAAGGAAACGAAAAAGAAGTAACACAATTAATTATAAATAATTGAAAACGACTAAACAAAACATCATTAATTTCAGAAGAAAAATAAAATTTCCTGGTATCTATTTGCTATCAGGCGATCACAGTTCTATTTAGCACTAGTTGCAAGACCCAACTTAGGTGAGCAGATCGCTATAGGAAAGAGATCAATCTATTTAAATGTAGAGATGGTTTCTTAGGATTTTTATAGATCCCTTCACTGCAGACAGAGATACTTCAGTGACAAGAGTTTGTCCTAGACCAAACTGCTTGCAAAAATGCGCGAATCGTTTTGTGATGGTCCCTCTAGCCCCAATCAGTAATCCAATAACTTCGATCGACGTTAGATGGTATTTTTTCCTTATAATATGGCAGCCTTGGCGAGAACGTGACTCGCGAGACATTGTGGCTCGCAGTGATAGCTGTGCATTTCTAACCTCCGCCAACCCCCACCCTCTCACTCACTGAAGTCAAACTCCGTTCCATTTGTATTTGTCTCTGACCTGCGAGTGGCATATGTCTCTCTCGAAACCATGTACGAAAGTTCCAAGTAGGATGGGAGGACGCATTTTTTTGCTGTCAATATGATGGGAATATTAAATGTATGATTTGTTCACAAGTATTACGAGGAAAACGGTTTTATAACATAAAACGGCATTATACTACATGTTACTGATGAAACCTTAAAAGGTTAAGTGTTATTGTTGTTGTCATCATCATCATCTCTGTACGTCGACCCTTTTTCAGCAGATGTAGAATAATGCGGTTAGCTCTTCAATTTGAACTCACTGATTTACTGTGTGATGTCAAATGAAAACTAGATGTAAGGAATTGACAAATGTTGCACTTTCAAATCTTTGCCAAAAAATAAAATATCCGAAGCTTCGTTCTTTCGCTTGCTCTGTTGAAGCCATGTTCGCTACAACTTACGTTTGTGAAAAAATATTTTCAACAATTAAAATAGTAAAAACCAAATTTAGATCACGATTGACAGACAAATACCTTCTTTATCAACTACGACTGGCAGTAAGTGACGTAATTCCTGATTTTTTAACTTTGTCGCAGAGACATTCTGAAGACAGTTAATTTTAGGTTGTGATATTGTTCATTTATTGTTCATTTCTTTCTTCGTTACACGTACTAAACATTAGTTTGTAGCCTTGTACTGTATAAAATTATATTTAAGTGCTTGACGTAAGGAAAATGAAAATCCGTTAATAAGTCAGACAATTGCTTCACTTCCCCTTCAGGTGTACGCTTCCCTCCATAGGTGCTATGCACGTTGCAGGTTACACAGTGGCTCGGCGCACGATTACATTTTCGCCACCGCTGTAATATGGTATAGTGGGATCGTATATGTCGCATGTTTTCTGATGTACCTCAGTAGGTTGATTTTCGTACATTTCCATCATTACAGTTGGATCAATTATGAATCCGCTTGTTGATCTTGTCGGGATAGCGATGATGTCAGTGCGCCTTGAAGACCCATTTGTGGACAAACCATATACAGAAGGAAGGAAAACGTTTGGGATGACCAAGGAAACGGTAAACGGACCATTAATATAGGCTATATGAAGAATAAACGAAGTAAAGTAATTTAAACTTTTATGTTGTTGAGTTCTCAAACTTCTGCCTTTTATAGAAGTGGAAATAATAATTTTAAGTCAGAAGATAAAAAAAAACTATACAGCAATGAAGAATTGTTATTAATTTATTGGCATTTTTCAAATTTTTAAATATAAAATGTAAAACATAAAAAAAAAACATTTCATGATAATTACCATACGAACGCTTTGTAATTTCTGATGTGGGAATGTTAATATCAGTACTAAGTTGTACAAAAACGAATTATGGGACTGACTCTCGTCGGCATTATGCCTTTATCGTCCGATTTTCGCAGACCAACTAATCCACAACATATAAATTTGCTGCTACGTACATGCTTGTGCTTGTGAAATCACTGTTAAACCGCACGTATGATCCGGTAACAGATGCGATGTAATTTAATAAATTAGTTAATTCTGTGAAGTGCTATTACATCGCATTACGCTGTAATACTAATAGCGCTTCGTAGTTATGGAATTCGTTTTTAATTAATAGAGACAGACAGAATGGTCTTGAATTCTCGGTGAAGCGACTAATATAATGAAATCGGTAATTTTTTTCGATGTTAGTAAAGGTCAAGTTTTCATTAGGGACTGACGCTTAAGTCTCATCCACCAGAATGGAAGACTTTTACTTTTATTCGAAAACAATTTTAAGAGATACAGCAGTTTTGTACTTCTAACAGGAGTGATAACGCTAAGTTTTCAATCGATGATTTTTATATTTCACGAGCTAAAACGTACCTTGAAACACACCGTGACTTCATTAATCCATATGTGAAGAGAAAGAAGACGAAAATGCACGAAAAGAAAGGAAAAAGAGTAGAAGGGAAGAAATAAATAAAAAGAGAATAAGGGGCAGCTAAAAAGGGAGGAGGAAAACAGAAGAAAAGATTGGAGAATAGAAGAAAAGAAGGGGACGACAAAAGGTGAAGCGAGAGAAAGAGAGGTGATCAGGGGAAGATGGGAGTATTAAAAGAGTACAGAAGAAAGACGAGAATGTAAGAAGGGAAGGAGCTAAGCTGAAGAAGAGAAGAGAAAGTAAAGTAGAGGAGGAAGGTTGAGCTGGAGAAGACAAAAACATATAAATTAGGAGAGTAGGCCTGAGCTGAAGGAGACAAGGAGACGTAAGGTTAAGGAAGAGGAAGGTTAATCTGTGAAAGATATGTAAACATAAGTTAGAAGAAGATTAATCTGAAGATGACTAGAGGACAGAAATTAGAGGAGGGAGGCTGAGCTGAAGAAGAGGACATGAAATAGTAGAAGATTAATCTGAAGAAGAGAAAAGGACATGAATTAGGAGAAAATTAATCTGAAGAAGACAAGAGGACGTAAATTAGAAGAGGAAGGTTGAGTTGAAGAAGAGAAGAGGACATGAATTAGGAGAAGATTAATCTGAAGAAGACAATAGGACGTAAATTAGAAGCGGAAGACTGAGCTGAAGAAGAGAAGAGGACATGAATTAGGAGAAGATTAATCTGAAGAAGACAACAGGACGTAAATAAGAAGAGGAAGACTGAGCTGAAGAAGAGAAGAGAACATGAATTAGGAGAAGATTAATCTGAAGAAGAGAATAGGACATAAATTAGAAGAGAAAAGCTGAATTGTTGAAGACAAGAGGACGTACATTAAAAAAGGAAGGTTGGACTGAATTAAATAACGTATGAAGATGAAGAGGAGAACAAGGAAATTAGAAGAGGAAGGAAAAGCGAAAGAATATAACAGGGCTGTCACACATCTCTGCAGTAAATTACTGTCATTATTTTTACAAATGGGATGATCGCTGGTCTGAGCCAATTAACTGTCTTTCGTTTTCTGAAGCTGCTATAATGCAAGTATATGTTATGAAAAATATAAATACATGCATACGTAAGTGTTCTGCCCATGGGCATTTCATCAACTGTTTCAAGAGTTTAGGGGTTTCATCCGTTTCATCCTCACTCTTGTAAGGATTAAGAATGAACGTTATGATAGTACATTCACAATTAATGGGTCTCTATTTACGTTGTCACCATGAAGTAGGACCGAAGGAAGGTAAATATACATTTACTTTCCAGTAACGGAACCTGAGTGCGCTGTCTTTATAAATAGAAATGCTATAACTGGGAAGATTAACATGGCCCAACCACGCGCAGAGAGGAAGGCTCTTTCTTCTCACGCCGGTCTCTACAGAGGAGATCATATCAACTTGATTTACTGCGCATACCATGTTTAACTCAGGTCCCAAACGCGCCGAGGGGAAGGCACTTCCGACAGTCGCTACAGAGGAGATGATGTCATAGTTTACTGCGCATACCTATACTAGGTCCATGTCTTACATTCCCAGCTATACTCCTTGAGTAACAGCAGATAGTCGACAGTTTAACAACATTTAACTTCGAGGTATTTGGTGTCGGTGGAATTGGTACCAGCGAGATGAGACAGAGTTTGTTTGGTATTACCTGATATTCTTCTTACAGTTGGCGAAAACTAGGCAAGAAACTCAACCAGATGATCAACCAAATCGAGAATCGAACCTATGTCCGAGTGCAGTTCCATATCAGCAGGTAAACGCGCATATTGTCTGAGCTACGACGATGGCGCTAAAGATTATCATGAAAAATAAGTATAATATAGCTCTCACAAACAAACGTTCTCATGGGAGCAGATGAAAAAGTTAATTTTTTTTCATCCACCATGTTAATAATGTGAAAACAAGAAGTATAAATTATGGCCACTCGAACGCAATTACGAGGTTCGTAAAAAGTAAGTTTCCCTGGGGGAGTTTACAGAAAGAAAACACAGTTTCACGGAAAGATTTATGGGAACAAATACAGCAATTGAATAACCCCCCACAGAAAGAAGTGTATATTATACATTATTTCCCTATGTACTTAAGCCCGTATTCCTTTTATATTTTAGTAGGTTACTTTACATATAGGTTATTTAGCGTCTGAATGAGATGGAGGTGATAATGCCGGTGAAATGAATCCGGGGTCCAGCAACTAAAGTTACCCAGCATTTGCTCATATTGGGTTGAGGGAAAACTCCGGAAAAAACCTCAACCAGGTAACTTGCCCCGACCGGGAATCGAACCCGGGCCACCTGGTTTTGCGGCCAGACGCGCTAGCCGTTACTCCACAGGTGTGGACGCCCTTATTCCGAAGGGTATTCAGTTGAACTATTTTTCAACATATTCCCCACCGCAATTGAGATATTCGTCATACCACAGGATCAACATTTTCATCCCTATGTCGTAGAAGTCTGCCGCCTGAGATCGAAATCGGTGTGTGACATCCGTCTGCACCTCTCTATCGAGTCCAAAATATGACAATATCTCAATTCCGTTGGGAAATATGTTGAAAAATAGCTCAACAGTTGTATCAGTTCCAATACATTTTTCCAATGAAATTGTGTTTTCTTTCTGTAAACGGCCTCTTATTTTTTACGGCCCTCGAAATTGCGCTTGAGTGGCCAAAATTTGCACAATCACTTGTTTTTATATTATTAACATGGTGGAAGAAAAGAGACTAACTTTTCTAAATGTCCCCATGAGAATGTTTGCTTGTCAGAGGCTTGCATTCTTCAATCTGGGCGTAAACGACTGAGTGTGAGTGCTTTATAAAATTGTTGATGTGACTCCGTTAGTGCACATACTTCAATCTGAATTTTTGCCAGCTCGGAGCCTTGCTTGTGACAGTGTTGCAGTGAATTAGAGCTATTGGAAATACTCCCGTAGTAGTGGGGACTTTCGAATAGCTGCCTTCTCTTGTGTCTCATCGCCTTGAAGCTGGTCATGAATGAAACAATACGATGTTTTTTCCTTCTCTTAGATTGAAATGCATTTCTTGATCGTACCAATGTTTGTGTTTGGAATGAAGTAATTTGATATACCAGCGCATAGCATTCAGCGCGAACGTTGATTGTATCCTGCAGAACATCTATAGCCATAAAAACAAATGAAACGGAATAGAAAATAGTGATGAAGCTGGGAACTCATGTAAACTTCTAGCAATAAAAATCGCATGGATATTTAAAGACAAACATTACTCTGCGCTCGATCTCTTCGGAGTGTTTTCTCCTATGGGTCTGAATTTAGATATAGAAGTTGAAACTGTATTTACTGTATGCACAGGAAAGAGAAGAGTAAGAAAGGTTATGTCTTTCTTCCTTTGGACGGAGGAGGAAACCGAAGGCTATGACGGCAGCCTCGAATGGCCTTAATGTGCTTTATCATTCCTTTACTTAGGAATATTTTTTGAAGTCCGAACTGCCGCTTTCTTTGTAGACAGCGTAACTCACAAACATTCTGATGCGGGCAGATAAAAAAGTTAAATTTCTTTCTTTCACCATGTTAATAATGTCAAAAGAAGTGCTTCTAGAAATTATGACCACTCGACCGCAATTATGAGGGCTGGAATAAAATAAGTTCGCCAAGGGCCGTCAACAGAAAGATAACATAATTTCATTGGAAACATTTATTGGAAGACACAGCAATTGTTGAGCTAATTTTTAACATATTTCTCACTGGAATTGAGACATTTGTCATATCATGAGATCGACAGAGAGGTGTAGACGGCTGCCAAACACTGGTTCCAATCGCAGGCGGCTGACTTCTACGACACAAGAACACAAAAACTGATCCCATGGCATGACAAATGTCTGAATTCCAGTCGGGGATATGTTGACAAATACCTCAACAATGCTGTATCCGTTTCAACAAATCTTTCCATGCAATTGTGTTTTTTTTTGTAAATGGCCTCAGGGAAAATCACTTTCTGGACGGCCTCGTAATTGCGGCCGAGTGGCCAAAATTTGTATAAGCGCTTCGTTTGTCATTATTAACATGGTGGAAGGAAAAAATGTAACTTTTTTATCTGCCCCATCAGAATGTTTGCTTGTCAGATTTGTTGTAGGCTAGAATTATTAGTGGTGAAAATTCTTTCTTTAATAAGCAGTTTTTTTTTTTTTACTTATTGAGTTTATTAAGTTTTATTATAATTACACTGCTATAAATTATAACTTTTCTTGGAAAATTTCCTTATTAAGCTTTTTCTTGTTTACTGATATTTCTGAATTCTATAATTGTACTGACTCTTACACTTTTGCTATGTCATACTACTTTTGACCAATAAAACTGTACGAAAGGACGTGTTTCAACCAATCATGGCTGCTGATCGCTACAATTTTATCACTTCCCTAGCATTTGTTTATTTCTTATCACTTCCCTAGCATTTGTTTGCCAACATTTCAAACTGCAAATTCTTTACGGTACTATAACACACGCTTTGCGATCGTCATTTGTTTCCCGCATAGATAGTCAACTGAAAAGGACGGCTTCGTTCAAACGTTTTGGTGAAGCTAACTTTAGTGAAATAGAATTTTAGTAAATCAATTAATACCTATGTCATTGTATTAAAGTACTTTATTTCTTCTAATCTTTATATACTTTCTTCTGTTTTTATCACCTCCCTACCATTTGTTTCTTTGTTTGTCAACATTTCAAATTCTTTACGGTACTATAAAACATGCTTTGCAATCGTCATTTTTTTGCCGCACAGATAGTCAACTGAAAATGTCGCCTCCGTTAAAACGTTTTGGTGAAGCTACAATTAGTGAAATAGAATGGGTCTATTAGTAAGTCAACTGATATTTTATTTTATGAGAGTACTTTATTTCTCCTAATCGTGTAATAGTCAATTAAATCCCACTCGAGTTTTGATTTTCTATAGATAAATCAAAATCTTTATTGAGATTACTATTGATAAAATTGTAAATAGTCCTGAAAATTTTACATTAATAAGCAGTTTTTTTAGTCCTTTGTCCCCACTTTGTTCTCCTTGTCGTGCCCTTGTTCTCCTTGTCTCCCTCTTGTTTTCCTGGTCTTGTCTTCATTTTCTTTACCTTTCCTTGTACTCCCTGTGTTCCCCTTGTAGCGGCTAGTGGGAGTTACATTTTTATATGATGATCAATACCAAAGTTCGGTACCATTTTATCTTACTAAGCATCTCTTTAGTGCCTAATTAATTTTTCTGTACTTTATAATTGTACTGATAGAATTATAAATATTTCTGAAAATTTTCTACTAATCAGTTTTTTAGCTGCAATAGGTAGCGAAATCCGGTTACGAAAACCAGCTATGGGGGCTCATCATGCTAACCACACGATACCTCCATTCTGGTTGGATGATCGTCCACCTCTGCTTCGGCATGTGGCCGTGAGGCCAGCAGCCGGCTAGTCGGTCTTGGCCCCTCGTGGGCTGTAGCGCCACGGATTATTACTAATAAAATTATAAATATTCCTACAAACTTTCCACTTACAAGCAATTTCTTAGCTTCTTATCTTCCCCTTATTCTCTTTGGTTTCCCCTTGTTCTTCTTGTCTTCTCCTTTATTTTAGTGGGTTTTTTTACGACGCTGTATCAACATCTCAGGTTATTTAGCTTCTGAATGAAATGAAGGTGATAATGCCGGTGAAACGAGTCTGGGATCCAGCACGATAGTTACGCAGCATTTGCTCATATTGGGTTGAGGGAAAACCCCGGAAAAATTTTACGTCAAGGAGAGAAAGATATTTGCCGTCATTTCCCATAGGCTAACTATGGTCCTGGAAAACAACTAAGGTCCACGATACAACCATTCAAATTTTGTACTTCATAACTTAGTATCTCTAACTCCAAGGTTATGTTCGTCAATTTGAAGATTGGTTTACGAAATGGAGAATTAACATTAATACTGCTAAAACTCTAGCCGTTATATTCTCTAAGAGACGAGTCCAACTACCTCAAAGCATCAGTGTATTCGGAAACTACATCAATTATGAACTTAGTGTCAAATATTTGGGTATTCATTTAGATAGAAGGCTCACGTTTAAACAGCATATAGAGACGATTGTAGCCAAAGCGCATGTTAAACGTTTGAGACTTTATCCACTATAACGTAGCTCTAAACTTTCACTCAAAATAAAGAAAGTATTTTACTACTCACTCATCAGATCCGCCATCTTGTACGCCTGCGAAGCTTGGGGGTTTGCTGCCAAGACTCATCTATTAAAAATCCAACGTGTACAAAACAGAGTAGCAAGAATGATTACCAATTCACCACGTGGACTTCGCATCGCCCAACTTCATGAGGACCTGGGTCTCGAAACCATCCAGAGCATCATAATCCGACGCATCACTCATCTCTACGGCAGATATCTACAAGAGCATCCAAATCCACTTCTCAACGCTCTTGGAAATTATAACATCATAGGCCCACACAGACGTCCAAAAGCTTTACTAGCCAATTGATCCAATAATTTTTGTTGTGTATATGTAACTTTTTGTTCAAATGATTTTGTATTATTAAAGGCTGGCCTCCTCATGTTTCTTATGAAATCCAGACAAGGCAAACACCTAAAGAAGGTGTGTTACTTGAAACAAATTGCATAACTAAAGTTATGCATCACGTCATGTGATTGGTTGGTTGGTCGTATCTCGTTTATTTATATTTTTGCTGTACTGTAGTTTGAAGTCAAGTCACTGCAGCTATCTACGAACGGTCTATGTTACTTCTACAATGTTCTTTGAATGGCTGTATCGTGGACCATAGTTATGTTCCAGGACCATAGTTATGGGAAATGACGGTATAAATTTTATTCGACACCTAAGAAAAACGAATAAAAAGAAAAAAAGAATTCGTCACATATTGAAGTACAGATCACAATGGAAGAGAGATGTTGGCCGATCGTGAAAGAGAGGGCAAACTTTTGTTGCAATAAGAGATGCTCCCAGTACCTGATATGAAGTTGATGATGATGATTATGATTATGGTGATGATATATTGCACTATACTATACTCCAACCAGGAGAAAGTCTCAGGGGAATGAGACGTAGAAGGGTATGCTGTAAATGAATGTTGATGTCATAAGATGTCATAAGGTCACACACGTGGGTACACGCATCTCCATTGGCTAACTCTCAAAGCATAAACAATAACACTGATGCACACATTTATACTACCCTAGTTACAAAATTAGATCAAGGTTAATCTCCTGGTCTTATAGTCCCTGCATGCAGAAAATAACATTTGCTGGAGAGCGCATGTTTTTTAAACTGACTTTAAACGGTAATATTATCTATCTACTTCGCTCCATTAGGTGACGCAATAGTAAGCACATTCCTTTCACGATTAGTCTCCTGGTTGGAGAACAGTAGGAAGCCTGTCTTGTATTGTGTAACATTTAGCGTAATATGATGGAAGTATTCGCATTTGTTAATCTCAATTTCAGACTCGCATATTATAATATACATTTCTATTACTAATTATACGATACATATTTCTGACTAAAACAGCAATATTGAATGTCACATTGTCCCTTTTATAATTCAATGCTGTTGCAGTTTGTAGCATACTTGCAAATTAATTTACATTTTTGTTGGGGAGCATCCTCCAGTGGAAAAATTTTAATGAGAATATTACGTGGAATTATGCCATCAGTACATGAATTTATACTGGCATGCAATATCGAAACAGTGAATACATTAACAGTTGAATGAAACTCCAGACATGATGTGGATCGTTCTGAAAGCGCCGTATTAATCTAGATTTGCGGGCTCGTCGCTTTCTTTTAATGAGCATTGCACGGATTAAATTTTAATGTTAATCACTGTCATAAAACGTAACCGCTTATTGAGTGGTCACCGCGGAAAGCGTTATTGTTAACAGTTCATTGGGTTAGAAATCTGATCTCCCGCTGTTGAATTAAATGGAACCATCGTTCCGAATTAAATTTGGACTGCTGCTGATGTTTTCGTTTCGACTAACGGTGTATCATATATTTATATATTTCATAACAAGCATTTCAAACAGTTTGTTGTGTGACTGTTATCATCAGACCAATTGAACTACTACATGCTGCCCCTGTCAACGTTTAACACGAGATTGTGTTGTTTTTACCACAAACCAAATCTGATGTGTGAGGTAAATGATAAAAGCTAGTCCTCATAACGCGAATAAGTTTATTATCATTATCATCATCATTATTATTATTATTATTGTTTTTTTATTTTTTTTCTCTCGCTGTTATTAAATAATCGTTTTAACATCTTCGGTCATGTCCCGAGTTAATCTTTTGGGTGAAATCCGAAGGCCTGTGTACTATTGTTGAGACTGGTTCTATTGTCATGAACTAGATGGCGACTGTGTATGTGTTACTGATTTGTTATGAATATGATTTCGGTGATGAATGAGACCGGTGATATTCAGGGATGTTGTGGCCCGAATTTCCTGCCATTTGCCTTACGGTTGAGGAAAAACCCTGAAAATCCTCAACGAGGAAATCCACTCCGACCGGGAATCGAACCCGCGCCCTCTGCGTAAGAGACCATCATGCTGACCCCTACACCACAGATGTGGTCTATTATTATTATTATTATTATTATTATTATTATCATTATTATTATTATTATTATTATTATTATTATTATTATTATTATTATTATTGTCTGCGGGTATAGCTATCAGCTAAACACTGAGTACTTTAAATTTCGAAGCTCATAAATTCTAGACGACATGAACTGGTTTACCTATTCTTCTGTGAGGTCATCAAAGGAGACATCAACTGCGAGTCTTTCATGAGTAAAGGGCGGAAAAATGTGCGTTATGCCTTAAGTTCAGTATCAACGGACTATACTGTTATCATTCACTCACATAAACAGAGACAAGAGAGTACAGTCAGTTAATGAGAACCTCAGCACTCCAATCGATCTATAAATACTGTAATGAACTGTAATATAGTTATGCTGATTTAAAAACTTACCTCAAATGTTAACTGCCACCGCCTGGATGATTAAAGGATGCATTGCACTGAACCACATTATACATCCGTAAATTATCGAAAAAGAAAGTTCGACGTTTCTCACTCAAACTGTTTCTCATCATCGAAAAGCTTCTTTCCTTGTCACAAGATAGAGGTGTGTTTCTTGCTGTTACAATGCCGCTCTATGTAATATTTCCTACGTATTTTAATTTCACATTTGCATGTGGTATAGAAAATACTTTCTCCTTGCGGAATCAAAATCTCTCTTACATATTTATTTCTTACACTGTTTAATTCCAAATTCTTCGACTTAGGTATTTTCAATCACTTTTACACAACAATACCATCTACACAAGAGCACCATACGACTGGAAGTTGACACTGAACGTCATTTGTTGGTTCCTACTTGTATTGACTCCCTCTCGTAGTGAATTTATGTTATTGTGCATGTACTTGTAACGTCATCCATACTTCAGACCAAACTAACCTGTATCGCGTGGTAACGCACTTTTTTCCGCCCTCTATTCATGAGTAATATCAGCTTACGTATTCCGACGAGTGACTTGAGAGTTCACAAACTATTATATATTAGAAATTCTAAACATCTCTCTCCAGTCTCGAGATGCATTAAAATTGCTAACATGCAATGATCCATTCAACGTATAGGACTTGACTCTGATCGAGGTTCTGGCTGATACGTAGGCTACATCTATTATCAAGCAATACATCTCACTGGACGATGTGTCAGAGGAAGAACAAATTGTTTGTATACGGTACATCTGAAGTCTGATGAATGTAATATGCATCTAGTCAGCAATGTATGCAATGGAGTGGGAAAGGAACTGGCCACCCCATTATCTCCTAGTCTAGTTGCCTCATGAGTGATGCCTTGTTGGTGTCACTTATGTAGCCCAGACCTGTCTCCGGACAATTGACTAAACAACAACAATGTATATACTTATTTATTCTTGGCAGTGACAAATTTTATTACATTTTTTTATTGTTTTATATAATCATTAAATATAAGTATTCTGTGTTATTTGATGTAATTTTATACCATACAGTCTCAATAATACTAATTTATATTAGTTCTTATTTTTGTATCAGCAGTGCAGAACTTTTATTGGCCAACAGCTGTTGACCAGCATAAATACATAATTAATTAATTAATTAATTAATTAATTATATTTTTGCTATTAGTATTATTATTATTATTATTATTATTATTATTATTATTATTATTATTATTGGCTTAAATAATGCTGGGTGGTAGAGGTCTATGACTTCTTTCCTCTGTTAGAGTTCTGTACATACATGTAACGCTTTCGACTTTCACGCCACTTACCGCCAACGTGGTTCTTCATATTGGTGTTTATTTTTATCCCGATCTGCTTTTACCGAATATGAGGTCCCTAGCGAAAGTGGACGATAATTCAATCCTGACTCACTATATCGTATTGCGAAACCATCGTGCTATAAGCAAATTATGTACGTGGCTCTTTCCCAAATCTACCCAATATGCTAAGTTTGCGTAAGTTAGTTTTAGTTTTAATTTAATTTGTTTTAGGTTTATTCAGTTTTTAGTTATATTTCAGTTTATTTAGCTTCGTATCGATTTGTTTAGGTTAGTTAAGTCTTCTTTAGATTGATGTCCATTATTTGTTTAGGTTTTGTTTTATGGAGTTTAGTTTTTTCTTTGAAATTGTTTTCCTTTGTTTAGGTTACTTTTGCCTTGTTTTGTTTAGTTTTACTTTGTTTAATATAGTTTTGTTTTGTTTAGTTCAGTTTCTTATTGTTTAGGTTAGTTTTATATTGCTTACAAGGGAGAGTTTTCAGTAGAGTACAATGGATTTGGCTGAAAGTGTCAGTGTATACTAATTTAAGGTTCCTGAAAACCATGGTGAATATCTCTCGTTTCGGAATTGCATATTTCTGAAAACACAGGAATTTTAAAAATCTGGATTGCATATCGTTCTTGTGCAAAACTTGCTCATAACCTACTTGTAGAGAGCACTAGAGGCGAAGAAACTACTTTCTTCCACGCCTGTTAGAAATCTAGAAGTGGAATATTTTCACATTTGCTTTTAAGACGAAATGGCTAATTATTTAGGGTAAACTCACCTGTTATGTTCATACATGATAATGCGGGTTCACCAAGAAATGTTCAGGACGTAGCATCTTTTCACAATACAGTTATAATTAATGTTGTGGGATTTAATCGATTAATCGATCAATTTCTGTTGTAAGAATAATGGATCAAAAATATTTAATTGAATAATCGAGTCGATTAAAATTAATCGGTTGTAGTTGATATTAATTATTATTTTGTTAATACAAACTCATACTAAAAATTCCGACAATATTTTTCTCTCGGAAATTGCTTACTTAAAAGCACAATAGTACTGTTATTTTTTAATTGTAAACTAGGCAGCGTAGGGAAAATCTTTGCACAGTTCAGAAAGAGATGGAGATATGACAGTGACCTAGTCTATCTCTATTGAAAGTTGAAACACAATGCGAAACCCTTATTAAGTTTCATGGTTTTCCAAGAAAACTTCACCTTGTTGTCAGCTTATCTTCCTAGCATATGAAATACATACTTTTCTGGGATTCGTCCCGCTCATCTCTTATAAAATAGCCATGTCTACACTGTGTGCAAGTCAGAGCGTAACTACCTTCTTCTCTTTCTAAAATCCGGTAATTCTATTACAATAAAAGCCAGTCTTTTGTTTCGACCGCTGTACTTTTTGCGCTTACAGTTTCTGTACTGAATTTGTACAGTATATGAAGGTTCTGTGTTTAGTTTGATAAAGAAAAATAAAATCAGTTTTCTCTGGTTTGTGAAAAGTGTAAACCCCATTATGTCGTCTGAGAATTCGAGAGTAAACTCGGTGAAACGTTTGGATTTAAATTGAACGATTGTGGAGAAGTGCTTGACAGGAAAAAAGTTTTTTCGTGTTTAGTGATGCAGGAAACATTGTTATTAAACGCAGAGCGGCACTTAATTCGGAGCATGTGAATGTACTCACATGTTTAAAATTATGGATGAAGCAGTATTAACTAACTAGGTGAGTCTTCATACTTTTTGTTATTTATGTTTGTCTCAAAAATTCCCGGAGAAATTGACACAATAAATATTATAAGCCTCATAATAAATATGTTGGTAAGTAATTAAAATACAGTAATTGCTTTGTAATATAACGATACAATACATACAGATATACAACATTTAATACTTATGCTTAGCCCTATCACTGAACACAATTTAAATTTAACAACAATTGTATATTACAGTATATTAAAACATTTCTTCAACTCGATCAAAACTCGATTAATATATCGATTAAATTCAAATAGTTAACCGATTAAATATTTTGATCGATCACCAGCACTACTTATAATGACTGCTTCTTCACACTCATCGACGCAACAGACTCTATTTCCCACTCTACAATTTGGGAAAACTTTGGAAAATAGTCAGCAATATAATAAAACCAGACAGAATTGAAATTTCCACTGTAGACAGAAACGTTACGAATGATAAGCATTCAGTCGTAGATTTTCACCTACATCTTGTGAGAACTCACAAAGTAGATTCTATCAGATTAATTAATTAGCTTCAAAACAGATGTTTAATTGGTATATTACTTGGTAGATTCCCGCTGATCAACGTCATAAAGGTGGATGACTTTTTGTCTCCATCGTCTCTTGTTGGGCGGTTGTGGCAGTTGTAAGGTTAGTACTTTCGTGTTTGAAGGGGAGTTTTGTCTTTAGCAAGCAAAGTTGTTTCTTTTTTTTATTATTATTCCTTATTCGTGGAAGTCTTTTTGATTAAAGACGCGAGCGAGTTGAAGTGCTTTACGACTCTCTGCTCACTCCTGTATAATAATGTGCCGTGCAAGGCATTTGCACTGCCTAATCCTTTTCGTACTTTCACAATATTTACGACAAGGACAGTTCTAAACAAACTGGCTTCATGTTTCGGCAGATATTCTTCATGTCTTATCTTTCCGTTATCTGTGTATCGTCTGTTTACCCGTACCTATAGTTACACCGAAACCTGTATTATAAGACCACTGGTCTTTGGGAAGGCTGGTCGCTTAGTTTGGGGCGGGGGCTTTTTACTCAAATTATAAGTTGAACTACTTTACGCACATGAAATAAAAAAAAAACTAGATATGTATTTAAAATAGATGCTGAAGCTTTCCTTTCGACGCGACGTGATAATTCAAAACATTCTCGGGCTTCCAGCCA
Organism: Periplaneta americana; assembly: GCF_040183065.1. Classification (NCBI taxonomy): domain Eukaryota; kingdom Metazoa; phylum Arthropoda; class Insecta; order Blattodea; family Blattidae; genus Periplaneta; species Periplaneta americana. Next base: position 75,344,231 of record NC_091117.1, on the reverse strand, counting down.
GGTAATAAGTTGGTGATCCACCGCTTCGAGGATGTTCATCTTCCTCGTATTTAATTTGTGTTGATACATAACTTTATTACAGTTTTACCGTGTAAATCATTACCAGGCAGCGCATTTGCTTTCCCAAACGTACAGCGGATCGAGTAGTTTCTTCTGGTACATCTCTCACGTGAATGCATAAGCGGGGTGGATTGTAAGCAGGCACGCATAGATTAATTATCAGCGTATTCCGAATCTCACCGGACCGGTGGACAACAATGACGTCACGCTGCAGCGAAATAGGAACAAAACTGCTGGAAGGTTCGATGGCTATCATGGCGGCTGTACAAGTTGTTGTCTGTGCTACGCTAGCAAGATTTTGCGAAATCGTTCAAAGAAAAGAGAGTACAGACGTGGACAAATTATTAGACTAAAACGTTTTCTTCGAAACATAATATAATTCGTCATATCAACTATCAGTATAATTCACAGAGTCGCTATTGTTGTAAATATGATTGTTTACATCTTCTGGTATATTTTTCCAATGGTTAAGTATTTTTTCTGACTATGCTGGTACTGCTGTTGTTTTAATTATATACCCCAGAAGATATTCTCGCAAGGCTTGCAGGCCTTCTTGCAGGAAGACCGGACATGAACGAAATTGAAAATCTGTGATCTGTACTGAAGAAGAAAATGAATAGAAAGAGGCTTACAACAAAACATGGACTCATTTAAGCACTGTCTGATATCTGGCTAAATGATGCTGATATTCAAAGAAAGTGTCAAACTTTGGTTTTCCAGCATCCCTCACAAAATCAACGTGTTAATAAAGAATAAGGGAATGTTCACAAAATATTAGTAACCTCAAGATTCAATTTTCTGTTCATTATTCCTGTGCAAAATACATTTTTGTTCATTATTTCTGCAGATAAATACAGCTTCGTTGCACATATAATTAATTTAATCTAATAATTTGTCCATGTCTGTATAAACAATTTATTTCTTGAACCAGTAGTAATAACTGGTCCCTTGACATAGTCGCTCATAAGCCATTAACATATTGTTTTTACGTTGTGCTCATTACAAACAATACAGGAGAACCAAAGCAGAACACACCGCCATGACACAACAGTGCACGATGTCATTCGTCTGCTAATTCCCGCCCTATACAAGAACTAATCAGATTCACTGATGGAGACTGCCACCACCCCTGCAAGCTGATGGAACCGGTGCGACAACGGTGTAGCATCAGTGACGTCATCGTTGAAATTCGGAATATCGTGATGCCATCTGATTGCTCACCGCTGAGATTCGGAATACTCTCTATGAATCATAGTGCAATACAGGTGCTCCATCATCGATGTTGTTTATGTAAAACACCAAGTTACGACTACATTATGTTCTGATTCTAATACTGAGTAAGTTGCATTTTCATTCAGACTTTTGTTTTAATATTATTTTAATTGATCAATCAATGTTATGTTGTATTTCGTTTCAATCCGTATTTTTGTAATAAATTTTGTAAGTGGGATCGTCTCTCAACACAAGTTTGTCCCATTCCGATATCGCTAGAGCTTAATTTAATTTAACTTAATTTTTAAAGTATATACTTTCTGACAGAAATATTTCTTTATTACTTCCTTTAATTAAGTATATCATGTTTTCCTACTATGTTCTATAACAGTGATATTAAAGCAAGCGCATTTTTTTGACCTTGACGTCTTGCGCGGGCATCAAGCGCTATGTATGGAAGGAGGAAGGATTATGTATATGAATAAGCAGCCTGTTGGATTAAGAAAACAGTGATATACAAACTTCAAACTGAACGTGAAAATTTATGTCGTTATTTTTATATGGCTTCTTTCTGTTTTATATTATCTATATTGTCTGTAAAACAAAAGTACTAACACTAATTTCTTAATATTGCAGTTGTGTTTTAAACGTTAATAACATAATAAAGAGTTAAGAAGGAATATTCACTTAAATTTCATAGTAGTACAATTATACTGTACTAAGTGAATAAAACACATCCCCACGGTTGCGGGTTCGATCCCGGGCCAGGTCGATGGCATTTAAGTGTGCTTAAATGCAACAGGCTCATGTCAGTAGATTTACTGGCATGTAAACAGTAGTTGCTATGTTAATTCGTTTCCTTACAAACATTTCGCATGCGAATATTTTCAAAATCTTTAATGCATAGTCTTCAGTAATACGTATTTACGATATATTAATTTAGGGAAACATTGTTTCAGTACCTGTAAGGCTACTAATTAAACATATCCGAAAATTTCACTTTTCTGTAAAAAAAAGTTGAGGAAATATTTCTTTTCAATAACAAGCAGACTTGTGAAAAATGAGCATTAAAATTAAAACTTACATTCTTATAATGCATTTATACTTCTCAGACAAATCTAAAAATTAACATTTATACAGTTTTAATAAGCTCTCTTTGTTTATCCTTTAAATCAATGCTCTCCGTCCCTGTATATAACTCGACCAAGCGCTATATACTACCTCTTTCGTCTGTCTCTTTCCTTTCCACTGTAAAGTGCTCAGGCTCTCCTGGGCTCTAAAGCGCGTGCTTGCGCCTGTGGGCATCAGTTGACATGCCTGTTCTATAACATATTATGTTGTATATAGGTACCAGTTCAGTATTACTATCGATCTAATTATATATTCTGTCATATGTAGCACTAATATTCTGTAGAGTGCTAGTTTCGCAGTGTTAGTGTGTTTATGTGATTAAAAAGTAGCTACACAGTCAATTTTAATTTAGTAGCAATCCCACTTACATTTGTCATGCTCTGTTGTTGTTATTATTATTATTATTATTATTATTATTATTATTATTATTATTATTATTTACCTAACTAGGTTATACCTTTCGTAGCGTCCTGATGTAAGCATTTAGGGTCAGAGTTTGAACCCTAAAACTCCAGGGTATACTAACCGATAACTTCCCTAACTTGTTTGGAAACGAAAATGCGCTGCCTGCTCATTACTAAGATTAGGATAAAGTAGCTGTATCAGGATAGGCTGTACAGCTGTATAGAATAGGGCATGGACTTGCTTCAGACTAGGTAAATGATACCCCCCTCCACTAGCTAAAACTCTACCTGCTGGGAAGAGCGCTCTCCACCCCCTAGCTAAAACATCAGTGAATGGACAATTGGGGGACACACGGCAACTAGTTAATGTTTGTAAATAAAACGCACGGACCAAGAATGCCTATTCTGTATATAGCTACTTTATCCGAACCCTACTCATTACTTCCATTTAAGATTATCGTAAATTGAATTCTGCATCATTTTATTACATTTTTTAAATATTACATACTCTTAACTATCCTTGAACATATTACAAAGTTGATTTATATGATCTGTAGTCGTATAGTCTTTGAATAGAATTCCAATCGGTTATAATTTTTCCATTTGATTTTGAAACTGAATTAATCCGACTTTTGCCACATTTAAACTTTTCCGCAAATTTTATTCCAGATTCACTTCCGCTATTCACTTTGACTCGATGTTCCAATAATAATATACCTTTCAATTTACTGAACATGGTTTCACTCGTAAGAAATTTATATTGTATAATAAGAAATGAAACTATTAAACGAGCAGGCGTACAGGTAACCCGCGGTCAGACCCTGAAGGCCTTGTGCAGCGATGACACTCTTTAATAACAATCTCTTTCTCGATAGAAATTCCCACATTCCTTAGGCTAGACGCACAGAGGAAGAGACGAGACTGTCAGAGACAAAGAGGCTGAAGACAAATGTCAGAGACAAAATATCTTGCTTCTCTCAGTTTCAGTCATTATGGCATGTTATGAAGTTGTGCCTATTATTTTATATTTTTACCTGCTGTGTTTGGACGAAAAGCCAGTTTGCAAGTTTTGGATACATCCCGTCAACCAAAAGGGGAACCTTACACGTTTTTTAAATGAACTTCGAGACGATCATAATAAATTCAACTTCACACGAATGAATGTACAAGTTTTGACTATCTAATTCCATTGTAGTACTGGTGAACAGCAATGACACTGAAATCAAATTAATCTGAATCTCCTTCCGATACTCGGCAACGCTGATAATATGAAATAATGAAAGCAGAAGTACAGTACGATTATTTAGTCCTGTGAGTTGCCGACATTGTGCGCCTGGGTCAGGCGAGTCCATTAAGTTACGCCAAGGGGTGTTCGGGCTAGTCAGTCGCTTGCATTCAGACAGATAGGATGTCACGCGTGCGGTAGAGCGGTGTGTTTCCAGTACAGTTAAGCTGTACTGCATTTCTTTACTGACCGCTCGCCCTTATCTCTACTCCGGAGTTCTCCCCACTACTTCTATTACTTCCCCTCTTTCGCGTCACCGAGCTGTAAGGTAAATAATCGGTCTGTACGCGCATTCGTAAACTGGACTGTCTCTAGTTTCCTCGAGACGAGACGTAATTCCAGCACCTTCACTGTTTTGCCTGAAACAGTCTCTGACAGCCTGAGACAACCGTCTCTACCTATGTGCGGCTGATCCATAACAAACCATGTTAACTTTATCCTCGAGTCGGTCTCTGACAAAAATGACTCGTCTCAAGCTGTCTCGTTTCTTCCTATGTGCGTCCAGCCTTAGACGGCTTCATAGACGATTAAAGACTCGGACATTCTGCACGAATAGTTAAGAACTTGTCAAATTTCATTTTAACCTTGGATGATACAGATAAGTTCTCTTATCAAGCTCTCGGAATTTATTTAATAACTTAGATTAACTACTGCGTTGTAAACTTATAACACTATATTTTAATTTTGCATATGTTCTCTTAAAAAAGGTAAAATTAAGAACAATGCTATTTAGTGGCTGTTCGGTGGTCGGAGAGCGGGTGGCTCTTAAATGAGGTAAAAATACATTCGTTTTATGGTTTTTCACATCGGTTCTAGAAATAATTGGTCTTCTGATAGAGATTTTTCAGATAGCATAGATTTCACTGTATAGTAAAATTATTCATTCGTCAGTCACCTTCCGTCTTGAAATGTCACAAATAGGTTGGTGTTTCCTACCAAACTATTTACCTGTTTACCAATCTGTTCGCCTACCTCTGTCTTCTTGTTGGTTTATTCCAGTTGAAGAGCGTGGAAGCTTTCATTCATAAGTGAACAACTCTCGCGTCTATATTGTGTCAAGCGATGAGTTGGCCTTTTACAACAGAAAATATAGGTTGTATTAAAAATCAACAAAATACCACATACAAATAAAATCAACTATAATTTTAAAAAATCTTCAATATATCTATGCCTAAACAGTTGAAAAAAAAAGAGGAATTATTGGTACTGATTGATTTTTCTTGGCGTAATCTGCATTCTGAACAAAGGTAGTATTTTCTTCCTAGAAGAAAATGCCAAAAAAAAAAAAAATTATTATGACAAGGTAAAATACCACGATTGATTACTCTCAAAAGTTTATTTTGCCACTATCCACAAATTGTGTTTATGGATATACAGTCTTTGTATTCTTACCCATCGATATAAGAAAACAATTTGATTTTAATATAGGCTAAATGAAAAATAAAAACTAAAAACATTAGTCACATTGTTTTGGTCACGAGACATAATCATATACTTTGTCTTTTCGGGATTTACTTCCAAACCTATTTCTTTACTTGTTTCAAGTAAAATTTCCGTGTTTTTCCCTAATAGTTCATGGATTTTCTCCTAACATATTCACGTCATCCGCATAGACAAGCAGCTGATGTAACCCTTTCAATTGCAAACCGTCTCTGTTATCCTGGACTTTCTAATGGTATATCTTACAGTAAAGTTAAAAAGTAAAGGTGGTAGTGCATCTCCTTGCTTTAGCCAGCAGTGAATTGGAAAAGCATCAGACAGAAACTGGCCTATACTATGTTTGTAAATGAACGTAAATTATAGTTTAGCTCGTGTTAGATTCATGAGGATTATGAGGCATTTATTTTGTGATTATGGTTTTCCCCGAACGGATGTATTATACGTATTATAATTTCCCTTCTGGTAACATAATCATTATTAAAAAGTGTGAACACATTAATTGGAATTTTTGACAGCTGTTAAAATTGTATTTGCTCTTTAATTTGTTTATTTTTAAATAAAAGTATATGAATTGATGTTTAATTTTTATTTGTACTTTTAGTTTGAAATAACTAAATATAAAAGTACGATGTACCATGAATTTGGTGTCATTATTGATGGTTTAATCATACTTATTACCGTACATTTAACTTTAGAAGACGGTAGCCAGCGTCCATTTCTCAGAAGTGGACAGTAGGCTAAAAAAATGTTTTAGAACCTCTCACCTCTCCATCACTCTGTCCCTCAGGCAGTCTAGACATCAAAATCAATGTGTCCGATCTTCACTTCGTTTCTGTTGCATAGTATTCTCCGAATGCCGGCTGACAACGCGCAAAATGATTAGTCTAGGCACGAACGTGGTTGCCTGCTTAAAACCTGGATACTCAGGAATCATTAGATTAGTCAGCTGGTGTGGGTTGGAAATGCGCCTAATGAAGAATTATCACAGTTGATCAGCAATGGTCACAGAGCCGGATCATAATGACTCCTAATAAGAAACAAAAATGAAACACTTTATGTGAACGGATTCACAGTGCTTTCTTGTCATTCCAGACTAACTTGGGAAGTTTCGGGTGACTCATTCTTTGAATATGATTTTTCCATTTTAACTAGTGGTGTTTAATGTCATCTAGTACAGAGGTGTTACTGGTTTGGTTTACCGATCTACGGCAAGTCGATCGGCCGGCGCTAGTTCATCGTCTACCGCCTACTCTGCTATCCGATTCCCCTTCACGTTGGAAATGTCGATGCTTCTTGTGCTATGTGTGATTGTAGTTTCGTGTGAGATACCTCATAGAATGGCTGGCTTTGATTCTAGAAGAAATAGTATTTGTGTGCAAGACATGTTAGGCTGTATGTATGTTTCGGCTTGCCGGATCTGTACACAGTTTTATTGCGAAATTTACGAATATTCGATTGCCGACAAGGGCAATACAAGGAGATAGAGCTAAGCTGATGAGACGACCCCGATTTCCGGGAACAATTCCAGGTTTTGAGTTGCTGTCCCCGGGGAACAAATGTCCCCGTTTTTGTCCCCGGAAATTAATTTTGTCCCCAGAATTTTTTATTTTGTTTCAATTACATTTTGTACATGAATATTTAAGTATCGTGATGAAATTACTGCGATTTATGAACATTTTTGAACGGTTCTCAGCATGAGATATTCTGCACTCTTTAAGAAGAACATACCATCTTTGTCTTCATTTGTGTTGCGCGAAAGCGTTAGAACTACCGCAGCGTCCATTTTTAAGTAGTTCGAAAATGAGAAGTTTTGTGACAAACCAACAGGTGAAAATTGGTATGATATTTTCCAGCATTTAAAAAAAAAATTCTATTTCATTTGAAAATCATCTCAAAATAGTGTCATTAATCATGTGTCTTTCAGTCAGTAATTCGTCAGTTGAAAGACTTTCCTCCACAATGAACTCAATCTGGACTGATGAAAAATCAAGAATGAAAATTAAAACAGCTTTGTTACAAGTGAAAACAAACTTTCATTTCCCATGTGAAGAACTTAGTGTGAATCTGTATGGGAATGAGCAGATCCTTAAAAAAGATGTATTCTTCAGACAAGTACTTGTAAAATATGTGTGTTAAGGTTCAGTGTGTACAATATTATGTGAAAGTCTTCCATGCATGCGTCAGAAATTGAACTCTTAGTGGCCATAATTATGCAAAGGAGTTGCGTGTGTTTATGCATTTACTTAAAAAAGTTAAGTTACTCTACAAATTTAGTGTGATAATTATGTATAGGAGTTACGTGTGTTTATGCATTTAATTAAAACAATTTAAGATACTCTATAAATTCAGTATGCAAAGTTCTATCATTGTATCTACTGTTACATGTATTTTCTGCAACATTTCAACGAATAGTGACTAGATGAGTGTTTGTGATTTTTTTTTAAATTGCCGATGTCCCCTGCTAGACCATAAAAAATCTGGTCAGTCTAGAAAGAGGGGAATACAAAGAGAACAGATGGAAGACAAGGAAAACATAGGGGGACATGGAAAAATGTGAATACAATGAGAAGAAGGGCGAGAGAGGGGCTGTATTTATATGTGATGGCAAATTCGTAAGTTACTCCCACATCTGATGAAGGGAAAGACAATATTCTATGCGAAGAAGCATAAATTTTAGCTCTCATTTCTTCTTTACTTTTCACTAACATTCTCTGTTAATTGTAGAAATGTGTGTATGAAATTAACTATGAAAACACCCTGGCGTTATCTGGTGTTCGGATTGTACAGTCCAGGAAGACTCTCGGTGTATTTTAGGTGATCAGGGAAGTAAAGAGGAGGGAGGGAGCGTATAATAACAAGAGCTTCCCCACTTGAGTCACATCGTGTCTCAACATGTGACTGACTCGGTTTTAATTGGACACACAGTCTGATCAACATGCGCCCCAAGCATTATCATTAAGGAACAGACATGTGAGACATCTCTTGTTTCATCTGGAAAGTAATGAAAACGAGAAAATGGCGCAGATGGCATATTAGTGTGGCGAAAGTAAATAATAAAGAGGCACAAAAGAAAAGAGCAGGAAAATATATCAAAACACAGATGGGAGTTACAGGATGAGAAAACCGCTGTTGATATTTCCCAGCCTTCCTCCTTAAGAGAAAAAGACGGGAACTTTAAAGGCTGCATTTACATAAGAGTGTCCCCATCCTTGTTTTCTTTATATCTTACAAATGTTGTTTTTTTTTTTTTAATTTACCTTTACCTGCTACGGTACTATGGCGAAATTAAATTTCTACGTGCACAAAAGTTCGTTTTTTGTTAGAGAAGCTGTTTCAAGTACAATCGTTGAGCTGCGATAGAATTATTATAAATCGTGAAACGCATGAGAAAGTATCATCATAATCATCATATCATCAAATTTACTATATTTGCTTGTAGTTCAAACTATTCCTTATAAAGTTTTATTATGCGACTTATGCATTGCGTAATGTTTAAACTCGAAACGTTTATGCGCTTTATACTCGAGAAATTTGGTCACACTTTCTGCTAACATGATGACATCATCCAAGCGTGCTACGTCACGCAAGCGATAAGAGCTGCACTGTTCCGCTCAGGCTGGAAATGCAGTATATGTACTGTACAGTGGCAGTAGATCAAGTTTTCTCGAAGCAGTTTTTTTATCCCGTTTCATTTAATTGTCATTGTACCAGATCATGGGAAGAAATCTGGACACTTACAGAACAAAAGACAACCACGGAAAAGCGTTTCTTTAGGCCTTTGACATGCTATTCGCTGTAGACTGTTAAAGAAATGAAATATACGAATCTATAGTGGAGCGGGTAGGAACTCTCTTTCGAGATAGTCATATGTCAGGGTGAAGAGCGGCGCATCCACGCACCGAAAAGAGCTCCAGGTTTCCCCTGGCCCGGGAGGTAATAATCTGAAAAGGATGGGGTAGACAGGACTCCTTAGTCACGTTGACAAACTGTATAGGGGAAGGAAACCCCGAATAATAAACTCTGGTCCCTAGCGGAGGCCGGGAACCTCCTGTATATATATAAAAAAAAAAAACCTTTTCTCGTATAAGGTTCTTTCTGTGAGTGGTTAATTCTTCAATCATTTCTTGGACGTCGCGATCTGATCTAGCACACAAGATGATATCATCTGCAAAAGCGATAGTTTAGTTACTGTCTTATTAATAAAAAACTCTTATACAAATGTTTAACTATCTTATACTTTCACAGTGAATAGATCGTTTAGGCCTATAAGTCGTGTATAAATTCCTGACTAATAATCGCTACATACAATAACAATACAACTCTTACACAACTACGCCATAGTTTCGTCATTATTTTAGTACGAAAGATAACAGAATAACTAAGACTCTCTATTGCATACGATAGTGTGCACTATGTGTCGCGATAAAACTTCGATAGTACAACTGGGCATGATCGATAACCATGCTATATTTTAATCAAAGAGTACAGCTACAGCAGTATTACTCTAATTGAAGGGTTCAGAGCCAAAGTGGGCCAAGCGCCGTATATTAAAAACCGAGAAAACAAAGTTTAAAATTAAGTGATTGCCATAATTTAATGAAAAATATAGCAAGTAATATAAAGCATGCACATTAAAACTAAATGATACGTCAGTCTTCAGTGAACTATAGTATTCACTTAACTTTAACCCTTGTTTTCTCCGTTTTTAATAAATGGTACTTGGCCCATTATGGCTCCGAATCCTTCTATTATTCTGTGCTTTTTGTTTTGTTCTTCTGTTGTTACAAAGCAACTATCATCAGAAAACGACAGTCGATACGAACAACAGCTGTTAGAGAGGCGGCCATTTTGTTTCTCTATATATGACACTACGAGATATATACGAGAAAATACGAGAATATACGAGATATACTATATACGAGAAAAATCTAAAAACACGGAAGTCGAACAAAAAGGAAGTTCAAAGCAAGGAGTCTAACACGCCAGCGTGTCTAAATGTAAGTTATAATAATAATAATAATAATAATAATAATAATAATAATAATAATAGTTTTATTTTCCCTGGCAGAGTTAAGGCAATCAGGCCTTCTCTTCCACTCAATCACGATCAAAGTACATACGGAAAAATACATACTGGTGTACAAGGAGATCTAACAGTTATTTGGCAATAATGTAATAATTAGATCAGTTCGAAAGATTTTGGAAGCAGCAATAAATCCCGCAGGATGACAAACTGCTTGGAAGAATGACATTGTAAATTTCGAATAGTGGTAGGGACGCATCATGCGTCTATTTAGTTATTTTTAGATAACGTAAGGAAAAGATAAAAAAATATATAATGAAATTCTGATACAGCACTTAATGGCAAGCCATGTACGAATAAAGCATGTTCTTATGAAAAGTTACCGGATAAACTTAGGCCAGATAGAGGAAATTGTAGATAACTACCAACAAAATAAAGAGCTAGAAGACATCCTCGTCTTCCCAGCGCCTTCAACTACCGGTTTAAACTCGAAACAATCGAACTGGATGACATTGAGGATCAATAGTTGTAGAAACCTTCTTGGAAGTTACTCACGATCGAACAATTGTCTATATAACTTAGAAGCCAATGTCAATAAAATACAATTTATTCATTCATTGCACAGGATGTCTTTCTCTTTTTTTTTTTTAGTCGGTTATTTAACGGCGCTGTATCAACTACTAGGTTATTTAGCGTCGATGGGATTGGTGGTAGCGAGATGGTATTTGGAGAAATAAGACCGAGGATTCGCCTTAGATTACCTGACATTCGCCTTCGTTCATTTAGTGTTCTGCCCAAGGTCAGGTGTTTCACTGCAAACCCAGCTTTCTCCAGTGTTTCCTATTTTCTGCCTTCCTCTTTGTTTCCTCATGTGATCCATATATCTTAATGTCGTCTATCATATGATATCTTCTTCTACCCCGAACTCTTCTCCCGTTCATCATTCTTTCCAGTGCATCTTTCAGTAGGCAGTTTCTTCTCAGCCAGTGACCCAACCAATTTCCTTTCCTCTTCCTGATCAGTTCCAGCATCATTCTTTCTTTACCCACTCTTTCCAACGCAGCTTAATTTCTTGTTCTGTCTGTCCTCTTCACACGTTCCATTCTTCTCCATATCTACATTTCAAATTCTTTTATAGTTGGGAAAAAATCTCGGAAAAAACCCAATCAGGTAATCGTCCCACGCGCCCGAGTGCAACTCCGGATCGTCAAGCATGCGCCGTTGACAGAGTTACGCTGGTACTTTCTCTTTCGTTTTTAGGCTGGGATAACAATATTGAACATCACAAAATTGGACGTAGATTCCTATTAAATATATGTATAAATTAGACCAAAACGTGTTAGATCTCTTTTATTAGACCTATTGTCATTGGACTCATTTTATTGGACCTTTTGCCATTATACATAATTTCTTTTTGACGTACTGACTGTGGATCGAAATTAGGTCGCCCTGCGTAACTCCTCTTTCGATTAGAAACGAGAACTGACATAAGCCTACACAAGTTTAAACTACCTAACTGTAGGCATGATCTCCGATCACATATAATTATATCAGAGTGGCCATTTCCGTGTTATGAAATGGTAACATAAAAAAGAGCAACCACTAGAGCCTCCAATGTCGAAAAGGCATTTTTACTAACGACCGCTATGTGGAACTACACTTGCAATATATTACCACAGTCTAGTATTTACAGTCACGAAGTTCAATACGTAGTAAATATGCACCCATATAGTTGCTAAGCACTAGGATCGCTACTATCGCCTCATCACAAACAATGCGAAATAGTACGTGCACAAGCTATTGTTTCTAGTACCCTCATCAACTCAAGCTTCGTGACTGTATATACTAGACTGTGCTATTACTCCATGCATTTCCGTAAGGGTTATAACGTGGCTTCTTTTGCAGTCGCTAGATGGCAGCATAGTGAAATTAATAACATTTGTTTTCTTGGAAGTCCATTACGCTGATCAATCAGTTATATGTGATCAGGGATATAAACTAATCTATCAAACTTCCTTAGTTTCTTGCTTCTTGAACAAACTAACAGATGATGATTTAAACACTGAATAGGTTACATAGTTACTAACTTGACTATTGGATTGTATGAGGATTATCTTTTGGAAGGTTCTTTAAGCCACTATTCGTCTCAGAAAAAAAAAAGAAGAAATAGACAAGAACAGGTTTCCTTCATTTCCATTCACATTCATCATTTGCAATCATGAAAGATTTGTGGCATGATGGGATTATATAAGGAAAAAAGGACACTATCTTAACCATGATTATCATCATAAATAACGTAAGTAAAAGGAATAAACAATTGTAAATATACGTATATTTTCAGGCACGAGAGTTTCCTATGGACACTCAAATTCCTCGTAAATTCTTGACCTTGGCAATAAAGCTAGACAATAAGCAATAAATTTCAATCACTAGTTGTTTATGTCGCACAGTACAAAGGGCACGTGTATAGCTAAGACTGTTAAATTGCTTCCTAGATACAAAACCACTTTCGAACATTGTTGAAATGCTGTTCCTTTGCCGTAATTTTCTTTTGATGTAGCAGTGGTTGGCGCGTATGAATGTTGACAGGTCTTCAAGATTAATCTTGGTACGGCACTTATTTTAACGCACATAATGGTTAAATATTAATAAAAACGTGGTTTCATTCGAATATTCTTTCTATCAACACTTGTAAAACTATAGTTATTCCTTTTTCATTAACTTACAAATGTAATAAATTGCGTAATTCTCCCCTAAACATTCTCCCACTTGCATATTCATTGTCTGTAACTTTTAAAACTTACATTATTTTGTAATTTTTATTTAGTACGTTTGCATTATTGTACTCAACTTATGCTTACATAACTACATCAATCTTTGAATGTTCTTTAAATGAGTTGCCCAATTTCAAAACTCACTAACTCCAAAATTGTCGAAAATGAGATATCAATTTCATCTTGATCCTCACTTTATCCCCTAAAAGAAGATGTAAAATTTGTGTACTGAAACTCATCAATTCCCTGTCAAATCATGCATATAAAACTGGTCACTGCAACGAAACTATCGAAATCCACAGTCTCTACTGTTCCAAAACTAACTAATTCGCTGGATACTCAGTTTTTCTAAACTCTCCAACTCCATTACAATTGTCTGCCAATAAGAACATAATGACCACAAAACTAACTAACTCCCTTCCAGTGCATATTTCTGCTTTTAAATGCACTTACTATCTGGTATATTTTATGTACCGGAGAACCTCCTAAAGAATTGAGAGGAGGAGACCATCGTTCAAAAACAATGGAAGATAAAATGATGCATGTCAAAATTTTCGTCGAGTCTATAAAGACCGTTGATTCACATTATTGCCGAGAAAAATCTAAACGGCAATATCTTCCCAGCCATTTCTCAATAACACATCTTTCGAAAACTTACAATAACAGAGTTGAACCTGAAGAATTAAAAGTGAAATATGAATATTTTAGAAAAGTATCCGTTGAGAATTATTATGTTGGCTTTGGGTCTCCAGCAACAGACAAATGTTCGACATGCATGGAATTGAAGGAAAAAATTAAGACAGCAGTAGATCCACAAGAAAAAATTTCACTGCGAGAGAATTTTGAAATTCATAAGAAGAGATCAGAAATATTCTTTGAACTATTGAGAGAAGACAGTCAGAATGTCATTACGTATTCTTTTGACTGCCAAAAGAATCTAATCTTTCCAAAGATGACAGATCAATCTGCCTATTTCCTGAGACAGTTTTATAAAACAACTTCACAATGTGTTTGGGCTCTTCGTACTTTTAATGGACAACTGAACACACATTTATATATTCTTGGACAGAAATGGAAGGTCAAAAAGAATTCAGAGAAATTGCTTCATGCATACGTCACAGACTGTCAAACACAGTCTACTCAGACAATTTTGACACCATCAGGTTATTTCCAGATGGTGCAGGTGGGCAGAAGAAAAACACCATCGTAATCACTGCATTGTTGAACTGGTTACTGACAGAAGCACCAAAAAATATAAAAAATATTCTGTTGCACTTCCCTGTGCCTGGACACTCCTACATACCCCCCCCCCCCCGATAGGGTATTCGGTGTGATCGAAAGAAAGGTGCTTAAAATTGAAAACATCATTCACCCCAATGAATACATCGAAATGTTCAAGGAATCCGGCACTATCACGAGAGTAAGGTTGGATTTTGAAGTCCATGACAGGAAGACAGCAACAGAAATGGCAGTAAAGAAGACCAGCAACTGGCATTTCCAGTTTTTTCCATGTAAAATGTTTATACTCCAAAGAGGAAGAAATAATATTGGTTTGGTGCAAGGGGAGGTGGCATACACAATTGATTTGGGCGTTCCTCGTTCAATAGCCAAGAAGGGCCAACGACTTGGAAATCTGTATCCACGGACAAAAGTAAATTCTGTTCCTCTAAATTCAAATAAAGTGAAGGATGTTAAAAAGCTACTAGAGAAGCACTACGGGGACCAGTGGATGATGCTTAATTCACTCAGGTACTGTGTAAATCTCTTCCACATGGATTCTCAAGATGTTGGTGCACCTTCTGATGATGCTGATGATAATGTCCTTGACATGGAAAATGATGAAGACCAACCTATGGGAGATGATGTTTTGATTGTTGAAAGGTGATTATGCTATGTAAAACTTAGGTCATAAATCTTTAAAGTACAAGTTCATAAAAATATAAGCAACACCTTTATTTTATTTGATACCTATTCTCTACATTATTTCTAACTATTTTTCCATACATGTTATCAATAAATACGTCTGCAATGTTTGATTCTGAAACGTAACTTTTCAAAATAATTTTGCAACAAAATTATCTAAATACCCTATAACCTTTTCCAAAACTCACCAAATCCTCATTCCTGTTCCAAAACACTCCAACTCCATATTTTATCTTTATTTTTCTGAATTTGTATTAAATATTGATCTAAAATGCTTGTGGAAACTGAATGTTATGCTATTCTGGACGTATTAACACAAAAGCTGAAACTAAAAAGTCCATATTCTAAGCACAACAGTTTTTTGCTCCTCCTGAAAAATGTATGCTTTGTAAGTTGGTGAGTTTTGGAATTGAGCAACTCAAATATCAGTCTGTAATTATTAACTTGCATTATGTATGTATGTATGTATGTATGTATGTATGTATGTATGTTTGTATGTATGTATGTATGTATGTATGTATGTATGTATGTATGTATGTATGTAGGTATGTATGTCTGCATGCATGCATGCATGCATGTATGTATGTTATGTATGTATGTATGTATGTATGTATGTATGTATGTAGGTAGAAGGATTTATTGAGTAATATTATACATACAGCTTTTATATTAACATAATTTTCTCTAAAATCCAATGCACGGGTCTTCTGACCGTACGTGCTTTGTACCTAAAACAAGTCCTGCTTTGTAGGTCCCCCCCACCTATGATTATATCCAACTACTCTCTAAAAGAACAAACATACTAAAATGAAAATGGACCGACAAAAATGTATGTATGTATGTATGTATGTATGTATGTATGTATGTATGTATGTATGTATGTATGTATTTTTTATTGAATAACATGCTCCATTACAGCGTAATACTACATGTTTTTAGGGTTTTCCCTTTCCTACGATAAATATACATTTGTATTTGTATTGGTGAATACTCCCGATTTAGTCTATTTTGCCTATTTACATTGATCATACCTAAGCAAGATACAGAATTAATACAAATACAGACTTATATGGCTTAACCTAAATAAAAAGGAAAGAAAGTATGTATACATGATATGAATATGTTACAATTGTGAATTTTTTAAACAAATAGTTAAGGCGAGGTGTAACATATTTACATTTTATAAAAGTTGAATGATAAATATGTGTACCTAACAATAAATGCATTCCTACAATTGTTCAAAATCTATTGAATTGATAAAAGTGATGAATGGTTGAAGATGTAATTTTATAAGCTGATATTTGGTAGGCGGCCAACTTGCTGTCTTCGAAATGCTGTTTCTTAGAATTTCCCTTTGTTTCCTTAATATTGTGCAATCATATAGCAAGTGATCTATAGTCTGACTTCCACTATTACACGGACATGTTGCACTCTCCAGTAACTTGAATCGATGGAGGTAGGCTCTATTCATCCCGTGTCCTGTCACCATTGACGTGAAAATGGCAGTAATATTTAATTCCATCTTAAGCCTTTCTTTTACATTAGAGAAGTAGGATTTTGTTATCGCTGCCTTTGTGGTGTCGTCCCATTCTTTTTGCCATTTTAGTTTTCCTTCTTCTTTTATTTCAGTTTGAATTATACTTTTTGGAATTTTGTCAAAGCATCAATTTAATAATAGTACTTATTTACTTACTTACTTATGGCTTTTAAGGAACCCGGAGGTTCATTGCCGCCCTCGGTCACTATCCTGAGCAAGATTAATCCAGTCCCTACCATTATATCCCACCTCCCTCAAATCCATTTTCATATTATCCTCCCATCTACGTGTCGGTCTCCCGAAAGGTCTCATTTCCTCCGGTCTCCCAACTAACACTCTATATGCATTTCTGTATTCGCATACGTGCTACCTGCCCTGGCCATCTCAAACGTCTGGATTTAATGTTCCTAATTATGTCAGGTGAAGAACACAATGCGTGCAGTTCTGCGTTGTGTAAATTTCTACAGTCTCCAGTAACTTCATCCCTCTTAGCCCTAAATATTCTCCTAAGAACCTTATTCTCGAACACCCTTAATCTCTGTTCCTCTCTCAAAGTGAGAGTCCAAGTTTCACAACAATACAGAACAACCGGTAATATAACTGTTTTATAAATTCTAACTTACAGATTTTTTGACAGCAGACTAGATATTATAGATATTAAATATTAATTAGCAGACTAGATAACAAAAGCTTCTCAACCGAATAATAACAGGCATTTCCCATATTTATTCTGCGTTTAATTTCCTCCCGAGTGTCCTTTATATCTGTTACTGTTGCTGCAAGATAATTGAATTTTTGCACCTCTTCGAAGGATAAATCTCCAATTTTTATATTTCAATTTCGTAGAATATTCTGGTCACGAGACATAATCATATACTTCGTCTTTTCATATTAATAATAATAAAATAATAGTAACAGTAGTATAATAATATTAACAAGGAGCATCCTAAATTAAAAGAAGATCACTTAAAATACGTAAGATTTAAAGTAAATATAATTTACTTCTTCATCCTAAGTTCGAACTTAAACCCACGATAATAGGCTATTATTCTTATATGTTCATATATGCGCAAGTACCTTTCAGCAGTACACTCATTTAGCTCTCAACTCACCCACTGCACCGAAACTACGACACATTTCCCTGACACTATCCTGATTTCACTAACACTTCAAAAACATTTCACTGTTCAAGTGATTTGCACTGCCACTATAAACTATAAAACTTCACTGACACAAACACACTTCACTGACACAACAAATTGTATCTGCTTCTTTTGTTTCTGGCTGATTGGAAGAGAAGGCCTGATGGCCTTAACTTCGAGAGACATCCTTAAACACTGAATTTTTAATGCTATATAAATTATTTGATGTACATTAATAGGTATATATAAATCTTACTTTATTTGATCACGCCTTGTTTTAATGAAAGCGTCAGTGGATGTGCAGAGGTGAGTGACCAATTTCTGGGGATGACTGTCGCATCTCTCAAGAAAGCAGACTTGATGTTCGGTTGTTTGTCGGATGGCTGGACCCATGAGCCATTCTAAAGCAGTGGTAAATGGAAAAAATCTTTTACGCTGCCTATAACGCCCCGCCTTATAGTCAGTAGTAAAGCTTTATCTGTCGCAACACTACGGCTCTCTATTAAGGGGGTCTTAGCGAATGCACGGACATCTATCTCACTTTCAAGAGAACCGATGGGCTCGCAAGCAATAAGAGGGTCTCGTTGCGAATAACGTGTTACCTAAGTGCCTTCCGACTCATCAATTTTAAACAGCCTCGCCCATCCAAACACGTCCACCCCTTGATGGTCACGACAAAATCCATCTTATAGTCGACTTACATGTGTCAGTGTTGAATCATCACCCACTTTTATAACGGTAGGCCTATAGTAACTTTACCTTCAGTGCGATTTATTACTCCACCTCATTTGGCAGTTTCCAACCAATAATAATAATAATAATAATAATAATAATAATAATAATAATAATAATAATAATAATAATAATAATAATAATAATAATCATGTTGACTCAGCTAGCGCGCCAGGAGGCCTGTCTTGAAATACGAACCGATCCACCGTGAATTTATAACTTGCGTTGATCCAGACAAAAATAGGTTTTCTCCTGTACTCCGGTTCCTCTGTGACATCCCATCATAATATAATCGTTCATGATTCATTAAGAATGCAATGTAGAACCACCGTCTCTGGTGAACTCTGGATAGTCTCTGACGAACTATGTGGTTTACGCTTCTTTGTACTGTTGAAGACTCCAATCTTGGAACTTGCGGGGTGAGGTAGTGCAGTGAAGAGGGGAATAAAAACAACAGATAAGGTACTGAGGCTTGTATATTATCATTGCACGTGTTCAATATTACAAGATGTTCTGAAAATAATTTAACCCATCGTAGACTGGAGATCGCGGTACAGTATCTGGTGCAAATAAATGAATTCCGGAGCAAGGGACAATCAGATTTTATATAGACGAGACCTAAGTGAATAGCAATATGATATTTCGAAAATGTTGGCAAAAAGAGTGTGTAAGTGTCCACACGAACTGAGAAGGATTCTGTAGACACATTGAAAATATAGGAAAACAATAGGGTACTGTGAAAAACATGGACTCCAATCATATATGATTAATGAAATTATTAGGCTTGTAATGTTGGGGACCGATTATAGAAGTTGACTGCAGTATGGTACATAACCAGGGACGTGAGATAGTACGAGGACATTGACTTGGTTCTGCGATCGATTACAGGAATAACAAGGTGCACACAAACAGATCTGGACAGTGTATGACTTGAGGCTTTCCCGGCGTTTGATATAGAATAACTCTTCTCGGGTTCTCAGCCAGGTGAGTTGGAGATTAGCTTCCCAGCTTTCGACGGCTAGCTCTGCCATCTTCTTCAGGGACGAAGTCTTCTTCGTCCCTGAAGAAGATGGCAGAGCTAGCCGTCGAAAGCTTGGAAGCTAATCTCCAACTCGCCTGACTGAGAACCCGAGAAGAGTTATTCTAGATCTGGACAGATTTACGCTACATAGATATATTTTTACGTACCTTTCGTTATGTGCAGAAGAGCTATCATAGAATTATTGGAGGGTTTGAGTTTCCTCCTTTATTTTCTTATGCTACAATGTCTCTGTATATAATATCGCTTGTAACCTCGTATATTTGTATTGCATAATTTACATGTAATATTCCCGTCATTCACTTCAAAACTCTCACCAAATTCCGCTGCAAAAATGTGTGTCTAAGAACCTTCAATCTTCGGCATTATTATTCAGCAGGCACACAGTTTATGTATGCTGGAGTACTGACTGGTGAACGGATAGTCAACTTGAAACCACTGTAACGCATCCTGTCGGTCCCCAACATTACAATCCTAATTATTATAAATTTAATGGGGCTTACGACAGTTGTAGTGATAGTGATAACATTAGTAATACTGATGACGGTGATGGCAGTAGGGGTAGTGACAACAGGGACACCCCACCTGAATGTGATGGGACTTGCTCAACAGCTTCCGCTGTGAGGTAGGAACAGAACACAATTTTTTAGACATCTGGTAACTGGCTAGCATTACTAACAGGGGTCACTATCGCGAACTGTAGGGTCGCGTCGCATTTCTGTCAGGTTCCAAGACTATAGAGTCTTCAACAGTACTAGCGACATTGAACGTATTCCGAATCTCAGCGCTGAGCAATCTGATGGCATCACGGTGTTCCGAATTTCACCGATGGCTTCACTGATGCTACACCGGTGTCGCTCCGGTTCCATCAGCTTGCAGAGGTGATGGCAGTCTCCATCAGCCGCCATCAGTGAATCTGATTGGTTCTTGTATAGGGCGGGAATTAGCAAACGAATGACATCGTGCACTGTTGTGTCATGGCGGTGTGTTCTGCTTTAGTTCTGCTGTATTGCTTGTAATGAGCACAACGTAAAACAATATGTTAATGGCTTATGAGCGAACATGTCAACGGACCAGTTATTACTACCGTTTCAAGAAGTAAATTGTTTATGCTCTCTTTTCTTTGAACGAGATGGCAGTACGGAAATTTCGCAAAATTTTGCTAGCGTAGCACAGACAACAACTTGTACAGTCGCCATGACATCCATCGATCCTTCCAGCAGTTTTGTTCCTATTTCGCTGCAGCGTGACGTCATTGATGTCCACCGGTCCGGTGAGATTCGGAATACGCTGATTTATAAGCCAGGTGAGGCAAATAACGGCAAGTTAGGGGCACTACATTGAAAAAATAATAAGAAGATTGGAATTATACAGTAAAGTGCTTTACAATCTATGAGTAGGCCTACTAAATAGTGATTTAGTCTTCGCCATTTTCTTTATAATCTGGATTTTTCGCTGAATCGGTCTTGACAATTTTGATTCAACACCGAGTTTGGAAATGTATCAGGAGACTTTGATCACGTATTTAGCATTGCGACACGTCTACACCATTTAATGTCCTATTTCATCAGCGTATATTATTTAGTGTTGAATTAGTCTGTTTGATTTCCGACAAACACGGTTGCTGTAACAATCTTTTTCCTCTCTTTTTGTTAATATTACGTTGCCTTTCTTTTTGTATGTAACATCAGCAGTTTTATTTTTCGTCCATCATTTTCATAGTGTTGGTATTGGAGCAGAAAATGTGCAATATTAAAGAACAAACAATATCTACACGCCTTCCACTGTTACAGATTATTTCATACTCCCGTCATCATTCTGTACAGTCTAACGCCTGAAAGATCACAATGCAGTCCAAACAAAGTGTTTGTATAGAAGGTAATTTTAATATCTTCCTTTGTTTGTCCGTTCATATGTAGGCCTAGTTAAAATTACATACTGCCCAGATTACTATTTTTTTTTTCACTGTGTATTACGATTAATTCCACGTCAGTGTATTCACAATGCATCACAGACAATCTCATCTTTCCTGCTCTATTTCCTGTTCATATCTCGTTGTTATTACATGTTTCACTTCCATTATAGTAGCTGTGAGATTTTGCATTCATATTATCTAGGTTTAAAAGTAATTTTATATGAGTCATATATCTATTTTTTTTGTTTTGTCATGTAACAATATCTCGTTGTTCTACGTGTTCTAATGACAGCTAAGCTTGCAATTGGGTTCAAATCCCATCCAAAGCACTGGAGTTTGAAAGATTACTAGGCCTATACTGCTTTCTTCAGTTTCGAGTTGTATGAAAGTTGGCGGGACATTGCCGCTTTGTGAAGGCTATCTGCTCTTCTTCAGAAAAAAGCTGACGATTATCATAATAGTAGGCCTATAAGAAAAGTGGCTATTTGATTTACTAGTGATAAAGTAAGCTGTATTGTATATTATCAGACAGTGTATACGGGATGACTTAAGGAAAAGTGAAGTTGTTTCGTATCGGCGTATATGGCACGTGCCGCGTCGTTCGTCTTTTGTGTACCTGGCGAGTACAGCAGCGTACATAACGAAGGAACCCCGGTCCACATTGCAGCGCAATGTGTGCATTTGTGTTATCCTGCTCAAGTATTTAGTACGGTACGAGTTGAATAGTGTAGTGCTGATCCATTCATAATGTCGAAGTCAAAACGTTAAATTCGCTTAGAGATACGAAATGCAATTAAGAAGTATGAGAGTGACATTTTATGTATTAACGAAGATACTATCGTGTGTAATGTATGTAAAATTGAAATAAAAAACCAGAAGAACTCATGCTATAGAGAAACATTGCAACAGTACATCGCACAGGAAATACGATGAAATGAAATCTGAGGAACCATCATCATCATCATCATCATCATCATTTAGTTGTGCGGGTCTAAACGGCACGTGCAACATGATGCTCAGTGCAAATATTCCTCTAAAGAAATTGAGTGATCCCCATTTTAGAGTTTTTCTTCAGAAATTCTCTCGATACAAAAACTGTTTAAGCGATAGGCGAAGACGATTCAGCTTTGACAACTTGCGAGAATATATCGTCGTTTACTGCAACGCTGGTACAGTAATTGCATCAATGATGACGAGGGCTGAACTTGCAAGGTATGTACTACAGTACGTTATTTTTCTTTTCCTTCTGACTATACGGGATACAGTAGCATGTTGACGTCGTCTGTTTACGTTTAAAACCTGCTGAGCCAATGGTCTGAATGAAAAAAAAATGTAACATAAGTTATAGTAAATGTGCACCTACATTCAACGATAAGTCATCCCGTATCCACTGTCTATTTATTATACATTTTGAGTTCCTAAATAGTATAGCATTAAATTGAGTATCAGTCGAAATACTCTCGTTCTCTTCCTAATGTCTCTATCTCTTGGAATGTTCAGATTACCCGGAATTTCTGAAATTTCGGGGCTCTACTGTACATACTTAAAGACAGAAAGTTCGACAGCTGAGGGTGAAACTGGCTGAGGGAGAGGGGGCTGAGGAAATAAGGGGAAGAGTTATTTATTAGTGTTGCAGTGAGTAGTATTAACACTGAGTGAATAAGGTAATTAGAGGATAATGTTCTTTTTGTATTTACTGTGTGTTTTTTTTCTATTTGTTTTTTATTACGTGTGTATATGCTTTTTTATGTCGTACATTGTATATATTATTTGGATTATTTATTCCAATTTTAATAAGGGATTGAATTGAATTGTTTATATCATGTTTCACTGTGTTTTTCTTCCATATCTTACATTTATTATTATTATTATTATTATTATTATTATTATTTATGAAATTTGGTATGAAGTTAGATTAGTTGTAATTGTGATAATTAATGATAACAGTAGAAATAATAACAGTTATTGTTGTTTTGCTATTTTATTATTAGTGGTATTATTTTTGTTTCCTTTGAAGATTCAAACTGTGCATAGTTATAGCACGAATGGCCGTACGGGCTCGTGCGAAGGATCTTGTGTGCATGAGTTTGTATACTTGTGTATCAATAAATGCACTTCATTCATTCATTCATTCATTCATTCATTCATTCATTCATTCATTCATTCATTCATTCATTCAGCCATCCATCCATTCATTCATTCATTCATTCATTCATCATTCATTCATTCATTCATTCATTCATTCATTCATTCATTCAAAGATAGGTATATTAAATTTTAATTGCTGATACTAAAATGTTTTGTTGCCATGGATTGTCGAATAACTGAAGTGTCGTTTTAAGTTGTCATATTACAGTCCCTCTTGGGCTCATAACCTGCTTGGATTTATTTTTTACGAGGTTTTCCTCAACTGTAAGGCGAATATCATGTTACCACGTCTCGAATCCTCGGTCTCATGCCGCCAGATACGGTACCATTCGCTATCACAAATTCTAGCGAAGCTAAATATTCTCACAGTAGCTGTCCAAATTTCTGAGGATGCTGGGTGGGCACCGGTTCCATACATTGGCCTAAGTTTGATCATAAAATTAGTTCCCCCTTGAAGACTCGAACGTACTTTAATATCGTAACACTAGTCCCAGGCACGATGCCTTACATCACGCAACTACAGCGCCGAACATTGTAGGCTAATTCATTTTCTAAATGTCATCAGAACAAGAACTCTATTGTTTTGTTTTTTAAATGTTACTATAATTTTGAACTCAAATCGTCGGTTAGTACAAGGTTTCCATGAAACATTTAACATACTATTGTTGTCTATATGATCTTTTAGATTTCTGCATAATTCATATTAATGAAGCTCGAAGACGAAGCGGAAAGTGACAAGTATAACGTATGGATAGTTTAAAGGAAATAAAACGACAGCATTGTCGCCCCCATGAGAAACATGAGGAGAGGGTGACAGCCGCAACAGAGTTCTACGGCAACTTCTGTACGTCATATATTCTGAACATTTCACTCAAGAAAGAGAGAATGTCATTTTCATACTAAAATTGTGAAACTAGATCGATCTTTCGACTCCCACAGACTCGCTATACCAGGGATACAGAACTGTGAGAGGGGGGAGTGGGGTGGAGGCATGGGGAAGATACTGGTTCTCTTTCCACAGTCCACGACGGGCTTTGAATGACGTCTCCGTGATCCGTCCACAGTCATGTGGCGGATTACAACAAATTGGTGCTCATGAACAAAATGATGAAAGTATTTTCTACCTCAATAGTTAGCCTATAACACTAAACTTAACCAACAAATTCGGATTAAATGCATTACATATCTAATGATATGCAAACGAATACAATAACTTTATACAGTAAGAAAGGTGTGAGGAGTGATAATATTGATGATTCTTATTGAATCGGTAGCGGTGGAGTCATTTCTTGACCACCGAGGTCACCCAACATTACTACATTGGATTACTGTTTGTGGAGTTGGCTTAAGACCGAAGTCTACAAGCGCAATGTGGAAACTTCTCGCTCGCATTTTACATACTTGTGCTCAAGTAAAGGAATGTCCGAATCAGCTCAGATCAGCATCACAGCAGCTGTCTACAAGAACTGCAAAGTGCATTGAAATTGACGTTTGACTTTTTTAACATGTTCTGTAAAGAAAGTACACAATTAAACAGAACATAAGCTAACAATGTTTTAATTTACTATCACCTGCACTTTCCCCTTCCTCATTGTTTCTATTAGTTTTCTCCGAAACCGTTAAGAACATGACATATGTTCATATAAACTTTTTTGTTCAGAATACCAATATTATCACCCCTCAAACCATATACCTTTCCTCCCGACTCACCCTGTATGTTAAAGAAAATAAATTTGGAAGTACTTAAATGCACAATTTCTCATTTAAATTAAATTAGTTAAAGTGGACTGATAATAATAAATGTTTAAAAAATATATATTCCTGTTGTAGTCTTAGCAGATTCGGGAAACTTTAGTCACGAATAAAATTAAACTTAATTCCTTTTGAAAACATATTGTTATAAGAAATCAAATTGAATACCTTACCCTTGTATTGGTATTTAGAGCTATATAATACGATGTATATAAAAATTAAAGCATCCATTGCTTGAAAAGTATAAAAGTACATAACTTCTAGTTTAAGGTAAATTGGCTCTGTTGATCTCAAAATAAAAACTAAAACAAATCTACTGTAATTTCTCACGTGAATATAAAGGGAAATGATTCCTGTAATTAACTTAGCTTTAATTACAACATACGTTACATCTCTGCATTCTTTTTTTATCCACCAATTTCGTTATATTAGGCTGTACTGAATATGTACATAGCCTGAGAAGGAAAATCAGATGTGCATCTGTCAATTTACAGCGATCATCACTCTTAATAAAGTTAATTCTCGAGAATGTTTGCTCACATACAGTATGTACGTAGAACCAAACACAGAACTCATACGAGCTTTGTGATTATTTTGAATACAGAAGTATTCATTTGCTCTCCAAACTGTTTTTTTCCGAACGACATTGCGCTGAGTTCCACCACTATACAGTGAATACAAATCCGCTCGACCTTATCATGTGAATGATTCGTGGGTTTGAGGGAATGGATGAATGATGTAATCCTGCTTGTGACGACGTATGCCAAAAATGGCACCCAGTTCTTCATCCCTGAACTATACGGAATCAGTGCTAATTCGAGTCCTCATTGTGGCTAGTATAGTATGGGAGCGGTGATCACCCTACATTGTAGTTAATTTGGGGAGATACTGAGAGTAGCTAAATCCTGTTTCGAAAGTCAGTTATTGTGTGTGTGTGTGTGTGTGTGTGTGGGGGGGGGGATCGTCGCACTAATTGCACGTTTTCCCTTACCTGTTGGATGATCGTTTTTTACATCTTATGGTTAATGTGAACTTGAGACAAACCGTTGACTGATCGGCATTAACTCTGTATGGGCTGTAACGTCACTTATTTTATTCTTTTTCTTTTAGGAACGCCACTGATTTAGTCTATTTCTTTTCGGCAGATCTTTGTCGTTACTGAAATCATTGTTTCTATATGTTTCATAGACTGACTGTACTCGTATTTACAGAATATTTCTGGGAAAGTACCTAATTCTTAGTATTCTGTGGATGTTTCCTTTACGATAACAAACTTTTTGTATCTCGTTCATTATTATTCCATCATCATATACAATCTGAAGAAATATTTTAAACATCAAAGAAATATATATATATATATATATATATATATATATATAAAATTTGAATTATTTATATCTTGGCGTTGTATGGACCCTGCGTCATGACAGTTCGTCGCTTTTGTCTTTGAAGTCCCAATCTGATTATAGTTCATTCACATCTTTGGAGTGAACGGATAAGCTACGAGCACAGTTTGCGTTATGGCTTCTTAGTGGCATGCAATTCTCACTGAGTTTTAAGTGTATCTGCATAGAGTATAAGATGTATGCTGTATGTATATGTTTAGTCAACAGTCCGAACAATGTTTATAATCGTATTAGTACGCCAGTAAGACATCACTCATGAGGAGGCTTCGAGACTTCGGACTGTGTAATGTATATTTACTTTCAGAATGTACATATGTGTGTGTTTCCCCATACTACCGTATACTATTCTGAATAGCAACGTTGTTACCTCAACACATCTCTACCTACCTGCAGCAAGTCAACAACAATAGTGCATGAACAGTGAACTTATTGAATCGGGCCCAAAGTCTCGAAGCCTGCTCATGAGGCAACTAAGCCAGGAAATAACAGGGTAGAGTGGCAAGCTCCTTTCACTCTCCTTCTCTGACACATCAAGTGAGTTGTACTGCCTGATAATAATAGAGATGGGCGATAGTCACTTGCAATAGTGTAGATCATATTGTCATATCAAAACTATCGATGCTGTCGTTAGTCATTACCAGTGCGAGGCGTTTCTACACGCAAAAAAAGGGTTTAGGTTAATGCTAAGCGGACTATAGATGGGGAGGTCGCAATATGGATGAAAACTCTGTGCACGATTATTGGTGTTGCTGAATACATCGAAAAGGGAGTTGATGTGTATATTTTAGCTTCTCTGTTGTTTCTCTCACGTCACGAAAGATCAGGTAATATTTTAGTTATTGTACTTCACAGATGTATTTATTTCTGTAGTTACAAAAAACTCCTTCGGTTATCACTTAGACAATTCCTATACTGAGAAAAAGATCTTTCCACTAAGTATATGATTACGTCTCGTGGCCAGAATCTTGTACGAAATGGAACTATAAAAATTGGAGATTTATCCTACGAAGAGGTGGAAAAATTCAGATATCTTGGAGCAACAGTAACAAATATAATTGACACTCGGGAGGAAATTAAACGCAGAATAAATATGGGAAATGCCTTTTATTATTTGGTTGAGAAGATTTTGTCATCTAGTCTGCTGTCAAAAAATTTGAAAGTTAAAATTTATAAAACAGTTATATTACCGGTTGTTCTGTATGGCTGTGAAACTTGGATTCTCACTTTGAGAGAGGAACAGAGATTAAGGGTGTTTGAGAATAATGTTCTTAGGAAAATATTTGGAGCTAAGAGGGATGAAGTTACAGGAGAATGGAGTAAGTTACACAACGCAGAGCTGCACGCATTGTATTCTTCACCTGACATAATTAGGAACATTAAATCCAGATGTTTGAGATGGGCAGGGCATGTAGCACGTATGGGCGAATCCATAAATGCATATATAGTGTTAGTTGGGAAGCCGGAGGGAAAAAGATCTTTGGGGAGGCCGAGACGTAGATGGGAGGATAATATTAAAATGGATTTGTGGGAGGTGAGATATGATGGTAGAGACTGGATTCATCTTGCTCATGATAGGGATCAATGACGGGCTTATGTGAGGGCGGCAATGAACCTCCGGGTTCCTTAAAAGCCAGTAAGTAAGTAAGTTACAGAACAGTGTTTCGACCCAAAATAGGATGGAGAAGAAGGCTTAATGGCACCCATTAAGAGTACGTAAAATCTCTTATTTCCAAAGAGCTCTTTGAAAATATTTCTTATATCGCACAAAACTTTAGCGGCATAACAAAAATCATTAACGTTCTACAGACTTCGAATGTTGAAATGTGTCATGCTCTACGTACTATGCAAAACTTAGATGAGGTAATTAACGCAGGTGCAAATGATCCTATCCGAACAGTTGTAAACAAAAATTGAAACAAGTTGTTTGCAAATAATCCTGGATACAAACTTTTTTATACCTTAATCAAGAGGCACCAGATAATAGAGCAGATTACAAGAAAAAGTATGCAATTGTACGAAGAGAAGTACGAAAAATAAAACGAAGCAGTTGGGACAAGTATATTAGCGATATGGAACATGATGTACATGGGAGACAAGATAAAGCCTATAAAATCTTGAAACATATAAATAAACAGAAAAAAATATAACTTAAAGTTAAACTTAATATCTGGAAAGACATGGATAAAATATTATCAAAAACTTTGGACAAAAGAGAATAATGTGGAGGGTGAAATAAATTTAACAGAAATTAATGTACTTATAGACCCTATAACATTTGAAGAATTAGAAACATCAATTAGAAACTGTAGAAACAAAAAAGCTCCTGGCATAGATAACATAAATAACTAATTGATAAAATATGCACCAATTTCTTTCAATATCGTTATTTACATTTAATAAATATATGTTGGAAAACAGGTTATGTTGTAGAAGAATGGAAAATCGCCAAAATTAATCCGATATACAAAAAAGGAGACAGACATGACTGTGCTAATTATAGGGGAATAAGTATACTAAATACTTATCTATGCATCTATAATAAAAAATCGCTTTAATATAATAATGGAACATATAATCAATGAATATCAAAATGGATTCAGAAAGAAATATCTTGTTCTGACTCAGATAATTGAAAAACATAGGGAATTCAATTTACCAACATTTATGGCATTAATAGATTATGTAAAAGCGTTTGATAAAGTTAATAGAAAGAAGCTGTGGGACATAATGCAACAAAAAGGCATACCGCAACACTTAATAACAATAATAAGAAATTTGTACACTAATAACCAAATTGTAATTGATTGTAAAGAAGGACAACAAATAGCCAATATAAATAGAGAAGTAAGACAAGGGTGCCCATTGTCACCGTCACTTTTTAAAGTGTATATGGACGACATCGTGCTGAAGTGGCAGATGGCTTTGAAAATACATTTTAAAATAAAAAACATAAACTTAGATACGATACTTTTTGTCGATGATCAGGTTTTACTTTGTGCTTCCGAAGATGACCTACAAATGGGAATATTTAAATTAAACAAAATTAGCAAAGAAAATAGCTTAACTATATCGACTACTAAAACAAAAGTGTTAGCCTTTAGAGGATTACAAACAATTAGAGCCAAAATCGTGTTGAATGGAAGACTGATAGAACAAATTAATACTTTTAATTATCTGGGCTGTAATATCTCATATGCAAGAAAAGAAGATTTTACAAAAAAATAAAACAAATTTAATTATTTGTGTAGAGTAATAAAAAGAAATTTAAAATACACTAGAAAAGAAACAAGATTAAAATTTTATAAATTTATGGCAGTTCCTATGTTGCTATACGGCTCTGAATTCTGGACTGTTACTAAATCCGAAGAAAAAAGAATCGAGGTGATAGAAATGAGACTTTTGAGGAGTATAGCAGGTTAAACTCTCTTAGACAAGAAACGTAATGAAGACATCAGACTAGAACTGAATATATTCAATTTAATTGAAAAACTCACGAATATAGGAATAAATGGAAGCAACACGTTCAAAGAATGACTCAAGACCGTATTCCTAAATTAACCAGACCAACTGGTAAACGAAACATAGGTAGACCCAGGAAAAGATGGCTTCAACAATTTGTATAACTTACTTCATTAGACCGGAACGAGCCAAACAAGGCTTAAACCATGTGGCTGATGATGATGGTGATGATGATGATGATGATGATGATGACAAACTTTTCTAAATAGCAAAAGGACTTTCGATATCAGAAAAGTACAAGACATCGATTTGAACTACTTCGAATACGCACCGATAACGTCGAGTGATGTGAAAAGATCCTTTTCTCAGTGTAGGAATTGTCTAAGTGATAACCGAAGGAGTTTTTTTTTTTAATTCCAGAATGTACGTAATTGTACATTGCAACAAAATGGACACTTAAAATATTATTTATTGCAGTAATCAGGTCAGGTACTATCTCGTATAGACATTGTGTACATATATTCTGTATGATTACAACATTTACTTACTTTATATAGCCTACATTATAATTTATATTAAGAAACATAAACCTTATGGAACTTATACTCATTGGTCATTGAGTTTCTTATTTTATACACCTACTATACTTAGCAATGTGTTTACATTTCCTTCCGCTCGCTCCCTCCCCACTCCTATGCGCCTGTTGCTCACATTATGTCTATAGTAAAGTAGTTGTGTATTGCATGGGTTCTGTATAGAAACGCCTAGCCTTGGTCATTACAAACGTTTTTGTTAATAGGTTATAAACTGAGTGCAACAATACTAACAAAGTCACTTTATTACCACAAACTGTTCACCATTCACATCCGAGCATAATATTGACAACGCTTTGGAAAGTCATTCATTGATTTATGACACATGTCCATTGAAATAGCATGAATTTCTTCCTCAGTTTCTATTTTCAGGATGTCGACGACTTCTTTTGCGGTTTCCGGGCATAAATCTTCTCCTTCAAATAACCCCACAACCAATAGTCACAGGCTATGAGATCAGGGGAACGGGCTGGCCATTCTGTTGGTCCTCTTCTTCCTACTCACCTGTTATGCAAATCATTATTCCCTCGCCGCAATAACTAGTGAGCGGTCGCACCGTTCTGCTGGAATAAGCACTGTTCATGATCAGTACTTTACATCACTGGTACCACAGTTCCATTAAGGATATCAGTACCGATCAGCATTAACAGTTTCATTCAAGGAGGTTTTCCTTTCTTGATGCTTCCCGTTGCCAGCAGTCGTCTTCTCCACTTACCCACAGTCGACGACTGCAATGCTACGTTAAAATCGCGTCTCGCCAGTCTTGCGGTTTCACGACTTTACCGTTAATTTCCTTTTGCATGTTCAGCGCCATCTTCACTAATGACGTAAGCTCAGCATTGTTGTGGTGTGGTATTGTTGTTGTTTGAAGAATTGCCTTTCCAAAAGTAATGTAATTTCCTGTAACAATAAAAGCCTACTGTCATCACACACTGCAATCAAACGTATAGCTGTATTTCTTATACACCCCGTATAGTGAATTGAATCTGAATTACATACCACTAACACACAATATTATAATCTGTCCTTGAAGTCCTAACATTAGTCATCAATATGTTTTTAAACATGAGACCATTACATAAGTTTCCCATTAAAATAAGCATTTCGACTTTGTTGGGATGCTGACGGTTAAGTTTCCAGTTTTTGATAAAGGCTTGACCACAATAAGCCAAGAACGGAAACGACAACGATAACAACGAAAATATTGTTAAAATAAATGTATTTAAATGTGAGCATTCACAATGAACTGTTACGTTCCCGTTCCTGGACTCCGGCAAGCTTCTCGTTAATTGTGAATGTTCACATTTAAATAAATTTATTTTAACGTTATTTCCGTTCTCGTTCTCGTTTCCGTTTCCGTTCCAGGTTTATTGTGAACCAGCCTTAAGTCTTTCCGAGGAACTGAAGATCCCAGTGAATACAGATGCATCCTAATGAAATTACTTAGTTGTGGGTGGATGGTGTATGAAAAAAGAAACGGATAAATGGAAACAAAATACTGAATTTGTTCAGTTAAGTATGAAAAATAATGAGTACGTGCCTGAAATTTGCGTAGTAGTTAAATAAAGATGGAGATGCAAAAATGAACGTGATAGTAAGGTTGAGTTCATAAATAATAGTAAGGTTGAGTTTATAAATTATAATTGAGGATCACTATCTTGCATAATTTTGTAGATTAATGGAGGTCATGAAAACTGGTTCCAGTCAATCAGAAAGAGACCATCCAATGTCTCAACTCTCATTATAAAGGGACTCAATCCTTCCAGGGCCTACTCTGCCATCTATGCGATGGTCAAGTGTACATTGTTTGAAATATATATTCAATTAGCCATCACAAATCACGTGAACAAGTTCCTCTACTTTCTGCTAGGATTTTGTTGTTAATTTGTACCCCACCAAGTTCAAAAAAATTTCTTAGCGATGATTTTTCAGGATTTGATGCAGACAAGTATTTTTTTAAAGCTAGTAGCTACAGTAAATCACACAGATGTTCACTGGTTATTGTTTACTAAACTTCTTGTGGCAATCCTTCGTCATGGACTCCAGCAGTGTTAGGAAGTAATTGAGACTAGAACTTTCAGCTCGGTTGCTCATGGCCTTAAAGTGCCTCAGTCTTATCTTTAACGCGAAAATTATTCACGCCACTGCCTTAAAGACTTGTATTGAGAGTGTTCAAGTATGTAAAAATATCACTTAAGTAGGATGCTTTAATACACTACACAACCAAGCGTGATTTTTCAACAGACCCCCTGAACAGGTTCCGTGGACCCCAGGCAAAGACTGTTCTAGTACACTATTTGCTTTTGGTTTACCCATCATTTTATGTAATTTTCTGTTTTACGTTTTATGCAAATTATTTTGAAATGGCTTCGTTGAAAGAAGACTCGTCAATACTGTAGTTTGAGAGTATAAATGAATTATTGCTCACCACCTACTGTGTGTTTGACAAGCCTTGTTTTTCCCCCCGAAGAAATAAGTTCTGCTTCTCGCCTAGCAACTTAGTCACGTGCAGCTGTAATGTGATTACTGATCACTCTTGGAATTGGTTTAGAAGCGCGTGCTGCCACCATTAACCACGTCCTCACAGGTGCATCTAAACGTCACTCTTCCAGAAATTTCCTCAGGCTTCCGTTTTCTCTACTGTAACAGAAGATTGTACTTGGAGATGTTTGGCATTAGAACAGCGGTGACCGAACTGGGTATCGTGATTACATCGTGTAATCAAAGACATTCATACTGGTAAGGGGAGTTTCCTGTAGATTGCTCTCTGTCTCGCTCACGTACTGAAGATAAGCAGTGTCGGTACCATGTCGCTCTACAAACCCTCTGTCTCTACGAGCAGAACGGAAGGTTTCGTACAAAATGGGAAGAGGAATTTATTCGCTGTTCTGTCAGAGAAAATGTAATCTGTTGCTTTGCTCAACGCTTCAATTAGTAGTAGTATATAGATGCGACATTACAAGGTATTACGCTGAATACACAGGCATAACAGGTAATTATTATTATTATTATTATTATTATTATTATTATTATTATTATTTATCAGCAAGTGTTACCATAATTATTCTTATATATATGACTCAATATATAGGCCTACATCGTCCCTTGAATGACAAAAAAATTACTACGCTATATCTCCATTTTAAATTGTTTTTTAATCTTTTGATGACTATTACCAGTTATTTACTAGTTATTGATTTAATAATAATAATAATAATAATAATAATAATAATAATAATAATAATAATAATGATAATAATAATATAATATAGAGAAACTGATTCAATATTACGTGCTACTGTAGTAATGAAACGAGCTAATAAACTTCAAGAACTGAAATCACTCTTAAATCATCATGAAGAGAAAGATGACATAAATAAATGTAAGGAAGCCAGCTATCTAGTGGCGAACGAAATACTTCGTTGTCTTAAACGTTCCAAAGAAGGAGAGTTTTTTAAAAGCGTAATGATCAAGGTGGCTGAAATAATTTGTCCAATAAAAGTTGTTAATTAATTAAAAAAAAAACTGCACATTTCTCGACTACAGTAAATATCCAGAAGAGAATTCAGGAAATTTCTGATTATGTTCATGAGGAATATTAAAAAAAAAGGCATGAACATTTGTATATATTTTTTAATGGTTCTTAATGACAGTTGTGACATTACTGGTACAGCAAAGCTTGCGATTTTTATTCGCAGGGTTGATGAAGAACTCAATGTTAGTGCACGAACCACCACTGGTTGCAGGTTTCATGCCTCTGCATTAGAAGGAGCAGCAGTAGCACACACGGTCAGAGCCACGACTAAGGCATGCGGCAGTCTGTTGCCTTCCTGATCATTTGGCTGTCAGCTAGCAGCGGTTCCCAAATTGTAGGTCGCAACCCCCTTGGGATTCGTGTAAAAGAGCTGAAAGGTGGGGGGAGATGATTTACAAAATGAAACAAAAAATACATTATTATCTTAAATGTATGTTGTATTTAGAAACATAAAGTTGAACGTAAAAAAATCATTACTTATAAAGTAAAAAATAATTAATAAGATAAATGTGCCTGTTTTTCAGAAAGTACGTGGCTTCTCAAAACTGGACTATGTTCTCGACACACACACATACAGTGATATCATTTTCAAGTTCAAGGAGATATCTCGCTTTTGTTTTAATGTAAATCATAGACGAGGAACTTATTTTCCATGGGTCCTAAATACGAGGTTGCAAATACTATAACAAATTTAAAAGCTTGTTTTGCAAGCCCGAGATATTCCTTGGTTGATTTGATCCAAAACTGGTCTCCGCTCTGTGAAAGAAATGAGGTCAGCTGTGCTCAACGCGGGCATTTCTAGCCTTTAAAAGAGGTGTAATAGTGACATAGAATCTCAGAGTTGCATGCAGGCACACATTTAAAAGATATTTTACGTCACTGTTGCACCTGGTTCAAAGGCTGAAAATGTCCGCGTTGAACATGCGTGAAGAAAGCAATAGTTTCACTATTCCAGCAGTAGGTACATATTTCAATGAGCCTGTCCTTAATATACAGGGTGTTACGGGTTTGTTTGCACAAATTTTAACAGGAGGTTCTTTGTATGAAATAGAACCAATACTTCTAATGAAATATTTTTATGCAACCTATAGTTCAACCAATAAAAATTAAATTGTGTGGAAAGTTTCGTTGCCTATGTTTCCATATCACCTTAAAATTTTAATATTTACTATGAATGTCGCGATAGGTATTAAAAAGATGAACAATTTATGTCTTTGTCTTTTTTGCATAAAGTGAACCGTTTATTGACAAATTAATGCTCTAATTTTATTATCTGTACGTTCCGTGTAACTAAACTACTAGTATTGTACGTGGCATTAATGTCATGTCATGTCCCCCCGCTCCCCACTTCCTCATACCGCATTGTTTCAGGGCTGGAGCTCAGACAGTAGAAATTCTGTGAATACTGTTTCTGCTCGTTATTGTTGTCTGCTGTAAATGGTTTTCCTTTCATTCGTTTAAATATACAAATAATAAGTTTATAGAGCAATAGCTTAATTCATGAATTAATTTTGCTCCTAAGGCTTCCCTGCTTTTACGCAATTTGCTATTTGTCCCGGCGCTCTTACGTCATATCTCAGTACAGAAAGTTGATTAATTTTAGTTAGTTCTCATGCTTCTTGATGTTCATGTATGTTTAATTAATTAGTAGTTTGTGAAGCCCACAATGTAATGTTCATTCTCTGCATCTGTACGAAACTCTGTAGCCTTAAGCGTAAACAAAGTACAGTACAACGTCTGTAACGTGAGCGTTGTAATTACTGGATCGGGCTTGCAGGCAGTTTTGTTCCAAGATAAAATAATCTCATTTCCCCAAAAAATTGTTGAACTTACAGCAGGCCTATATTACTGCCGCCTATGTGGCTCACCCCCAACGAATTTGTCCCTGTTCGATCCTCGGCTTGGTCGTCATGGAATTTGTGATGGACAAAAGACTTTGGCCGGTATTATAAATGCCTTTTAAACCTTACGTTCAGTTTAAATTGAAGTTTTTCGTTCTGCTTAGTATTATAAACCTTAACCACCAATTAATCTTGAGTTAACTTGAGTTTAACTTGATCGGCAGTTCTCTGCCGTTTAAACTGCAGTTCAAAGCTCAACAGTGCAAGATAGCGGTTCCCACAATATACATGAATATTGCAGAAGTTTTCCAAGAACTTATGAATGAAGATAAGTGAGTGATCAATATTACTGCAGCCGAGAATTTTTCGAAATGTACATAAATGAACATAAGTTTTAAAACAGATTGAGGCTTTCGAAACAGTCCTGGCCTTCAGAATTAGGCTTATAGTCCTAACCTTGTTTCGAAAAATTTAAACTCGGATACAGCATGCAACAGTGCAAAAATATATGTTTTAGGGTTTCAATTTAAAGATTATTTGAAAAGATAAATTATTTATTTATTTTTTTTTTATTTTTAGAAACATTCTGTTGAATCTCTGCATCAGTTACTAGTTGCGCTGCGCTAATTTTCCTCTAGTAGTAGGCATACTGAAAACGATAGAAAATTTCGAAGGTGTCCATAAATATACCATAAATCTATTGTGCATTGTACTGTGTGTGTGTGTGTGTGTGTGTGTGTGCGTGCGTGCGTGCGTGCGTGTGTGTGTGTGTGTCTCTCTCTCTCTCTCTCTCTCTCCTGGTCAGATTTACTATGGGACATGATTTATGAACACTAATAGACCTAATATTACCTAATTTTACTAGACTCATAAAAATGATTTTATTGTTTGACTGAATTCTGTTTCATAAATATTGTAGACAACACAAAAAATACGCATACTAATATTATTACTTCATTATCGGTACTCAGTTGATTCTGTATGGAGTTATGACTCGGATGGTCATGCAAGGTTTAGTTTGGTTGCATTATGTTTGGTAGTATAACGTTGATAACCAGCGTTAATAAACTATTTGAGGTTAAGTCTGAAGTACGCGGTATTGGTCCTCTTTAGGTTTTACTATGATACTCTCTCTGATATCGAAGAACAAAGATGTTTCTTAATGAAGATTCTCCGCGAGGGTCGGCTATTTTAAATCAATTAAATTAAATTAAAGAATTATGATCGTCGTCTTTTCTTTCCTAGCAATAATACCAATCGTATTCCACTACGGTTTAACGGCACGTTGAGTTAAACTCACGGTTAGTTTTAATCTTTAGATTAACCGTATTTATAAAACCGGGTCTTAGACGGTTATTGTTGGAGTACTCCCGTTTCCCTCTTTCGTTCCACCAACAATCTCTACCTCCCTCCCATTTCATCATTGTAAAAATTTAGCCTAATGTGAAGTCTTGCGATATTATGGGTTTCCGATGTTGATATTGATTTTAAGGGAAGATTTGAAGATGTAAAGCCCTAGCTTTATCAATGTTAAGAAAAGTCATGTGAATGTTTTTTTTTTTTTTTTTGCAGGACGTTTATTCGTACCTGTTGAATTCATTGATCAATTTTTTTTTTAAATATCGATTAGAAAAAAATATACCCTATATTATTTTCCATAGATGTCCTCTTCACATTTTCATACATTTTACTTTTTTAAAATCACCCATTTAACGAAATTTAACAAAAATATATCCAAAACATTACAGTATTACCCGAATTATGTAGTAAATATTCCATGCAGATATACGTAATAGTTTTTGTTAAAACAACAGTTGTCCACAGTTACCTACATTTGCACATGTATTTCTATTTTCTATGAGCAAATTTAAGTTATAAATGTACTTCACCTTTCCCAAGTTTTTACAACACCTTAAGAAATAACACGATGAATTTCATACTTTAAGTGTGAACAACACCTATGCCAGATATTTTTTGTTTCTCCTGAAAATGTATGTTTTTGGACTATGATTTTTTTTAACCCTCAATTGTTTCACTATTATTGTTGTGGCAAACTAAGTAGGCCTAAACAATCATTAAGGTTAACTTTAAGTTAATGTGTGCTTTTTGTACCAGAAAATAATGGTTTTGCTCCATAAATGCGAATTGGCTTTATTGGAGATTCTTTCAGCGCATTGAGACGATTCAGAATTCTAAATGGATTCAGTTACTTACTGGCTTTTAAGGAACCCGGAGGTTCATTGCCGCCCTCACATAAGCCCGCCATAGGTCCCTATCTGATTAATCCAGTCTCTATCATCATATCCCACCTCCCTCAAATCCAAAATATTATGAACTCTGCAATTTACAAATGTTCTATAAGTAACTTTTAAAGCCTTTTCTTTTTAATTTTTACTTAATATGATGTCGTAAACGTAATTTCAGGTGATGGGAGCTTTTGTGTTCGGAAATTAGCACTCTTTATTAGAATGCCTTAGTATTCAGTTCTTACATTACACATTTCCTGGCGGACTTTCGACGTATTGCTTCCCAGCTAGAAGACTGACATTTCCTCGCCCACTAGCAGGCAAATTGTAAAGTTCAGGAGGTTGCATGTAACTATCTGCGTCGAGATTTCCTGTGTCGGCGTGACTCCGCCTTCCCAGTTCCTCCAACAGGTAACAAGACGAACCACATCGCCTCAGGAATCGCACGTTAACTCCGGTTGTCTGTTCCTCTAGCCAGGGCGAGTCACGTAAACATTTCATTTCTCCGCATCACTCAACAAGCATTAAACTGCTGTTATCTCATAATGGATATGATTTAGAAATAACAGTGTTAACGAGATGCTCTCTGGGTGGAATTATAGTGTTGCGAGATTAATATAGGTACGATGTAAGGAACAAATATGGGAATGTGAGACACATGTTCCTCTCCTCCTCTTCATCTTCGTGTTCTTCAATACATTCTTTCGTTGTGTAGACCTGTTGCCCATTCACAAGTTTTTTAGAGTGAATCATCCGACCAAACTTTCAGCCGTATCGGCGAAATATCGTCTTATGTCGTTCGTGAAAATTACAGAGCGCATGTAACTTCAGAACTGCCAACCTATGATGTATGAATTTCGGAAAATGGAAATTTGGTAGGAGATGTCTTTTAATAATAATAATAATAATAATAATAATAATAATAATCAATAATTGACTTGTTATCGATTCACTTTATAACATTTAATATTTAACTATAATAAAATAATAAAAGTCTAAAAACATTAGGACTTTGAAAACTTCGCAGTGTTAAAATATCTTAAAGAAGTTAAAAAGGTAATATACCTTAAATTGCCGCACGATCTGAAATGGGCGTACGTCATAGTAAGATAATTGCGCTTTTTTAACTTGTCAAACAAATTTTAACACTGTAGAGTTCTTAAAGATTTAACATTTTAAAACTTATGTGAGCAATAATAATTATACTTTATTGGTATTATGATTATAATAATAATTATTATTTTGATTATTATTGTTATTATTATTGAGCCAACTTGTAGATGATTAAGAGTGGAGTGTTCCTACTAGATATTTTTAAACGTTCAGGCAGAGCGAGGTCGGAATCAACTGTAGTGGAGTGTAGGAATAACAAACATCTAACGCAGTCGCTATGTAGGCGAGCATGACACATTCAAAGGCTTTACTGGTCCATCTTTTTGATACCTAGGAAGGTAGGACATTTTGTATCATAACTCTGAAAGCAAGGATTTGCGGGAAAAGTTGTATAGAACATTTTAGTTTTATTTTTACCTCTACATTACACCCACAGAGTTTGTACAGGTATTTATAAATCACTCTGTATTATATAGAGTATATTAAATATTTTCTACTCCTAACCATTCCCTAAGCAAGAACCATCCATTCCCAAGTCATGCAGATTACAATACTCACATTTTCGATCGGACCTTATTTTGTTATTGTCACCTTACAGTCAATTGAATAGTCTCATAAACTACAACAAATCGTAATACCTGTGGATATTCTTGGTTTTCCTAAGACGTTACGAAAAAATTGTCGGATTGAGCCAAGAGAGCGAGAGAGAGAAAAGACCATAGAGGTACATAATTATATAATTCTGAAGGAACCTAGAAAGTTTTTGAAGTGGAAAAGTCTACTACATACCGTATTTTAAAAGAGGGAGGTAAAGTCGCGGAATATTTAAGTAAGTTGGTAGCAGCAGTGCAGGATCGCCTACGGTGTTACAATGTTAGCCATGACAGAGAGAAGGGAGCATAATAATTCTCACTAGCCTATAGTTCTTTTCATGCAACTTGGTTCGTGCAGGTCGCGACGTTTTAGCCGGTCAGAATAACACGAGCCATTCGCGCTAAAGGAACGTTGCCAAGTTGTAAAGTTAAGATTAAATCGCTGCTAGTTATAGTAAGTTGATGCGCGCAGACGAAATATTGTAACCACGAGACGTATAGGCACCGTCACCGTTTTTTGCATGTGAAATAAGTAATGAACATCTTAAGTGCGAGTGTCTCACCTCTGTAGCAGTCTATGAGCGATAAAGCTGACAATTGTGATTGGCAGATTGTTGATGTGACGTGTATTTAGGAGGAGGTACCGTTCTCAGCTGCAGTGGCAACAGAAACTCACTGACTGGACACTGTACTCAAGGACACACCGCGGGAGCGCTAGCGTAGGGAAAGTTAACTGCGAGTATCTTCCTTTTGCCGCAGTCTGGGCAGCAAGACTGACAATTGTGGTTGGCAGATTGCTGACGTGACGTGTGTAGGAGGTGGTACGTACCATATTCAGCTACACTATCAGCAGATGCTCGTAGACTGCATTGTACCACATTCTAGTATATATAGTCGCGAAGCTCAATACGTAGTAAATATGCAAACATTAGATAGTTGCTCACCACTAGGATCGCTAATATCGCCTCATTACAGACAATGCAAAATAGTACCGTCACAGTCTATTGTTTCTAGCACCCTCAAAACTCAAGCTTTGTGACTGTATATAGTAGACTGTGATTGTACTCAAGGACACGCGCCAGAAACGCTGGTGTCAGCAATAAGAACTAAGTCGCATGAAATACATTATAGTCCAAGAAATCGTGCATTTACATTGAGTAAGTAAGGCCAAAATTAGTTCTTCCAGGAAGTCCACGAAAGCACTCCATAGCCTAGAATCCGATTTGCGAACGTATGCATTTAGAAAATGTTGAAATATTTGATGAGAGAATTATGTAGGTACGTGGATCATTATTTTTTTAGCCCTGCTGATTACATTTCATTATTTTATTTCTAGTGTGCCATATGAAATTATTCCAGCGTGAACAACAATTGCACGGGTAATTGGATATAGCTATATATTTATTCAACCGCCAAAATATGAAACCATTTCATGGTGCAACGATTAACAAATTTAATACGATTCAAGACTATTGTGTCCAACGTGGTTCGATACTTTGGGGGGTGGGGGAGGATTTTGCACTGTGTTACGTAGAAAATAATAATGCTGGAAGACTCGTCCCGACTCTGTCATCCTGGAAAGAAAGGAAAGGGAACCCTACAGCGCACTAAAGACGCTGTTTAAAGCTCCACTTTGTTAGATATTTTGTTGGTTGATACTATATATATTTTATTTTTTAACTCTTTGTTCCCGTGATTAGACTTCGGATTTTGTCCTCCGCTATATGTACATTCTTAGATATAAAAAAATGACGGATCTCCTGTGGCGTAAATTTGTGGAAGTCCATCTTCGGACAACGCCTGATACACATGACTAGGGAAAGGATGTATATTTTGCACCTAATTTACGTCTTGAATACATCTTTATTAGGTATTATTTATCAGGGGGACAGGCTGAAAAATCTGCTTACCTTATATATTTTTATTGACCAGACGCTTATCGGAATATAAATGACACTCGGGAGGAAACTAAACGCAGAATAAATATGGGAAATGCCTGTTATTATTCGGTTGAGAAGCTTTTGTCATCTAGTGTGCTGTCAAAAAATCTGAAAGTTAGAATTTATAAAACAGTTATATTACCGGTTGTTCTATAGGGCTGTGAAACTTGGACTCTCACTTTGAGGAACAGAGATTAAGGGTGTTTGAGACTAAGGTTCTTAGGAAAATGTTTGGTGCTAAGAGGGATGAAGTTACAGGAGAATGGAGAAAGTTACACAACGCAGAGTTACACGCATTGTATTCTTCACCTGGCATAAATAGGAACATTAAATCCAGACGTTTGAGAAGGGCAGGGCATGTAGCACGTATGGGCGAATCCAGAAATGCATATAGAGTGTTAGTTGGAAGGCCGGAGGGAAAAAGACCTTTTGGGAGACCGAGAGGTAGATGGGAGGATACTATTAAAATGGATTTGAGGGAGGTGGGATATGTTGGTAGAGGCTGGATTAATCTTGCTCAGGATAGGGATCAATGGCGGGCTTATGTGAGGGCCGCAAGGAACCTCCGGGTTCCTTAAAAGCCAGTAAGTAAGTAAGTAAGATGCTTGTCGGTTTTTCTATCTTTTTTTTTAGTGATACAGACCCCAAAGAAAATAATGATCACCCATTTTCACCTCCAAACAGAATACATGTATAACAATGTATTTTGTCTCAGAGCATCTTGTTAGCCAAAGATACTTCTTATTCCATGAAACTGAAAATGTATGTCTTCATTCATCCGCTATTTTATTATGTAAATCTCCTATTTTTGAAATCACGTTTGTGCCATACGTTCAACTTGGAAACAGTTTCGTTTTTAATTCTACAAATAAAGACCTCAATGTATAAGCTATTTTACACATTATATATATATATATATATATATATATATATATATATATATATATAACACACATGCATGACAGATGAAAAATAGATTGCACATTTGAAATTATTTGCAGTTCCTTCAACTTGACTGAATTACACAGCAGAATTTCTATATTTTTCAGGTATATTTTAGAACTTCATAAAACGTTTGAATCTGATTTAAAATTTAGCCTTTCTATCTCATTTGGAAATTAAAATCTTTAAATTACTTTATTTTGAGATATCTTTCGTAACTTCATGAAGCTTTTAAATGTCATTACAATTTTAAACTTTCAAAGTGTGTTTTGGGAATATATAATGCTTTTAAATGTCATTTAGAATGTAAAACTTTAAATTTGTTTATTTCTTAGTGTGTTTTCGGGTGTCATAAAACCTTTATATTTTATTTAGAATTTAGAAACTTAAAATTTGTGTTTATTTCGATGTGTGTTTGAGGATATAATTTACAATTTAAGAATTTTAAATTTCTTTATTTCGGGGAGTGTTTTAGTGCTATTTAAAGCACTGAAATCTCATTCGAAATTTGAGAATTTTAAATTTGTTTATTTCTAAGTATGTTTTATGATTTCATTAATAATTTAGATCTACGAGGCGCGTCCAGAAAGTAGGTTTCTCTGGGACCGTATAGCAATTTCTTGAAAAGATTTATTATAACAGATACAGCAATTGTTGAGCTATTTTTCAAAATATTCCCACCGGAATTGAGACATTTCTCATATCAACTTTTGTATCCCTTGTGGAAATCTGTCGCCTGGGATCGGAACCAGTGTGTGACAGCCGTCTGCACCTCTCTGTCACTGTGAAAATGCTGACCGAACA
Source organism: Periplaneta americana (assembly GCF_040183065.1). Lineage (NCBI taxonomy): Eukaryota > Metazoa > Arthropoda > Insecta > Blattodea > Blattidae > Periplaneta > Periplaneta americana. The sequence continues at coordinate 75,300,242 of NC_091117.1, read as the reverse complement.
AATTTCATGAGGTGTAAGAAAAGATTATATTCGTAGGGAGCAAGATCCGGGCTGTAGGGTAGTTGTTGAAACACCTCCCAGCGGAACTCCTGCAGTAGATCTGTTGTTCGTCGAGCTGTATGTGACCGAGCGAATATTCCTGTCCGGTCAGCATTTTCACAGTGTGACGGCTGTCACACACTGGTTACGATCCCAGACGGCAGTCTTCTACGACACGGGGATACAAAAGTTGATCCCACGGTATGACAAATACCTCACATCTGGTTTGGAATATATTGAAAAATAGCTCAACAATTGCTGTATTTATTCCAATTAATTTTTTCAAGAAATTGCGTTTTCTTTCTTTAAACGGTCCCATGGAAACTTATTTTCTGGACCCGCCTCGTAATTTGGAATATTAAAACCTTAAATTTTGTTATTTGAGAGGTGGATTTTGGGATTTCATAGAGTTTAAAATTTAATTTAGAATTGAAAAATTGAATTTTTTTTTTTATTTCAGAGTGTGTTGTAATACTTAATGGAGACTGAAAATGTAATTTAGAGTATAAAAACTTTACATTTTCTTATTTCCAAGTGTGTTTTTGGGCTCCATAAAGCACACACACTCTCTCTCTCTCTCTCTAGGTATATAGGCAGAAGGAGAATGAAGTTTACAGTAGCATTGAACACTTCTTGGATGATTTTGCAACACATTGAGAGTGAAATACAACATTAATCCAATTTTTTAAATCTTGTTTCTTGGAAAGTAAATTAAAATTAGTTGAAAACAAAATCTGTTATGTCTCAAGGGTTTAAGTACAGCTTACAGCAGTAAAATTTTGAAAATATTCAAATTTTTTTCCCTCCATTACTGTATCTTGTACAATAAAGAAAACTGGTATGTCTAAAACACTGTCATTCCGCTATATGAAAAAAAAAATATATATTTTTACGATTTAAAAAAATTGTTCATATATATATATATATATATATTTTTTTTTTTTTTTTTTCAAAATTCAAAATGATGGCAGTTCACTGTGCAGTGATGAAGCGTTTCCCTCAGAACTCAAAAACTATCCTCAGTGGCGGCTCCTGTGTATTTCTTAAGAGGAGGAAAGAAGGTAACAGGACGAAATGACACCTTCTTGAATGAAACATGCTACAAATTAGCCATCATGCATACATGTAAGACCAGATAGTGTTGGGGTTGGTCTTCCCTTCTGTATAGCAATAATCTGTTCTTGTAAACTGAGTTTCCTAAATTTTCCAAAATGTATAATGTTTTCACTTCCATTCATTGTTGAATAATTGCACAAATTAACAATTACAAGGAAATTCACCTCGCAGCATTTTTCGAACACACTACAGCTTCACACGTGTTGGAAGAGACTATAGCTACTAACACGTAATCGGAACCGCGGAAATGGGAATGGGAAATAATCTGAGGAAAGGGAGAACACTGTACTCACCCACGTGGTCTGTGTTGCCACATGTACAGTACATTTTAAAAGTTCAGTATCGCATGCTTTTGAAGAATATCAGTTCTTGTAAAGTCATACTACCATTATGTTCAAAGTTGCGTGGCCAATTAATTTTTTATGTTAAAAATAATGTAGTTTGGAGTACTACTTTCAATTTCAAATATATTTGTACAAAACTGACATCTTGGCTGTTGCCCTGTCTAGTACACAATGAATGGAAGTGAATTTCAGGGGCCAAAAAGATCTGCGATACTAATGTAGAACTACTTCCTCTTTGTTTTATATAAACCCGACTTTAACTTTCAAATATCCTTGAAAGTTTCAAACCATGAATAGTAGCTTATATAAAGTGAGTAGATAAGAAATGACGGGAACCGCCTGGAGTTAGGCTGGCTAAATGGAGGTAGGGGGTTCCATGTGACGTCACAGGGGGCGTGGCCAAAGTATTACGTCATAGTGGGCGTGGCCAAAGTATTACGTCATAGTGGGCGTGGCCAAATTATTGCGTCATGGGCGGGGCTTAAATTATGACGTCACGGAGGGGGTGGGGGGGCTTAAATTATGACGTAGGAAAAGGGCGTAACTTAAATTACGTCATAAGAGTTCAAGGTTAAAGTGTGTTGTCATGCAGGTATATAATGGCATGACAAGTTCATACATTGTGGGGGGCTTAAATTATGACGTAGGAAAGGGGCGTAACGTCATAAATGGCAATCTAAGAGTTCAAGGTTAAAGTGTGACGTAATGCATGTAATGGCATGACAAGTTTATCTCCTCAATGTGGAAATTATGACGTAGGAAAGGGGCGTAACTTAAATTACGTCAAGGTTAAAGTGTGACGTGTGGGCATGTAATGGCATAACAAGTTTATCTCCTCAATGTGGAAATTATGACGTAGGAAAGGGGCGTAACGTTATAAATGGCAATCTAAGTGTTCAAGGTTAAAGTGTGACGTGCAGGTATGCAATAGCATGACAAGTTCATACATGTTTATCTCATCAATGTTGCTATGTGTGCTGAGTCATATCCGGCAATTGTTCTAGTTCATACATGTTTGAAAACTGCTATGTGTGCAAATATTATACATCCGGCGAAGAATTAATCTATCACACTTAAACACATACATTCTTTTAATGTAATGGTAATTTAATTGCTTGGGGAATGGGTGTTGGAATGTGGGACATAAATGGATAAAAAATTAATCTAGCACACTTGTAAATTAAACAGGATGTGGCTGAAGTGACGTTATAAATTTGTAATTGAAGTTGGAAATGGGGGAGGGAGGGGGTAAAAATTTGAAATACGAACGGCATAACTTAAAGTGTGGCGTCATAAATTTTTAATTGAAGTTGGAAATGTAATAATTTGAAATGTACATGTTCATACAAGTTTGTATAGTGGGGGGGGGGGGATAGACAAGTTCATACATGTTTGTATATTTGAAAGTCAACGTGTCATATTACACAAATATTGCATGATGCAAATAATATGCACATCCGGTGAAGACGCAAGTGCTGAATAATGGCCAGCTATCCAATGGATGTCCTGAAACTGGTTGTACTTTAAGCCAATTGTTGAGTAATTGATAAAAAATATTAAGATTCTAATGTACTGGTAATTGAATTGATAAATAGTAATGGGAAATGGAAATTAGAATGGGGGAATTATTGATGGCGTAAATGGTTGTACTTTAAGCCAATTGACAAAAAAATTAATCTAGCACACTTGTAAATTAAACACATACATTCTTCTCATATTATTCCAATGTAATACATTTTGAGTGGTTTGTTTAGCGTATTTAATACATTATTACCAACATTAAATTCATCAGAATGTGACATTATTATGATTTAGAGCAGTAATTGTAGCAGATAAATCAATGTAGATGTATATGTTGAAGTGTGTAAATATTATGCAAGCTTGCTGAATCACTTCCGGCGACGATGCAATTGCTGAGTAATGATAAAAGCATGTTCTTTAAGCACCTACAACGTGTCATATTACACAAATATTGCATGATGCAAATAATATGCAAGCTGTTAATTCACATCCGGTGAAGACGCAAGTGCTGAATAATGGCCACCTTATTATTATTATTATTATTATTATTATTATTATTATTATTATCGTTCCAATTTAATACATTTTGAAGTAACATTTATTGGATTGATTAATAATTTAATACATTTTGAAGTAACATTTATTGGATTTATTTTAAGCCATATATTATTACCGAAGCACTTCGTAATATAGTAATTGCTTCTTCTTCTTCTCATTATTATTATTATTATTCGTCATAAAGAAGATTAAAGTGTGACGTTATAAATTTGTAATTGAAGTTGGAAATGGGTGAGGGCTGTTTTTAATTTGAAATACATACGTCATAACTTAAAGTGTGATGTTATAAATTTGTAATGAAGTTGGAAATGGGGGGGGGAGGAAATTTGATAAAATTCTAATGTAATAGTAATTTAATTGATAAATAGTAATGGGTAAGGGAAATTCGCAAATGTTAATTGAAATTAGAAAGGGGGAATTATTGATGGCGTAAATGGTTGTACTTTAAGCCAATTGATAAAAAAATTAATCTAGCACACTTGTAAATTAAACACATACATTCTTCTCATATTATTCCAATGTAATACATTTTGAGTGGTTTGTTTAGCGTATTTAATACATTATTACCAACATTCAGAATGTGACATTATTATTTCGTAATACAGTAATTGTAGCAGATAAATCAATGTAGATGTATATGTTGAAGTGTGCAAATATTATACAAGCTTGCTTAATCACTTCCGACGACGATGCAATTGCTGAGTAATGATAAAAATATGTTTTTGAAACATCTGCAACGTGTTATATTACACAAATATTGCATGATGCAAATAATATGCAAGCTGTTAATTGACATCCGGCGATTGTTCTCACAGCGTTTTATGTTACACAAATATTGTATTGATTACAAGTAAATAATAGCTTTCTGCTATGTGTGCAAATATTATGCAAGGTTGCTAATTTTATATCCGACGATGAAATTGCTGAGTAATGATAAAAAACATGTTTTTGATAATGACCTTGGAGGTAATATGGCTGGATGATGAGGTGAATTATTTAGAAGTGTAATGAAAGAAGTATTGCAGTTTGGAATAATTGATATTGAACAAGTTTAGACAGCAGTGGGAGGGGGGGCAAGATGATGAATAATACGCTCGAATTTATACAACTATTACACTATCACATATTTTATAAAAGATCTTTGTCAAAAAAAAATTTGGTAGTGTAATAGCAGCCATAGCGTTAATAATGTATCACAATATTTATTTTTAATTTTAATTTAGATGATACTGCATCCCCAGTCTCGGTTTGAGCTGAAGAAGAAGAAATCGCACAATTTAAATGCTCTGAGTGTAAAAAAAAAGTGACCATGATGAAGCGTGGTGAATGCTAAGCTTGATTATGAAGAATCTTTTCGGAAATAGTTTTGCACTGTAATTTCTTTTATGTCTTAACCATCCATTTCCATCTCATATAACCAAAGGGTTGGGTTCGTTTAGAGAATTAAACTATAACACTTTCCTTTCAGATATTAGTAATACTTTTCCAATATTGAGAATTGGTATATAGGTTTTCAAATATTAATAATCCTTAAGAATTGGTGTATAAGTTGAGATTATTCTAAACATATATGTTACAAGAATATAACATAATTCCAGTGGTAGCTTATTGATTTGGGAAGCGGTGGATTCATTACATGTTTGTATGATAAAACCTGAGGATGATTGAGAGAATGTCAATGATTAAACTGAACCTAATCATTGGGGATGGGGATGTGCTTGGTAAAAGAAAATAGTAACAACATAAAATTATGCGTATATATTTATTCATAAAAAGAAATACAATGCATTGAGTATTGAAATATATTTTCAGTTAGTGAATCCCAATTTTGATAATGTTTTCACCAAAATTGAAGAAATTTCTTCCAAATTATACACATAACTGATGATAAATAATTTTTCCATACCCTTTGTATAAACACAACCAATAAGATGGCGCCAAGTGACGGGGTGTTTTCAGCATCCTTGCTGCAAATTGCCATGGAGACGGCGAGTTCATTTAAAATGCAGTTGTTTGTCCAAGCTTCTCGGAAACCATGTACATCATAATAGACGTTCTGAAAAAAAAAAAAAAAAACGGTGTAGCATCATACATATTGTAAATTGTATAATGTCACAGAAAATAGTAACACATACTTACATTTTTAAATATATGAAAGCACTTTATACATAATCCAATAGGAAACCTTGTACATCAATGGACGTCCTGAAACAAAATAAAAATGTGTGGCATGGTACTTATTGTAAATTATGTCACAGAAAAAAAGTAACACATACTTACATTTTTAAACATATGATATGAGTAAAAGCACTTTATACATAATCCAATAAGACACTTTGAACATTGTGTTCGAACAACGCTCTTACACCCCTTTTGCACACATCTCCTGCGACTTTTAAATGGGATATATTGTACCAAATGATTTATACCATCATATCGATATTCTCTACTGTTATATGTAATCGGAGAACAAGTTAGTCTCACACCCGCTTTCTTTGTGATAAACATTGCAACTGATACGAAAATCGTAATCTTGTGACATATACGTTACAACTTGTCGAAAATCGTAATCTTGTGACATATATGTTACACCTTGTCGAAAATCGTAATCTTGTGACATATACGTTACACCTTGTCGAAAATCGTAATCTTGTTGCGATAATGCAACGCCTTGTCGAAAATCGTAATCTTGTGACATATATGTTACACCTTGTCGAAAATCGTAATCTTGTGACATATACGTTACACCTTGTCGAAAATCGTATTCTTGTTGCGATAATGCAACACCATGTCGAAAATCGTAATCTTGTGACATATATGTTACACCTTGTCGAAAATCGTAATCTTGTTGCGATAATGCAACACCATGTCGGAAATCGTAATCTTGTGACATATATGTTACACCTTGTCGAAAATCATAATCTTGTGACATATACGTTACAACTTGTCGAAAATCGTAATCTTGTGACATATAGGTTACAACTTGTCGAAAATCATAATCTTGTGACATATACGTTACAACTTGTCGAAAATCGTAATCTTGTGACATATACGTCACAACTTGTAGAAAAACATTCTCGACATGGTGTTGCATTATCGCAACAAGAATACGGATTTTCGACATGGTGTTGCATTATCGCAACAAGAATACGATTTTCGACAAGGTGTAACATATATGTCACAAGATTACGATTTCCGACATGGTGTTGCATTATCGCAACAAGATTACGATTTTCGACAAGGTGTAACATATATGTCACAAGATTACGATTTTCGACATGGTGTTGCATTATCGCAACAAGATTACGATTTTCGACAAGGTGTAACATATATGTCACAAGATTACGATTTTCGACATGGTGTTGCATTATCGCAACAAGAATACGATTTTCGACAAGGTGTAACGTATATGTCACAAGATTACGATTTTCGACAAGGTGTAACATATATGTCACAAGATTACGATTTTCGACAAGGTGTTGCATTATCGCAACAAGATTACGATTTTCGACAAGGTGTAACATATATGTCACAAGATTACGATTTTCGACAAGGTGTAACATATATGTCACAAGATTACGATTTTCGACAAGTTGTAACGTATATGTCACAAGATTACGATTTTCGTATTTACAAGTATTACTAATATCTGAAAGGAAAGTGTTATAGTTTAATTCTCTAAACGAACCCAAACCTTTGGTTATATGAGATGGAAATGGATGGTTAAGACATAAAAGAAATTACAGTGCAAAACTATTTCCGAAAAGATTCTTCATAATCAAGCTTAGCATTCACCACGCTTCATCATGGTCACTTTTTTTTTACACTCAGAGCATTTAAATTGTGCGATTTCTTCTTCTTCAGCTCAAACCGAGACTGGGGATGCAGTATCATCTAAATTAAAATTAAAAATAAATATTGTGAGACATTATTAACGCTATGGCTGCTATTACACTACCAAATTTTTTTTTTGACAAAGATCTTTTATAAAATATGTGATAGTGTAATAGTTGTATAAATTCGAGCGTATTATTCATCATCTTGCCCCCCCTCCCACTGCTGTCTAAACTTGTTCAATATCAATTATTCCAAACTGCAATACTTCTTTCATTACACTTCTAAATAATTCACCTCATCATCCAGCCATATTACCTCCAAGGTCATTATCAAAAACATGTTTTTTATCATTACTCAGCAATTTCATCGTCGGATATAAAATTAGCAACCTTGCATGATATTTGCACACATAGCAGAAAGCTATTATTTACTTGTAATCAATACAATATTTGTGTAACATAAAACGCTGTGAGAACAATCGCCGGATGTCAATTAACAGCTTGCATATTATTTGCATCATGCAATATTTGTGTAATATAACACGTTGCAGATGTTTCAAAAACATATTTTTATCATTACTCAGCAATTGCATCGTCGTCGGAAGTGATTAAGCAAGCTTGTATAATATTTGCACACTTCAACATATACATCTACATTGATTTATCTGCTACAATTACTGTATTACGAAATAATAATGTCACATTCTGAATGTTGGTAATAATGTATTAAATACGCTAAACAAACCACTCAAAATGTATTACATTGGAATAATATGAGAAGAATGTATGTGTTTAATTTACAAGTGTGCTAGATTAATTTTTTTATCAATTGGCTTAAAGTACAACCATTTACGCCATCAATAATTCCCCCTTTCTAATTTCAATTAACATTTGCGAATTTCCCTTACCCATTACTATTTATCAATTAAATTACTATTACATTAGAATTTTATCAAATTTCCTCCCCCCCCCCATTTCCAACTTCATTACAAATTTATAACATCACACTTTAAGTTATGACGTATGTATTTCAAATTAAAAACAGCCCTCACCCATTTCCAACTTCAATTACAAATTTATAACGTCACACTTTAATCTTCTTTATGACGAATAATAATAATAATAATGAGAAGAAGAAGAAGCAATTACTATATTACGAAGTGCTTCGGTAATAATATATGGCTTAAAATAAATCCAATAAATGTTACTTCAAAATGTATTAAATTATTAATCAATCCAATAAATGTTACTTCAAAATGTATTAAATTGGAACGATAATAATAATAATAATAATAATAATAATAATAATAAGGTGGCCATTATTCAGCACTTGCGTCTTCACCGGATGTGAATTAACAGCTTGCATATTATTTGCATCATGCAATATTTGTGTAATATGACACGTTGTAGGTGCTTAAAGAACATGCTTTTATCATTACTCAGCAATTGCATCGTCGCCGGAAGTGATTCAGCAAGCTTGCATAATATTTACACACTTCAACATATACATCTACATTGATTTATCTGCTACAATTACTGCTCTAAATCATAATAATGTCACATTCTGATGAATTTAATGTTGGTAATAATGTATTAAATACGCTAAACAAACCACTCAAAATGTATTACATTGGAATAATATGAGAAGAATGTATGTGTTTAATTTACAAGTGTGCTAGATTAATTTTTTTGTCAATTGGCTTAAAGTACAACCATTTACGCCATCAATAATTCCCCCATTCTAATTTCCATTTCCCATTAATATTTATCAATTCAATTACCAGTACATTAGAATCTTAATATTTTTTATCAATTACTCAACAATTGGCTTAAAGTACAACCAGTTTCAGGACATCCATTGGATAGCTGGCCATTATTCAGCACTTGCGTCTTCACCGGATGTGCATATTATTTGCATCATGCAATATTTGTGTAATATGACACGTTGACTTTCAAATATACAAACATGTATGAACTTGTCTATCCCCCCCCCCCACTATACAAACTTGTATGAACATGTACATTTCAAATTATTACATTTCCAACTTCAATTAAAAATTTATGACGCCACACTTTAAGTTATGCCGTTCGTATTTCAAATTTTTACCCCCTCCCTCCCCCATTTCCAACTTCAATTACAAATTTATAACGTCACTTCAGCCACATCCTGTTTAATTTACAAGTGTGCTAGATTAATTTTTTATCCATTTATGTCCCACATTCCAACACCCATTCCCCAAGCAATTAAATTACCATTACATTAAAAGAATGTATGTGTTTAAGTGTGATAGATTAATTCTTCGCCGGATGTATAATATTTGCACACATAGCAGTTTTCAAACATGTATGAACTAGAACAATTGCCGGATATGACTCAGCACACATAGCAACATTGATGAGATAAACATGTATGAACTTGTCATGCTATTACATACCTGCACGTCACACTTTAACCTTGAACACTTAGATTGCCATTTATAACGTTACGCCCCTTTCCTACGTCATAATTTCCACATTGAGGAGATAAACTTGTTATGCCATTACATGCCCACACGTCACACTTTAACCTTGACGTAATTTAAGTTACGCCCCTTTCCTACGTCATAATTTCCACATTGAGGAGATAAACTTGTCATGCCATTACATGCATTACGTCACACTTTAACCTTGAACTCTTAGATTGCCATTTATGACGTTACGCCCCTTTCCTACGTCATAATTTAAGCCCCCCACAATGTATGAACTTGTCATGCCATTATATACCTGCATGACAACACACTTTAACCTTGAACTCTTATGACGTAATTTAAGTTACGCCCTTTTCCTACGTCATAATTTAAGCCCCCCCACCCCCTCCGTGACGTCATAATTTAAGCCCCGCCCATGACGCAATAATTTGGCCACGCCCACTATGACGTAATACTTTGGCCACGCCCCCTGTGACGTCACATGGAACCCCCTACCTCCATTTAGCCAGCCTAACTCCAGGCGGTTCCCGTCATTTCTTATCTACTAAAGTGCGTTGAATAATATTTTTGATTTATAATTTTAAAAAAAAGTTTACATGGTGTATTTCATAGCGTTGCGTTAAAACTGTTTTTATGTGCCTCCTCCTAGATGTGTTATAGTCTAGTTGAATGCAAGATCGTTAGATGGCAGCGGTAGCGAACTTGCTGCACGACCAGTCGGTTTCTATTTCCCGCCCATGCGCTGATTCAGAGGAGGATCTCCTCCCTCTCCGTTCATTTACTTGCTTTAAAACTCTGCTTCTTTCTCTGGCCGCTAGTGCGCTGTTGTCTATGTGTGCTTATTGCAGTAAAGGAGGAATGGATTGACTTTCCTCCACATAAAGAATCTCCCATCTTTCTCACAGTTTTCTAACAGCACATGAGCGCGCATCATTTAAAACTCGACCAACCGAGGTTTTCTTATAGCTGTGAACTTAAAAATTATCGAATCTTCCTTGAATTTCAAGGCACATATTTTATTTGGTATTTACTTTCAAAAGAAGAAAAATGTGAGGAGGACGTTCCTCCCTTCCCTCCCCCGAGGAACCGCCACTGACTATCCTACATTCTGTGATGAAATTTTTTGTGTGTATTTATGCATGCATGTCTAGTCTACTATATGATGCAAAATGACTTGTCTACCTTTGATAGATTGTTTGATAAAAATAAATTCATTTTAAAAAATCGTCAAATATCAGTATTTTCTTCTAACACAAAATAAAAAAAAATTATTAAGGAATGTAATTGAAAGAACATGATATTGTAAACATGGGTTTCAGCAAAAAAAAAATAAAAAATAAAAGAAACAGAACATGAGAAGTTAAATTTATGAATTATGAGGGAAACGCTTCATCACTGCACAATGAACTGACTATTTTGAATTTTGAAAAAAATAAATATCAATAATTTTTTTAAACGTAAAAATATTTTTTTCATATAGCAGATAAAATGTTTTATACAGACCAATTTTCATTATTGTACAAGATACAGTAATGGGGGAAAAAATGTTGAATATTTCCAAAAATTTTATTGCTGTAAGCTGTACCTAACACCTTAAATATCTGGGAGCTGATATAGTGTATTTAATTATTAATTAATTTATATTTTATGTATTTATTTATTTCCATTTTATTTATTTATTTATTTATTCATTAGTCAATCAATAATGTTCAACAATGTCTCTGTTGTTGAATTATATTTATATTTATATTTTTATTTTTTTCAGGTACGTGAAGATTCCACATTTGCCCTGAAACATACGAAGGACAGGATATTACTGGAGGATATTGTTTCAGGTAGATGATATTGGAGAGATCTGTTTTATCGCTAATTATAACTTAGGTAATTATTACATAGTCAAATTCTCTCTGTGCATTTGTAAGGTAATTAGAAACTCGGAAATTCAAGGTTAATGATTTCGACTTCCCATTCCATATAGTACTGTAATTATCCCGGTATTCCTACCGACTCATACAATATAGCTAACTAGTATAATTATTCATTGGAATTTCAAACGGATGTGTGCAATATATTCAAGGCAATAACGTATCTAAATCCATGCATCATCAAATACACGTACTTTATGTCAGGTCTCGTGATCCGAATTGTCCCTTCAAACGCGAATTTCTACTCTTTCAGTCATCTTTTAAAATGTAGTAGTATGACAATATAGGAACTAATATTTGCAAAGCTAATTGAAAAAATGAAAAATATGGGGAAATGACTTCTAAGACTGCAACAAGAATAGAACGATGAGATCTTCCATAAAACTGAATTTTCAGAAGTCTATGAAGCAAAATTTCGCGTAGGATAACAGTGAAACTTTAAAGAGGGTAAAATGTAACGTTTGTCGGAATGGGTCAAAGGCATTATTTAAAACTTCGGTAACATATTGCTCACCCTTATTTCCATTATCTTAACTTCCTGTGGAAGTTTCAAGTCTCTTAAACACTGCATTTAGACCTATTGCCTCTTCATCGTATAGGCTATTTGTTGCGTTGTTGAGTTATTTTCAAAATGTCAGTTACTGTTTGACTAACTTTTAAGAAAATTATATACAAGGTATTAAGAAAGTATCCAGTATTTTAGGAGGTGATAGCATGCATAAAAACAAGAAAATAATGTCTAATAAACATGGGTCCTACAACACATACTTTCTGAGATCTGAGCACTTGTTCATAGGAGGTGCTCAATGTGACGTCCATTCATGGCAATGCATTTCTCTGCCCTACAATTCAGCAGACTACCAGATAATCATACCGTAATTGACACCCCTGGCATAGAATGATGATACATCGTAAGGAACACTGAAAACAAAAGTTTGGCTGCGGATATGAGCGAGGTTCAGCGGAGATTATGATGTGAATTTTCGTAATCAGCATGTGTGGGCTGATGAAAATCCTCATGGAGTTGAAGAAACAAGGCATCAGCACCGATTTTCAATCAACGTATGGGGAGGCGTTCTTGGTGATAGATTAATAGGGCCATACGTCCTACCACAGACACTTTCAGACGTTCTTATTAACGTATTGCCTGCCTTGCTGGAGAAAGTGTCATGTCAACAGAGACTAAAGATGTGGTTCATTTACGATGGCGCACCAGCACATTTTCTCCGCAATGTCCGTGAACACCTGACGCTGAAATTTTAGGACCGCTGGATTGGTCGGGGAAGCCCCACACTTTGGCCTGCTCGTTCCCCAAACCTAAATCTCCTAGACCAGCTGTCGTCAGAACAGAACACCCTGGGGCTAGCGTCTGTTACCCGCGGAGAACACAGTGCACCATGGTGCACTTGTAGCTGCTAACGGGTATGCTCTCTACCTCTTCCTGCTCCACGACGGGGCACACGGGACGGCTTCGCTTCCCATTGCATATTTCAGCGAGTGCTGACGGCTACTGCCCTAGACCTTTGGTTATGTGGACACATAAAGGAACCAGGTCAATTTCAAAGAGTGCGTGATTCCTTATGCCGAAGGACAGAGGAATGCAATGCCATGAATTGTTGTCACATTGAGCACCTTCTATGAACAAGTGTTCAGATCTCAGAAAGTATGTGTTGTAGGACCGCTGTTTATTAGACATTATTTTCTTGTTTTGATGCATAGAAACACCTCCTAAAATACTGGATACTTTTTTTAACACCCTGTATTATTCTGTGTTCAGTTGCTGACATAACGAATTTAGCTCTCGTCACTGTGACTTTTAAACAACTTTGAAGAAAATCCGCACCCTTAATAATAATAATAATAATAATAATAATAATAATAATAATAATAATAATAATAATACATAATTGTAGCAGGAGCAGCAGCAGCAGTAGAGTGCGTTACTACATTTGTGATGGATGGGCATTGGATTGGATTGAGGTAGAAATAAAAAATAGTCTTGTGTTCAAACTTTAGGAAAACATAGGAAGTCCATTTTTCCTTCTGTGAATTTATTATATAACCGGTAGCTTAGTTTTCTGACGGGTAAAGAAAGTTGTAACCTGATACTTGATTTCTCAGCTCTTTCTAATGCTCAGAATCTGACTGGATTCATAAACCGCAGGGACCTTCCTTGTCAATACGTGCTACACCTCTTCGCTGCACTGAAAATGTGTAGGTGTTCATGTTTGTTAGGCAAACACACCGACATGACACACGTTTGCTCCGGTACTCACGCACTTCTCGTCTGCGATGAGTCTGTTATTCCGCTCTTTATGCTCCACGGCTCTCGCGGTAGTCGGGCTTGAGTGACATTTCTCATTAGAGAAAAACATTCATTTAAACTTTTACTCCTTTCTTTACAGGGTAAAATGAATCACTGTTTATCTCTTTTCTTTATCAAATAAAAAATCAGAAACAATTCATAGTAAGGCTTGCGGAGTTTAGGGTCCTCGGTTTTTATGATTTGCTTAGATCATAATCCATAACCAAGGAATGAGAGAAAACGTGGAGGATATTCAGTTGGTATTACCCTGTGTTGTACGTGAAGAATACGAAAGTTTGAATACTTACTGTAGGAAAAATAAAACTCTATGCAGATTAATTCATAGAATCTAATTCATACTTGTAGTCCGCCGCTTTGGAGTCAGAATTGCTAGATTTCCCGATTTGGCAGGACATGTCCGGCTATTCGTATAAAAATTCCGAGTCCCGCTTCGATTCACAGTACACAGTAACTATTGTCTTCTAGATCTAAATAATTACATTAAACTTAAATTAATTTTCTTAACATTGTAGGTTTGCACATTGTGGGGGGGGGGGGACAATATTTTAGCAAGTGTCAGATTTATGACAGCGAATATAGCCTATACTGTACGTTAAATGATGGGTTTGAAGCAGTAATATGCCAAGTCACAAAATAAATATGAATTTAGGTATCAATAAATGTTATGTCATTGTAATCAATTAATAGATATCGAAATTTAAATATTTTGTCACATTTGAGGCCATCTTTTGGAATCTGTGCTTTACAATTTGGGGTTTTCCGAGGTTTCTCCCCAACCACTTGAAGCAGAATTGCTGGGTAACTTTATGCGTTGGCCCTCGGACTCATTTACCATTTCTCCTCTCTTGCTTTCTCGTCAAAAATATCGATCGTTTTTGTCCCAGATTCTTACAGGTAACGAAAAATGGTGCCTCTGTATCAACATCAAAAACAGAAGTATATGTCTTACCTTAAAAAGCAACTTGTCTTTGCACAAGGTAATGTCCAGTCACGTAAGCTAATGTGCATGTGACAAAGAAGGTGTCATCTATTTTGAATTTTTTCCGAGAGATATAACTGCGACTGCTGAGATTTATTGTCAACAACACAGTCGCTTTGAGGCCGCAATTGAAGAAAAACGACCGGGAAGACTGCATCAAGTGATTTTGCATCATAATAATGCCCATCTGCTTACTGCTAACATTACAAAAGCGGTTATCCAAGAGCCCGATTGGAAGCTTATTGACGTCCACACTATTCTCTTGATCTTGCTCAATCAGATTGTCATATTTTCCGCTCTTTATTCAACATTCTTCGGGGAATTGACCTAAATAACGAAGCTGCTCGTCATAATTGGCTTGATTATTTCTTCAACTCGAAACCACCGAATTTCTTCACGCGTGGAACTGGAAAACTTACAGAACACTGGAAGTCAGTCTTAAGAATGCGGGGGAATATATTATTGATTGGTTTATGTATTTTGTTTATTTAAAATAAATAATTTTATGTTTAGTAAAGGACGCTACGAATTTCTGCAACAGCGTAATACATTGAAAAAATCCGGGAAGTGGAAAAAAATAGGGATATGGCTGTAAATACGCGTTTCTGGCTGTATCTTCATTAAGTGGTTTAGAGAGACGTTATCTCTCTGAGAGACTGATATCTTGTGTATTGTAACGATACCCGCTGCGAGCTGTTATTCCACGTTGACAAACAGATGTTCGTCCACTTCAAAACCGTACAAAGGAACGAGCGTTGAGCACCGTTTCTCTTGTATCTCATAATACTTGGACTTAGAGGCGGCTTAGAATGCTGTATCAAGTCTCTCATCATCTCTGCTGCGGTCGTAATTCCCGCGTCTATTATAGATCGCAGACTCTTCCCTCAGGCAGCGAGTAAACAGTTCCGAGCAACAGTGGCATTAGTTGCACCACTACTTGTTTGTTAATTACTGGTACATCCAGAGATCACATTTTCCGATAATCGCTGGAGAGCTTATTTAAACAATTTTAGAAGCGTTTGCATATAAAATTAGTACTGACCGTTACATAATTGTGTGTTTGCGTGACTGAATTGATTATCGGCATAAAATCTCTTAACAATATTGTTTTTGTAACTGAACAATTAGAAAGATAAAAATACGTTAATAATATAGACTATTAGCACAGTCTAGTATATACAGTCACGAAGCTCAATACGTAGGGAATATGCATCCATAGATAGTTGCCAACCACTAGGATCGCTACTATCGCCTCATCACAGACAATGCGAAGTAGTACCGGCACAGTCTATTGTCACAATCAAGTATATACAGTCGCGAAGCTCAGTATATAGTAGGCCTAAATATGCATCCATAGATAGTTGCTAACCACTAGGATCGCTAATATCGCCTCATTACAGACAATGCGAAATAGTACCGGCACAGTCTATTGTTCCTAGCACCCTCACAACTCAAGCTTCGTGACTGTATATACTAGACTGTGCTATTGTTCCTAGTACACTCAACAACAGAGTTGTCAGGTGTGGCCATTCTGGCGCCTTTTATGCTCCTTGTGGCGACGAAAATTTCCATTTGGTAACCTGGCTAGTTTTCTGGCGTCTTTAATGTTAAAATTATAAAGGTAATTTAATTAAAAACATATTTTTTTCACAGCACTGACTGTGATCCCTTGTACGTAATATTCTTCAGAACGTAAATATTCGTCAGTTATTGTAATCCCCTTAATTCCCCTTAATTTTAAAAAGATGGCAGACTAACGTTCACGGTTGCTTGGAAAACTTCCCAGGCAATGACACGGGGATCTGTGATTTATAACGATGTCTTTAACAAAATAATTAAGTGGAATTAATGCTTATAAATATATTACATTAATGGATTAAATAAGTGGGTTTTATTATCAATTAAACTTTTATTTAAAAAAAAGCATGTAATCCATTTCTATGCTTTATTTCTAAACTTCGTTAATATAATTAATAGAAACGATGTTGAGCAGTAAGCCCTTAATTAATAATAGCGGGAAATCCGCGATTTACCGGCCTATTAGCTGATTCTTTTACTTGGTTGCTTTCTTGAACTGTGATAACGTTTATGTAGAAGATGCCGAAATATGAGATATGAGAGGTGCAGAAAGTACAACAAGGAGAGGGAGAAGCGGCCCTGGGCTAAAGATAATTCTAATTTAATTAAAATTATATATTCAAGCCTCAAAATTCGGTGTCGGTATTTAGTCATAATTCAAAATCACTATCATTTTAAAAAATGCACCATTAGACTATAGACACACCTTACTTACTCACTTACTTACTTACTTACTTACTTACTTACTTACTTACTTACTTACTTACTGGCTTTAAGGAACCCGGAGGACAATTGCCGCCCTCACATAAGCCCACCATTGGTCCCTATCCTGAGCAAAATTAATCCATTCTCTATCATCATATCCCACCTCCCTCAAATCCATTTTAATATTATCTTCCCATCTACGTCTCGGCCTCCCTAAAGGTCTTTTTCCCTCCGGCCTCCCAACTAACACCCTATATGCATTTCTGGATTCGCCCATACGTGCTACATGCCCTGCCCATCTCAAACGTCTGGATTTAATGTTCCTAATTATGTCAGGTGAAGAATACAATGCGTGCAGTTCTGTGTTGTGTAACTTTCTCCATTCTCCTGTAACTTCATCCCTCTTAGCTCCAAATATTTTCCTAAGCACCTTATTCTCAAACATCCTTAACCTATGTTCCTCTCTCAAAGTGAGAGTCCAAGTTTCACAACCATACAGAACAACCGGCAATGTAACTGTTTTATAAATTCTAACTTTCAGATTTTTCGACAGCAGACTGGATGATAAAAGTTTCTCAACCGAATAATAACAGGCATTTCTCATATTTATTCTGTGTTTAATTTCCTCCCGAGTATCATTCATATTTGTTACTGTTGCTCCCAGATATTTGAACTTCTCCACCTCTTCAAAAGATAAATTCCAATTTTTATATTATAGACACACCTAATGCAGAAAATTAATATTTTAGACTAGCTTCAAGAAGATACAGATTTGAAGAAAAATTCGAATGAAGCAATTTGTAAAATATGTAATACCTGTAAACAAACAGCAAAAATCAAGTATCATAGCTGAATAATGCCGTGCTTAATGATCCTGAATCTTTGTATTAAATAATATTATTAATAAAATTATTACAAATTTCTTAATGAGTATGAATGGATATGTTCATAATTACACTGTAGGTTTTTTTATGTTTATTACTCCTTTCACTATCAACTTCAGAGATTATTGGCTAATTTCTGGCGCTTTGTAGGTGTATAGTTGGCGACATTAGTCTGGAATCATCTGGCAAAACCCTGCTCAATAACTCAAGCTTCAGTTGCGTGGGTGCTAGGGACAATACACTGTGCCGATACTATTTCGCATTGTCTGTAATGAAGCGATAGTAGTGGTTAGCAACTATCTATGGATGCATATTTACTACGTATTGAGCTTCGTAACTGTATATACTAGACTGTGCTATTAGGTTGATGTATAAGATCTTAGCGTTTTTGTTCGTCACAACAACACTGCGTTGTTAGGAGATTGTTTATCGTTTGTCTTGTGTTTGTTTTGAGTGTTGTTCTTTTAATAACCCGTTGAATTTTTCGGATTTGAAGGACGTTTGTACTATTTGTAGGCTAAAGAAGGTGGAGTATCAAGTGGAAAAAGCGAACACTTCTAACATATTCTTCTGTTTGAGTTTAATAGAGGAGCAAAGGCAGCGGAGGCGGCTCGAAATATTTGTGCCGTGCACTTGGGGAAATACCATCAGAGAAAACATGTTGTGCGTCAAATAGGATAAAGAAAAAAAAAAAAAAGAGATTCTACATTTTTAATCATCCTATTGCCACCAAAAGCGGCTGCCATTTTGATCGCACAGCACTTCTGTCATTCACTGTCTCTAAAACACTCTTTGAGTTTAAGTGACTAACCAAAACTGATAATATGCGCTCAGACCTTTCATTTCATTTCTGTGAAATACTACTGGTTGAAGAAAATATTCTTTTGTTCGGCCAGCTTTAACAAAGCAATCGTCCACACCTGTGGAGGAACGTTAGCGCGTCTGGCCGCGAAACCAGGTGGCCCGGGTTCGAATCCCGGTCGGGGCAAGTTACCTTGTTGAGGTTTTTCCCAGAATTTTCCCTCAACCCAATGTGAGCAAATGCTGGGTAACTATCGGCGCTGGACCTCGGACTCATTTCACCGGCATTAGCACCTTCATCTCATTCAGACGCTAAATAACCTAAGATGTTGATACAGCATCGTAAAATAACCTAATTAAAAAAATCAGTCCTTACACTTCTTTGAAATTTATCGTATTTTGCCTTATAAAGTGTCGAATCACGTCTGCTTACAATACATTCTTGAGAGACTTATACAACGTACCAGCAAATACTATATTGTGATTTGCCTCCATGTTAAAAAAATACGTAACTTTCTTCCAATTTAGGTTGTGATGTTCCTTTTTGGGAGAAAATTTACAAACGTATAGCAGGTTAAATGGCTACACTAGAAGATATTTTGGTAAAATCAATAGGCAAGAAATTCAACTTAAACTTGCTTACTTACAAATTGCTTTTAAGGAACCCGGAGGTTCATTGTTGCCTTCACATAAGGCCGCCATCGGGCCCTATCCTGAGCAAGATTAATCCAATCCCTGCCATCATATCCTAACTCTCTCAAATTCATTTTAATATTATCCTCCCATCTATGTGTCCGCCTCCCCAAAGGTCTTTTCCCCTCAGGTCTTCTAACTAACACTCTATATGCATTTCTAGATTCACCCATACGTGCTACATGCCCTGCTGATCCAAAACGTCTGGATTTAATGTTCCTAATTCTGTGGTGTTGGGGTAAAGGGGGATAAGTGTTTTTTGTGCAGATGGAATGTTGTTCCTCATATGAACACACAAGTTAAATTATACAAGTGAGTGTGTAAAAATCACAAGAATACTAGCATTTGATGTGTTTTATTTGTGTACAAAATTATTTGCAATAAAGGTCCAATGTTTAATTTTCATTTATCGTCAAACTTATTTTTTTGACTTATCTCCCTTTACTCAAACAACACATAATATTATGTTAGGTGAAGAATACAATGCGTTCAGTTCTGCGTTGTGTAACTTTCTCCATTCTTCTGTAACTACATCCCTCTTAGCTCAGATATTTTTCTAAGCACCTTATTCTCGAAACCCTTTAACGTCTGTTCCTGTTTCAAAGTCAGAGTCCAAGTTTCACAATCATACTGAATAACCGGTAATATAACTGTTTTATGAATTCTAACTTCGAGACTTTTGAGAGCAGACTGGACTACAAAAGCTTCTCAACCGAATTACACAAAATAATTCCAGAACCGACCCTTAAATATTGTAGTGAAACCTATATCTTAAGAGCGAAAAATAAAAGACGTTTTCGAAGAACTCAAATGAGATCTTTCCGTTCTGTTTGTGGAGTTCCTTTAGAAGACAATGCGAAGTGAAGAAATTAGAGTTAAAATGGGAAAAGAAAATTTAAAGCTATCAAACGAAGTAGCGAAATGGTACTCATATTTTAAAAATGATCAGGGACAATAATTATTCACGTAAGGTTTGGAGTACATATCATGTAGACGAATGGTACGTTGGACGCCCTGAAAACAAGCTGATCTGATCAAGTTCAACCTCGGAACGAGTCAAGGGCCGAATTCTTGAATGGAATATGATGGTGTTGATGATGTTGATGATGATGATGATAGTCTCTTTTCTTCGAAAATTTTACTTACGTATCATTTATTTTTAAAATAAAGAAAACACTGTCGTTTGTATTTTCTGTACAGTATTCACAGGTTGTTTAAAAGCCAGTAGCTGCAATAATTATCGGTAACCGTATGAAACTATCAAATTCACGTAAATTATAAACGGAACAATACAGCATCGAATCCGTAATTCTGCTATGCATTACGTCAAAGCGATTTAAATATTTGAACAAAATCACAAAAGCTGTTTGCTGTAAATGCGATCAGTTTATTTATTCAATGTATAATTGACGCTAATAATGTTGTCGTAATCCGTGATAGAAAAAAGAAAAGCAAAAGCTTTTATAGTGGATGATAGTGATAGTAGTCAATAGCAGCACTGTAAAAACAGTAATAATAATAATAATAATAATAATAATAATAATATTAATAATAATAATAATAATAATAATAATAATAATAATAATAATAATAATAATAATAATATATTTTGTTCCAATTTATTATAATGTATATTATGTTTATACAGGGTGTTTAACCCAGATTTTCCCACCGTCCTTTTTTAAGGACAGTTGCAGTGCCTTCAGATATTATGTCATTGTTGGTGTTAGGGACATTTTATAAGTTGTGCGATAATGTTGGTAGTATTTGTTAGCTTTAGAAAATACACGTTCCTTGTTTCAGTTTATTTCAAAATCATTTAACCGATTTTTGAGAGTAACTAATGTGCTACTGTATTTTTATCACAAAAAATTTTTTGGGCTTATCTGGGTTAATAATTATAGGTACAAACTTCAGGGATAACTAGAGGACATAAACTTAGGTGTCCGAAAACTAGCCGTTTCCGAGATATGTCGTCATCACTGAGGCCACCAACCGAATACTTCATTTACATCCACAACTTCATTTCTTATCTCACAGTTGTGAGTACCTCCATCTTTCCAACATGAGCTACCCTACATTTTTGACGATGTGCCTCTTTGGGAAAGGCAACTGCATGAGGGAGCACTGGCTCAATTTCATTTGAAATTTCGAGACTTCTAATGCGTCTTCCACAATAAGCGTATCGGCTATAGTTTACCTACACCATAATCTCCCAGGTCTCCCGACTTCAATCCTATGTATGTTTTGTTTGTGGATATTTATTTTGAAATATTTCATGCATTCCAAGTCTGTTCATAATAATGTTCACGAACTCCGGAATTCCATTGTTAATGGTTGTTAAGGCATTAGAGACACGCTAGGGATATTCTATGGTGTACAGATTTATTACCGACTAGCCGTACCCGTGCGCTCCGCTGCACCCGTTAGAAATAAATATAAAGTAATTACACAATTAAAATAGGACATTTGATCCAGGGAACATTCGTGTTTGATAGAAGGATAAATCATTTAATATGTTACTTAATTTAAATTGCATCCAAATAATTAAAATGCGATCATTTTGGTCCAGAGACACTCATTTGGTGCAATGACAATTCCTTTAACATGTTTCTTAATTTTTATTACATGCAACCATAGTTTAATGAAGATTGACATCATTTAGATTTAATGTGTATATTTTATTTTATTTGTTATAGGTTTACATTGAATTATGGTAATAACTTAATTTTAACCCTTGTTTTCTACGTATTCATTAAATAGCGCTTGGCCCACTATGGTACTGAACCCTTCAAATAACTTAAATTATATTATATAATATTACATATTATATTATATTATATTATATTATATTATATTATATTATATTATATTATATTATATTATATTATTCTTCTTCTTCTGCACTTCACGGTATAGGCAAAATGCCTGTTCCGTCCTCACAGCATATCTCTCCATCTCTTCTTTGGTCGTCCCACGTCCCTCCTTCCAATCGGTCGGTATTGATACAGTAATTTTGGTAGTCTCGAATTGCTCATCCTATCTACGTGATATAACCATATAACCAATTATTACGGTAGCTTTCAATTTGTTCGTTTATAGAAATTGTCTGCAATTCTGTTCTAATTTCTTCATTTTTAACTTTGTCCATTAGTGTGCAACCTTTGGTTCTCCTTAGAAAATACATTTCTGCAATTTGAATTTTTCTTTTTGTACTGTTCGAACTTACCCAGACTTCACTTCCATATAATAACGTTGGGACTGCCATTGTTTTGTAAAATTTCATTCTAGTTTCTTTTCTTGTTTTATTTCTTAATGTCTTATGGATGGTGCTGCATATCATCTTAAATCTGGACAGTTTAGTGTCTATGACTTTTAAATTTCCTGAGTAGACACTCATTTCGCAACCTAAATATTTATAATTGGACACCTGCTCCAAGGGTTGTTCATCAATTATAATTTTTGATCTTATTTGCATTTTTCCCAAGAAGGCCATTATTTTAGTCTTACTTTTCGAGATTTTAAAGTTATAGTTCTTCGCTATCTGATTAAATATATGAAGAGAGTATTATAAGTAATTTTCGGTTTTCTGTATTATATTATATTATATTATATTACATTATATTATATTATATTATATTATATTATATTATATTATTTTATATTATATTATATCAGAAGGTACTGTAATAACATTATAGCATTATGTTCATCTAGAGAAACTACACTTTCCAATGGTGAAATAATAATTAATTATACAAATCGGTTAATTTAGCTTCCGATATTACTTCATACAAACATAGAAACATTCTCTGTAGGCTATCTTTCATAGCTTTCGATTGTTGCTGTCCAAGGCCCTTTATAGACGAAGTCATTTGTTTTTTAATTCATTACACCGCCTTAGATGGCAGTTATTTTAATTTTAAAACTCATTTATCTCATTAAATATCAGTCCTATCAAAATTTTTCAAGGAATAAAACGTATCGCAAATAATTTGTAAAGAAACTTTTGTTATGTAACATTTGTCACAAAAATCAATAATAAGCGAGATATTTCGATTTATTTAATTCAGGCCCCCTTATAACCCCCCTTTTAAATAACGTATTTTGAATGCCATATAGCCTAAAATCTAAGTTACAACGAACTTAATTTATATTCCAATTTTCATCGAAATCCGTTCATCCATTATCGCGTGAAAAGGTAACAAACATACATACAGACAGACAGACAGACAGACAGACATACAAACAAAAATTTCAAAAAAGTGATTTTCGGTTTCAGGTTGGTTAATGATATATGTTAGGACCAATTATTTTTGGAAAATCGAAAATTACCAGAAAAATTTCGGCTACAGATTTATTATTAGTATAGATGAGGATATATTTATGTTCATACCTACTTTATCATGAACGGTGGCCATATTGAGCACATGTTATAACTCCCTTTTCCTTCAGTGCATATCGAATGTTATGTTACCCCACAGCATCTGTAATGACGAGGCAATATTTTGGACAACGGCTGGTTTTGCGGACCTATGTTTATTGAGACTTTTTGTCTCGTTTCATTGGTCTCTACTCACCCCTGCAGTTTTTGTCGATAATTATGAAACACATTGTATATGTTCTTGTGTATTATTATTATTATTATTATTATTATTATTATCAATTTATATTTTGACAGTTCAATTTTTTCGATAATATGCCAAACTCAGTCGATAATGCCACTTCACTTCCCCAGTTTCTCATTTCAGATCTCTTTCCCACCTGTACCTTATTTTAAGGATATTATGTAAGCCTAACCAGTAGTAAAACAAACACTCATGTTTTGGTGTCTGAGCGAAGGCGTGGAGTAAAGTTCCACTTAGGCCGATTACCTGATTGATATTTTTCCCAGATATTCCCAAGCTGTTAGGCGATTCTATGGCAGGCATGGGCAATGTGTTTCCGCGCGGGCACTTTATACACCACTCCTTCAATTATTCCTCCGCAAATATTTCGTCTGCGTGTACGTACAATAAGCAGAGGTTGAACTCGAAACCATGGCTTTCTGATCAGGTGAGTGCAAAGTGGTGGGATATGGCGAATAAATAAATAGGTTCAGTTTTAATTTCGAAGAAATATGAGAATAAGACTATTTTGTTATTAGTATGAATAAAAGTAAAGCTCAATGTCTTTACGCTTCAATTGAGATTTATATAAAATATTATAATATCACACGACACTTAGGTCTTGATTTTGGCCATAAAACCTAAGGTAAGAGTTTGAAGTGGGATTGTCAAAAATGATTTATATTAATAAAATAGTTACATGCGATAAAGTAATGTGTTATTTATATTTAATTTGTTGTGCAGGTTGAAATAGTGAGAAAGTTTTCGAGAATCTACAAGAATAATTTATTGTTAATGGAAAAGTCAACCTCTAATCACTAATAGTTGAAAATACAGTCCGATCGATTTGTCGCATTTCAAAATCATAAGCGAGTCATAGAGAACAATACCTTTTATCAAATGCCAGGTAAAATCGGCAAGGAATTCTATGAATTATTACCTAATGACTAGTCTCTTAATTTATGTAATTTCACAGCTAATATGCTGGAAATCTCTGAATCATGTATGTATGCGAACAATTCTAAAATGAACCTGATGAAAAATATTGCGCGTACACCCCTAACAGCCTGTCATCTCGTAACTGCTTTACATTTATGTTGTACTAGCTGAAAGCACCCGGCGTTGCCCGGGTTTTCCTTTCTGCTTCTATTTTTAATTAAACTGGTTATTAAATTTTCGGAAATCTCGGAAACCTAACTATACACAACCAAAACGAATTGTCTTTACTAAGCTTTCCTCGCCCATAAAGATGAATCTTTACTTAACGTTACTTACATGAATTAATGAACTCAGCCAAATGCCTGCCAGGGTTAACTCAATTTAAAACAGTTGTAAATCAGGTACCGCAAAGAAAACATTTCATCATGTGCCTGACGTAAAACTGTTGTTTTAAATTTATTTATTTATTTATTTATTTGTTTTTATTTATATATTTATTTATTTTTATTTATATGTTTGTTTTTATTTATATATTTATTTGTTTTTATTTATTTATTTATTTATTTATTTATTCTGGTGTAGTTAAGGCCATTAGGCCTTATCTTCCACACCGCCAGAAATACAAATAAAGTAATAGAAAAATCAAACTATAAACAAAGTAAAACCCAACGAAAATATAATTCCTTCTCCTCTTTCTGATAAGTTTCAGCATCGAATCGATATATACATATATAATTTAATTTATATTGGAAGATTTTTTTTTACCTCTTGACCGCTGTACACCCACTTATATCATACCCAGTTTTTTTTAATATAACTTGAAATTATATCTCATAAATTCAGAACATATAATATTAATTCTAATTTTATACACAGAATAAAGATACAATATAAACTCGCAATAAGTCATTTTTAACATAAAGACTAATATTCTGAGAAACGTATAGGCCTACCGGTATTTTAGAAATTAAGAGATTTTTATTTCCACAACGTTTAACATACTAAATTTGCAACGTGATTATACATATATAATTTCGCAGCAACACATTTTCAGACATGAATAACAATATTTTGAGAATTAATACAATGTTATTTTCAGTGGGCTTATGTAAATTCACACACTACATTAGCAACATGACAAAAGTATTATTGAGTTGCTTATTGATATATGTAAAATCTTTTTTTTTTTTTTTTTTTTTTCCATTTCTTTGTATATAATATAGTTGAGGATGTGAAAAACACGCAGTTTTTAAGTTAACGTCTGCAACTTTGAGCGATTGTCGTTGAGCTTCATTTAAATATGGCCATTGCAAATGCTAGTGGCATTGAAATTGCAGTTGCTTAAAATTGAATGCGTATCCTAGCAATACGTGGAATAAAAACATCTCCCTTTATTTTTGCAGTTAATATTACCAATTCTATTACGTTTCGTATGAGTTGTTCACACCAATTCCACTAGTGAACAAGGTTTTTGTCACAAGGGTGAAAATAGTAATTTTAGATAAATTTTTGTGTGCTGATAGTGGATCTAAACTTGAAAATTTTACATCACGCAGCATTTAAGAGGAAAATTGGAAATTGTAAAAAAAAAAAAAGAGGAATGAATTTACTAAAGAACTCTGGTATCGAACTATTGACTTTATTTAAACGGTTACACAGTATATTCATACGTTTTATAACTTATGGTTGCTCAGAATATAGAAGTGTATTTTAAGGAATAGGTTCTTTTAAATATGTGAGTCTGCATTAATAAGGTGCGTAGTGGGCGATATATATCTATATAACGTTATTGCTTTATGGCGCTAGACCAAGTGAAAGCACTGAGAGGGTGGGGTTTTAGAGTGAAATAGATTGCATTTTAGGATTAGATGTAAATTTTTGAGCTTGTGACAAGTTGTATCGCTGGTTGTAAGTGTTCATCTTCGCGTTCATTTACGCTTTCTGTGAATGAAAAAATCTCGTCGTGCGTGTGTAACTTCGCCGGACAGCTTTTGTTACGTATGTGGAGAATTTACGGCAAAATCGCAGCGCCTGCCTTTATCAGATAAGTTGAAACAAGCATATTATTGCTATTTTGAATGTAATGTGTGTGATGAGGACAAATCGTGGGATCCCCATGTGTGCTGCACAACATGTTACTCAAAACTGATAAAATGAATGGAGAGAAGAATCGAAGTATGCCGTTTGCAGTTCCAATGATCTGGCGTGAACCGACAAGTCCTGCAGAAAACTTATTTCTGTTTAACAAAGATTACGGGATTTTCAAAGAAACCAAGATCTGAAATTGAATATTCTAATGTTCAATCTGCAATAAGACCTGTACCATATGGACCAAAACTCCCTATTCCTAATCCAATTTTTCAATTGGAGGAATAGGTTCTTCTAATATTACAAACAGATGACTTGGCTCAACCATCAACAGGATCTGATCCGTCCTGTAGTCCAGAACATCATAAAGAACCCCATTTAATCCAACAATGTGAACTGAACGACTTAATAAGAGATCCTAATCTCACTAAACAACAAGCTGATATTTTAGGGTCTAGATTGCAACAATGGAACCTGCTAGCACCAGATACTAGAATTTCATTGTACAGGAAGAGACATGAACGGTTTTCGAAGTATTTTATAATGAAAAATTCTATGTGCGCGTATGTAGATATAGACGGCTTATTGGAAGAACTAGGATTTCAGCACATCCCAGAGGAATGGAAGTTATTAATAGATTCTTCCAAAATAAATTTAAAAGGAGAGTTAATGCACAAAGGAAACACTAAACCATCAATTCCAGTGGCGTATTTAGTGGATATGAAGGAAACTTATACAAATTTGTCAGTGTTACTAGATGCAATCCAATATAAAACATACTGCTGGAAACTCTGCGGAGATTTGAAAATTGTCGCCTTATTGCTCGGACTTCAGGGTGGATTCACAAAATACTGTTGCTTTCTCTGTTTATGGGGTAGTAGGGCGACTGAAAAACACTATATAGTGAAAGACTGGCCTCCCAGAGAAAGCTATGTCCCAGGAAAACATAATATCAAGTATGTCCCTTTAGTGAAACCGGAAAAAGTACTGCTTCCTCCTTTACATATCAAGCTTGGTTTAATGAAGAATTTCGTTAAAGCTATAGATAAAAATAGAGAAGGTTTCGCATATGTAAGGAATATGTTTCCGAAACTCTATGAAGCTAAAGTGAAAGAGGGAATTCTTGTTGGCCCTCAAATTAGGAAACGTTTGAAAGATGAGAGGTTCGAAAAAAATTAAGTGTTGAGGAACTAGAAGCTTGGAATGCCCTTTGAAGTGTTTTAGTGGGTTTTTAGGTAATAATAAAGTTGGCAATTACCAACAGCTTGTGCAAGAACTCCTGCATAGTTACAAGAAGCTTGGTTATCAAATGTCTTTGAAAATACATTTCCTACATTTCCATCTGGACTTTTCCCCAAAGAACTTAGGAGCTGTAAGCGATGAAAAAAGGGAAATATTCCATCAAGATATAGGCATACACAGGATGGAACAACGATATCAAGGAAGGTGGAGTTCTAGTATGAATGGGGACTACTGTTGGTTTTTTGTTCAGAGAAGGTAAGTCAAACTACAAGAGGAAAAAATAACTAAATAAATAAATAAATATATTTTTAAAAATCTAGCTTGAATCTGTACATGGTTGTTTACTTCAGTATAGGGCTCCTAAGTTATTTGATTTGAGATTTTAATCAATTTAATTATTAAATCTTAAAAAAATTATAGTTCATTTGGTCCAGTTTTAAATTAATAAAGTAAAAGCTTATTTAGAAGGCAAAAAAGGAATATAATGCTACTTTTCCTTATTGTAATTATTATTTATGCAGCGTTATTATTTTTATGTGAAATGTCAGTGTATTTTGTGTATACATTTTGTATCTTAGGAATTTATTTATTATCACTGCTGTAGTTACGTATTTTGAAATGCACGAAAACTTTTTTTTAATCAAAATACTTCCCCTTCTGTCACACAAAAATGTTACGTGTTACAGATTTTTCACTGCGATTTTCGTAATCAGCAGGGTCGATTTAGTAAAAATCAGCTGATTTCATTTCTGTGACAGACAAAAAGTTAAAATTTGTTGACTAGTGTTCTTATTCGTGCATAATTTTGGTGGGTCAGTATTTCGCAATCGAACTATTGGTTATTCAATATTAAGTAAATTATGTGGTAGCAATCCTTGTATTTTTTCAAAGAATTTTAGAATTCAGTTGTATAAAACAATTTGCTCACTATCTACAAAACTGGATCGAGGAATTCATAATACGGTCCTGGACTGCGTAAAGATACTTATTGCATGAATTATCTAGTTTTAGCCTTCATGATCTGTAACAACAATGTAATTTAATTTCGTGTTAAAATTTCCATGGCCTCGTGAAAGTCGATGTTGAATACAACAGACAATAATAAAAAACAATTGACTGTAGAAGATTTTGCATTTTAATATAATTCATGAATATTTGATCTATTTATTTGTATTATTTACAACTAGCCGTACCCGTGCGCTCCGCTGCACCCGTTAGAAATAAATATAAAGTAATTACATAATTAAAATAGGACATTTGATCCAGGGAACATTCGTGTTTGATAGAAGGATAAATCGTTTAATATGTTACTTAATTTAAATTGTATTTAAAAATATTAAAATGCGATCATTTTGATCCAGAGACCACTCATTTGGTGCAACGACAATTCCTTTAACATGTTTCTTAATTGTTATTACCAATCATTTTTGGAAAAGCGAAAATTAACAGAAAAATTTTGGCTACAGATTTATTATTATGTTTATTTATTATTATTTATTATTATAATATAATATTATTATGAAAAAGTGTGTTGATAACGGATGTACTCGAATTAGAAAGTTTTTAATTTGTTGTGGGAGCTCTTGAATCTCAGGAGGAACAACTTTTACAACAGCGCAACATAATCTGCTTGGCTCATTACCCATTTTTTTTGCATTGCATTTATTGCATATGTATTTTATGTATTTTAACACGATTCAATTGAGCATAGTTAAAATTTGAATTATAAAATAATGGATTGCTAAGCTAACGTACTATTACTGCATATTAAATCAATACACTCTCGTTGTTCGTTAATTCTCTGAGATAAAAATGAATATGTTCATAAACATTATTATAAGAAATACAGGAAATGAATATACAGAATAACCTATCAAGTTTTCTGTGCATAAGAAGCTATTTTAATCTTACCTGTCCTCAATTCACTCCCAAGTTACTGTAATAACATTATAGCATTATGTCCATCCAGAGAAACTACACTTTCCAATGATGAAATAATAATTAATTATACAAATCGGTTAATTTAGCTTCCGATATTACTTCATACAAACACAGAAACATTCTCTGTAGGCTATGTTTCATAGCTTTCGATTGTTGTGTCCAAGGCCCCTTATAGACGAAGTCATTTGTTTTTTATTTCAATACACCGCCTTAGATGGCAGTTATTTTAATTTTAAAACTCATTTATCTCATTAAATATCAGTCCTATCAAACTTTTTCAGAGAGTAAAACTTATCAGCAATCATTTTTAAAGAAACTTTTGTTATGTAACATGTTTCACAAAAATTAATAATAAGCGAGATATTTCGATTTATTTAATTCAGGCCCCCTTATAACCCCCCTTTTAAATAACGTATTTTGAATGCCATATAGCCTATAATCTAAGTTACAACGAACTTAATTTATATTCCAATTTTCATCGAAATCGGTTCAGCCATTATCGCGTGAAAAGGTAACAAACATACAGACAGACAGACAGACATGCAAACAAAAATTTAAAAAAAGCGATTTTCGGTTTCAGGGTGGTTAATTATATATGTTAGGACCAATTATTTTTGGAAAATCGAAAATTACCAGACAAATTTCGGCTACAGATTTATTATTAGTATAGATTTTAATTAATTTAACTTCCATTTGCACAATTTTAATGTAGCCTATGTTCTTCTCTCGGTTATGAAGGTTAAATGTGCAAACTTTGGCACATATCGGTTAAAGCGTGTAGATTTGTATAGAGAACATACACACATACATACATATATACATACATACATACCCACATTCAATTTTATATATTAAGATTAGTATTCACCCTAATAAAGACACACTCATCCTGACCAAACAGTATAGACAATTTAGAACTTATAAAAAATGATTATATTTTAAAGTGAATGTTAAGCCATAGTGACCATTATGAATGCCTCTATAACGTATCTGACTTGGTTTGTTGGCATGCCGTATTAGTTTTGTAAATTCCTAAGCGGAAGAGAAGCCAAATTCACGTAATTACATGTTGATGCAGCTACATCATAAATATTGTGGAAGGAGTGAACTCGATCATCAATACCTCCCCTTCCTTATGCCCGTGTGCCTGTTCTAGGCGAATATTGGAACTCACGTCCCAAATGTTTTCTTGCAGTGACTATTTCACCGACGTTGGGTACAAAATTTAAGTGGCTCACAAATTTAATATTCGGCAATTTGTTAAGAAGTTGCTTCCTTAATAAAATACAACTTTAACTTAATAAATAAATAAATAAATAAATAAATAAATAAATAAATAAATAAATAAATAAATCAGAATATAAATGTACATCTCCGTCAACCCAAGATTTCAAAATTTTGCGGACCACTCACATTCCTTCTTATAATTTCTGAGCGTGAACGGACCTGCCCTTCCGCTAGCAGCTAACGTATGACCACTTTCCGTCCGCCAACAGATTTTGTTAGGCAGGGGTTTGAGTGGGATCCATCTGCATAGAAATGCCCTATATCATCAATTGCACCGATGTCTGATAACGCTGAACAACAAATTTTTACTTTTTGTCTTGCTCCGAAATAAATATAGGTGAATATTACTAATATGTGTGCCCCAAAGCTGAATTTAAAATCCAAATTACTCCATCACATACCTTTTTCCGGGGAAAAGGAATTGAATTTTTTAATCAAAAACTTTTTATTTCGTTATTATTATTATTTTTTTGCTACTGATAAAATTACAACAGGCTAGGGATTCAAAATACCTCATAATGTCTGAAAAATGTGTACCTGATACAAAACTGATGTTATATAGTTTAAAACACAAAAAAACACAATAAGAATAAAAATATTTCATATGTAGAATGAGAAAATCTTGGAATTTGAACCTTTCATTTAAAAAGATTTTGTAGATGACTTCCGTTTGTAACTAGACCCGAGACTGTGTTTTACAATGAACCAACAATAGTCTGCAAGAATCCTGGATGATATTCTTCCTTTATATCGCCTTTCCATTTCAAATATTTCATGATGAAATCTTTCCCCATGCTGGATGCTTACCGCTCCAAGGATAGGTGGAAAGAAATCCAAATGAGATTGTAAAAAGTATATTTTTGAGAGACATATTACGCCCCATTTTCTCACATACACTTAACATGGATTCCCACAAACCCTGTGTAGTTGTCTGCCTTAGAATTTCCAAGGAAATTTTAGCAAACATCTTTGAAAGCGCTCTATGCCATTTTTTCTGTAACGAAAAGTTTTTCCTCAAACAAAGAGTTAGCCAAAACTTTGTGAATTTGTGGACCGATGAAAATGCTCTCTTTTAATCTTTCACTCAAATTGGTAAACTTTTCTTTTAAATACTTAAAACCACACCCTACATAGTTTGTTCATTGCGTAGTCCTCACTTTGAACTGTTATGAAATTCACTGAATAGAAGGGCGCAATATCTGTTTTTTTAGAAGTACAAAAGAACATGTTGAAATTATTCGAACATGTTAACAATCATAAGAAACCGGCAATAGATCATACACTCATAAAATGAATTAGCTTTCGTTTTGGTTTACAACCCCCAACACGCGCCAGATGTTTCCTGGAAGAGCGCTTATCGAGAAGTGAAATCATAGTATATCTTAAAAATCTTATGTGATACGAAGAAAAGAGACGCATTTTCGGACACCAAACCATAAGGGACACATTGTTTTAAGTCGGAGCAAAATTCGTGTTGTTCAGTGTAACCGTGAAGTTGGTATAGAATCGTTGAATAACCATTTTGCAAAATACTGTGTCATTTTGGACTATAGGAAAGAAAAATAATTTCTTACAGTATTCGTTCCTTCCATGAGAAAGGATCGAGTTAAAATAGACAAGAAAAGTTACAAAGAATAAAAAAAAAGTGACTGTTCTACTATAAATTCAATAATTTAATACTTAAAAGAGGCACGTTTAGGGACGTTTTATTCAGCTTTATAAAGTAGAGGATTCTTTCTTTTTAACTTTTGTCCCCACCCCTCTTCTAATCTCCGAACCAAAGTGAGCGTATGGATTTCCGCTCCCGACGCTACTTCCCACTTCTTGAATATTTCATAGTGTAGGCGTCCAGTCTATATTTAAAGTACGGCTGGAGCCACAGATAACCACAAAAGCTACTCTTCCCTCCGAGAAGGGGTTGGAGCGAAAGTAGGGGACTTCAAGGAAGCAAAAGGCGGTGTGGGATTATATTATTATATGCGGAATGTAATAATTTTACTAAAGAAATTAATTTTAATATCATGAAGTCGTTCAATCTAGAATTTTGGGAAATTGATTGCAGATGTGCAGCACGTAGGTTACAAGAAATTAATATGCACTGATGCTCTCTAAACGAATTGCCATATTCCCATTTTCAGAATTAATATTTCTTGACATACAACTATGTCCTCCTCTAGTGTGGGTGGTGCGATACTTACGGAGTTGAGGATGTGCCAGAAAGTGGAAATATTGAAACGCTTACTATACGAAAACTGTAATAATTCAGTTATAGTACATTATGCAACGAGCCTATAATGGTAGTAATTAAGACGCAAGTATGCTTGTTTATGAAACGAGCGCAAGCTCGTTTCATAATTTTCATACGAGCGTCTTAATTACCATTATAGGCAAGTTTCATGCGACTTTTTATGCTCGACCATATTTCTAACTTGAAATTATTCAAAAGTAGGTCATTTTATGGTTATGTAAGTGAGTAGCGAACTGACCTGAATTGTCAGATGTGCGCAGACGCGAAAGTATTGATTTTTTTTTTCCGAGGCCGAATGTCATTGACCTTGATATAACGTAGAGAATAAGATGAACATTAGCCTTGATATAACCTGGAAATTGATTTAGAATTGAAAAACGAGATGACAAATTGAATTTATTTGAATATTATTTACAATTAACGCTAATTATTATAGTAACAGAACATAACCTTCTCCGACAGTATTGGATTTCCAGCCTCCGTGACTTTTCGCTAATTGTCTTTCGATTGCATATCCGAGAATAATCGATACTTGCGGTTTTATAATGGTACAAAGGTGATTTGTCATTGGCTGCACACCTGAACTTTAATGAATAGGTGTACTTTAATGAGGTGCATTAAAGGGCTACTACCAGGTGTATAATTACTACATTTCGGCATGGTCGAGCATAAAAATTTTTAACGTTCAATAACGTTATCTGCGAACTATTCTAGACGCAAAATGTAACTGACTCTGGTGTTTAACATCGTTACAATGCCAAAAACTCAGTACCTGTAAAGGAGAGATAAGAGAAATCTGTACGTAAATCATCGTCATCATCATCTTCATGTATTAGTCTTTTTACTCTGCTCCGTCTTCAAGGATTTAAAACTGCTCTCTCCATCTTTTCTGTGGACCGCCTTTGTCTCTCTTCTCCCCGGCTCTGTACTGAAGATTCGTTTCTGGAATATCACTGTCCATTCGTTCTAGATCAGCGGTAGTCAGCACAGAGCACCCTGGGATTAGCGTCTCTTACCCGCGGAGAACACAACGCACCATGGTGCACTCGTAGCTGCTAGCGGGTATGCTCTCTACCTCTTCCTGCTGCACTACGGGGCACATGGGTCGGCTACGCTTACCCTTTGCACATTTCAGCGAGTGCTGACGACCACTATTCTAGATGTTCAGTTTATTTTTGTTAGTGTTTTGTTATTTCGTCTATTAGTCAATCACTCATATGTTCAATTTTTGTCTTGATAACTTCATTTCTCATTCGATCAGCTCTTAGTGTACAGGATGTATCAACATTAATAGCGAAAACTGAAACGGTTGAAACTATGCGATGATAGAAGCAAAAAAGTTCCAGTAAATATGGGTCCGCAAACGAGCCGTTTGCGAGACAATTGAAGAGTCCACTGCAAGAATGATGGATGTCATTTGGAATACATTTTGCAGGAAAAGCAATTGAAAGTTTGAAATGCTTAGCGCTCAAAGCTTAACTGTGATTTTCCGATTATTACTGGACAATGACTATCAGTGTTAATGCCATATAACTCTCTATGTACAGTACATTCTAAATGTCTTAAGCTATGCATTGACAGTAATGGTTCATTTTCGACAATAAAGTGACATCCATCATTCTTGCAATGGACTCTTGAATTGCGAATATTTGGTTACAAGCCGCCACTGACTTCATTCGTTGTAAACATCATTATGCATGAATACGTGTCTCGGGATGGGATGTTGAATGTAAGGTATGTTGCTTAATTGCCCGCTCCAATTTGCGCTATATATGCCTCAACATTGTGAATTCTTTATATTCAGTCAAATTCACTTGCGATTTTTTCCAATTAACTTGTTGAATGCTGATTATTGCTCAATTGAAATTGGAGCCTGGGTCGTTAGGAATCGTTTGAACGGTTCCGTTTGAAAAATTGCTACGCTTGATGCGCGCGCACGAAAAACGAGCAAGAATTCCTATCGTGAACTGGGTGGCAGGACAATAAAATTGCTACACCTTGCTGGACTAAATGAAAAGGAATGTTATGTTATTGTTAAAGGCATTGCTGCTTAGAAATATTTAGTTGAATTGCTTTGAAGAGAGGTAAATATTCAGTCTCTATTAAATTAAATAATAGTATATAATTTTTAATAGTCGCGACGCTGGTATTCCCGGCGTGACTCCTCCCCTTTGCTTACGTCTTAGGAAGTGAAGGCTCTATAAATTCTAGGTAGGTAATGTCGTTCGCCATTTTTGTTCTTTCGTTGCCGAGCTACCAGACGAGGAATCTATTTGCCACACCGTTAAACATTATCATGTTTAATATGATAATAAATCAAACCCACTGTAATTGAGCGGCAAATAACGTCCTCGTGTGCTTTCTGCGAACACCAACGAAACAGCCAAAATGGCAGGCGATTATATTAAGTATTTATCGAGCTTTAGGAAATGCATAACGTCTTCGTCAGCGAATCACAAGACGCACACGTTTAAATCTAGCCGACCTGCAACGTGATTGGCTGCCGGAAATAAGAGCGACGGGACTATAGTAGTGGTTGCGCAAACCTTCAACCAGGCTAGAAATTGCCAATGCTATCGAACGTTACTTGATTGTATTACAAGCGGTTCACATGCGACGTTCAAATTTCGAAATTTTGAGCAACAGCCCATATTGTCAAACATTATGCCGCAATTTGGTGTGACTTCGTATTCTGGATATTTTTTGAGAACTGGTAAACTGGACGGAGAAATAGCTTGGACTCCCGTCACGTATCACAAATGCAGATAAACATTCAAGGTCTAGCGGGATTCGACCATAAGACCGTGGCTTCAGTGCAATGTCAAAGCTGTGAATTAGTCATCGCGTATAATACTACCGGCATGAACGGCTCTTGGCAAGACGTAATCATTATTTCAAGGATAATTTAGTCCACGCACGGCTCATTTCCAAAATGTGGCCGTAGTCCTATTAGATGTGTCTCTGGTGACGTAATAAACACCTGAAAGCAATCAGCGTGCCATCAACACGTGTAATTGCGGAGTGCTAGTCTCTAATGGGCCAGGTCGCACAATCAATGTGCAGGAGAAGTCGCGGTCATTTGAGCTGAATTTAATTATTCAGCAGAGGTAGAGGAATCGGAAGCAATACCGCAGACAAGCCTGTCATTTGCGTTGACGTGGCGTGACTTGGGCACTGTCAAGTTATTGGCCTCTCAGATTGCTTGAATATTTCTGACGGTGAGTTCAGTTCGTATTAAATTGACTTTTCATACCGGAAGTTGACATTGTAGATCTGTTGAGCTTAGATGTGACTATTCATCCTTTAATCTGTTTTCTGTTACTTTGGGAGCCAGAACTGAAAACTGTCCTCCTGTAAGACTTTAAAACAAAGAACTTCCTAAAGCAGACGATGTTAAATATTTAGGTATGCATTTAGATCGCCGATTAACATGGCGTAAAGGTATTGAAACTAAATGCAAAGAATTAAATTTGAAAACAAAAAAATCTATTGGTTATTGAGACCAAAATAAAAAATGGTATTAGAAAATAAACTTCTTGTTTATAAAATCATACTGAAACCAGCCTGGAAGGCAACCAACCATGGGAAACCGCTAGAAATTCAAACATTGAAATACTGCATCATGACCTAAACCAGGGATGCAAAATTGTGCTACAATTGTAGCAGAAGTCACAAGCCGAAACACGTAACTCTTCTCTTCCCTTCAACTCTCACGCCATTGGATATGGTAGGGGGAGAGGAGATGTATTCAGTGTCTTTCCCAAACTTCACAAATACGTCATTGAAGGCCGAAGAATTGTGGACGGAGGAACAAACTTTTTCCCATGCTTTCAACCTCTCGTCCCCAGTTCTGCATCCCTCATCTAAACATTTCAACTGTTAAAGAAGAAATCTCTAAGTTCAGTAAAAAATACCTACACCGATTAAATCAACATCCCAATCATTATGCATTAAATTTGCCGAATAATAGTAAAAAAAAATAATAATATAAGAGGACTTAAAAGGACCAGTGCTCTTCACCTTTCATTCATTTTACTACATCTAAACTTTTTTTTTTAGTTTGTAAGAGTGATATTTATTTCATCATAAACCAACATTTTTTTCACATTAACAAATAATATTATTTAATACTCAGAGCTAGAGGATCACATCTTTGTATGAGCCCTATTATAATTTTTACATATAATATTTAATTTATTTGAGAAACAACGTATGTCCGCGATCTTTAGGGCACCCTGGCGCTCTCAAATATATTTAAATCAACTTTTGTGTCCCTGTGTCGTACAAGTCTGCCGCCTGGGAAAAACAGTTTGTGACAGTGTCTGCACCTCTCTGTCGTTTCCATGGTATAACAAATATCTCAATTCTAGCGGGGAATATATTGAAAAATAGCTCAACAGTTGTTGGATCTGTTCCAAAAAAATTTTTCAATGAAATTGTGTTTTCTCTCTGTAAACGGCCCAAGGGAAACTTATTTTTACGTCCCTAGTAATTCCGCTCGAGTGGCCAAAATTTCTACAAGCACTTGATTTGATATTATTAACACGATGGAAGAAAAAAAAATACTTTTTATCTGCTGCATAAGAATGTTTGCTTGTAAGAGGTATAACTCCACCTACACTCGTAACGTCATTGAATCACTCTGTGTTGTGAATTCGTATTCTCTTAATACGCATCTCATTTGCGCTCTTTAGATATAAAAATAAATAAAGCATTGCCGAAAAAATGAAAAGCTGTTTCTTATTACATTATGAAATTAGCTTTGGATGCTGTACATCCCTCTTTAGCGCTAATGCTTGGGGATAGTATAAACGTTATTTAATTTTCCCACACGCCTAGCATGTGATGTCATACGCAGTCAGGGAAAGGGGAAAGACCTATATCTCGTTTACTGCGATCTCCCAGACCATATATAAAACCGCACGAGGCCCGACAGTTTGTAAAAGAGTCTTCATTCCCCTCTCTCCGCCCCTGTGTAACTGAGTGCTCTCTGCTCTCACTGATGAGTATTAATATGGCGTCACTTTTTCATAGTGAAAATTAATCGAATCGACGTCGCAGTCAAGTGGGTTATATGCCTTCTTTGTGCCCTTAAGATCCACGATACGGTCCCGACGTTAAAATCTGCCTAGTGGGGTCTCGATTCCTAATGCGACCGCTCGAAAGGAATGCAGAAGCAATTCAATTAATTTAAATGACATTTTCTGCTGTGACACGAGCTGTTTAATGAAGTTTTTCATTTTCTGTGTTAAGTGTGTTATATGTAATTCATTTTTGTTAACTTCCTGAAGGGAAGAGGATTCATATTATAGGCTAAACAAGAAATTAATAGTGGTGACCTACATCAAAAACTTAATTTTAAGGCAATATAAGCGTAATTAAAGCTGGTATTTCCATTTAATTACTAAACCACGGATAGTAGGCTAAATGCCTGTGCTTTTCTATAAGGATAAATCAGAACTAGTTAAATATCTTAAAGTTTTTACTTGTATAAAATATGAACGTGTGGAAGGGGTTTCAATGTGCCTAAAATGCCTATTTTACCCATTGTGTTCTATTTTAAGATTTTATAGCCTAAAATAACTATTTCCAAGTTGTTAATATGTATATGTTCTCAATTTTTTCATGTGAAAATTTATAAGATACACTTACCAAATAACGCCACCTGAACACTTAAATCACTGTTGCTCTGGAAAATGCCTATTTTACCCATTGTGTTCTATTTTAAGATTTTATAGCCTAAAATAACTATTTCCAAGTTGTTAATATGTATATGTTCTCAATTTTTTCATGTGAAAATTTATAAGATACACTTACCAAATAACGCCACCTGAACACTTAAATCACTGTTGCTCTGGAAAATAAGTTAAGTACAAACACAAAAATTATGACAAAGAATCTTTAATCTTATATATAGAAAATAGCACAATGAAAATGGTGATATTATATAGTCTACTGGAGAAGAATTACAACTCAAATACGAAAACTTTGTACACTGGCGTTATTAGGAACAGCTTGTCCAATTAACACCACCTATTTTCTAGTAACCAATACACTTATAATTATTAATGGATTATTTTTCCTAAACAACACAAATTGAACTAAACAACTAAATTTGAGTTTCTGTTAATAAAAGGTACAAAATCACTCAATACTAATGAAATATTCTTGATCTGAAGCGGAAACATCAGATGGATTAGAAAAATATGTTTTCCAGTAATTCTTTACCTTCAAAAAAAGATACAACGAGACACAGTAGAAAGTTATAAACACAAAAACATTATAACCTTAGTTAAATATGAATGTTTTCCCACAAGTAAATAAAAAGAATTAAGAGTTTTTGGTAAGCAACTGAACCAATATTATCACTGTGCACATTCTATACATTTGTAAGTTGAAAGGTTACTGTTTTTCCTGATGTTTCCACACTAATCATGTCAATACCTCACAAAATATGAACATAAAAGCAATGAAAATACTATAAAAAACAGAGGACTATCGTTAAGCAAATGAGTATCGTGCTAACATAACCTAAAATTTTACCTGTACACCTTTAACGCCATATGGCGTTAAAGCGCTACTAAGTAGTTGATAACTTAACACGCCTGTTTCTCGAACATTTTCAAATTTTATAGATAGAAAATACTTTCTCTGCAAAGAAAAATGTTTAAGGATCACGAAACTATATAGTTTAATAAAGTTATTATTTGCTCAACACACAGAATAAAATATTGCCTCTTTTCTTGATATAAGAACAGCCTTTGACTATCAACACACAACAGCAAAATGGTGGAATATCATGTCACTCGTAAATGTAAGCGGACAGCTAGTAACTCATTTCGTCACTACGTGGCAAGCGAATGCAGGCTACAGTAGTGCACTACCTAAATCTGGTGTCGTTAACAAAAAGTAGTTCACACCTGTGGAGTAACTGTTAGCGCGTCTAGCCGCGAAACCAGGTGGCACGGATTCGATTCCCGGTCGGGGCAAGTTACCTGGTTGAGGTTTTTTCCGGGGTTTTCCCTCAACCCAATATGAGGAAATGTTGGGTAACTTTCGGTGTTGGACTCCGGATTCATTTCACCGGCATTATCACCTTCATCACATTCAGACGCTAAATAACCTGAAATTTTGATAAAGCGTCGTAAAATAACCTACTGAAATAATAAAAAAAAGAAGTAATAGGGTGGCGTTAAAGATATACATGGCGTTATTTGTCTCAGGGACCTTATAATATTTTAATTTTCGGACCCTGTTGTATATTTCTTGTGATTGTTTAATGTGGGATTTATCCACAAAAACGGCCTGCTTTTGTGGACAGTATTGTCCACCACATCTAATCCTGATAAATTATTGCCATTCTGTTTTATGTCTTAATTGTGGCTTTCCGTTCCTTTTACATCAGTTTAGTAATTGCAGAGTTTATTGTGGGGTATAAAGAGTTGGAAACATCAAAACCAATAGGCGCACAGAATGAAGAAGAGGATAGAGACTCTTTTAGTAGCTATTTAAGATTACATGGAAAGCGCTAGGTTC
Source organism: Periplaneta americana (assembly GCF_040183065.1). NCBI lineage: Eukaryota > Metazoa > Arthropoda > Insecta > Blattodea > Blattidae > Periplaneta > Periplaneta americana. Next base: position 75,258,581 of record NC_091117.1, on the reverse strand, counting down.
AGATAGGGCAGTGTTGGCTCTGCAGGATGCACGCTAGCTTTCGCTTCCGCCCGACCCCGGCTGGTTGGTAGAGCTGTTCGGCATAACAGGGTAGGAACGTGTAGTTCCCTTACCCGATAAGCGAGTCGCTGTTTTACAATCAGCAACAACAGTCGGGTCGGTGCAGCCGGCCGGGTTGAATCTTTTAAAAAGTTTAGTTACGATGCGTACTTAACTTAGAGCGCGGTGTTAGCAAAGAGGACCCATTTCCTACGACCCGCTACAAATTTCACGCTGTTTCCTCCCACTTTATGGTTTCACTGCTCCACGCCATTTTATCGCAAGTAACACTAAAAGTAGATTAACATTCTGCATGCAATATACAGTCATGTTTACGAGAGAAAATGTTGCTGATGCAGACGTAGCCTCTCTTTTTAGTGGGGTGGCGTGACATAACACTGTGCTTTGGCACGATGGCTGCTCTCCGGTTTCTTGTTTCCAGAGTGATTCACTGACCGAAGCACTCCCAGTGTCACACGGTTTATAAATACAGAATGAGTTAAGTCCCATGCCGTAGTGGCTACATCATAATGGTAGTATCCATCTTTATGATAACTATATTTATGACTTTTTCGATCTTAAGATTTTCGCTATGGATAATTACGCTACATCCCTCTCGATCTCTCTTTCTGGCTTTACAAGTTCGTCAGATAGTTCTGTATTTCAAAGAAAAATCATCAGATAACTTACAGATTTGGAGCAAAGATAAAAGTATAGTTTTGAACTTTATAAAAGACAGAAGAACTATGGGCATGCGTTTGTTCCATGGACTTTCTTTTAGTCCATCTTTGGGTCGATTTCTAAAACGAGATCTAGACCACGGCCATGGCTTTAAACAGTGTTTAGATTTATAAAACTAGGTCTCCTTCATTTCTTGAGCCATGGCTCGAAACCATGATCTCAAACAGAGACCACAGCTCGGGTAGATTTAAAACCACGGCTTCATGTGCACAAGATGGAGGTATAGGCATCCAACAAGGAAAACTCGGTGCGCAGAAACCAGCGGGCGTGACTGTCTCCCGTTCCCAGCATGCTCTCAAGCCTACTGCAGGGGAGTAAGAGGGGTATAGCATGCGCGCCGCGAGAAGTCCGAGCTGAGTTTTGTTTGTAGGATACCTATAGTAATAAAATTAATTGTGTTAGGAAAATTTATTTCCTAAGAGCATTAAATCCACAGATTATGCTATTGAGAGACTGGAATAGTCCTTCACAACTATAGGCCTATAGCTATCTATAATTATATTTCAGGCGAAGATTTCTATTTTCGAAGGAATTGACGCAACATTTATCAAGAATTCTAAATAATAACCTACAACGAAATGCAAGGGACGGCACGTTGTTACAACTTCTTGTTGTTTTGAAGAAAGTAAGATATAATATTTTACATTACAGTAGAACCTCGATTATCAGTCACCCTATTAACCGATTGGTGGATTATCCTACTGCCTGTCTCTTGTTTTTTTTTTTTTTTGCAGAAAAAACGAAGTACAGTATTTATATTAGTACGAATTTTTTCTACAGAGGGTCATTACCAGTCTTTACGTTACATAGTATGTAGTAATGCTACCATTACCGGGAGTAGAAACACTTACTTTTAGGAGGATGTGTTTTTCACAACTTGTAAAAAGTCACTATCTCATTTCAAAGAAATGACTCCAAGAACTTCCACACAATTGCAAACTCGTGCATAATTTAACCACTCTGTGCAAAATGTCAAAAAAAAAAAAAAAGAAAAGAAAAAAACGTATTAGCTGTTGGGAAAGGAAAACCCGTGGCTCAACTCGCATAAGAATATGAGATTAGCAGTACAAATGTGCGCGATTTAGTAAAATGAAACAAGAATAAAGTGTTACGTATTACTGTATTTCACTGTTTTTATGTTTTCATTGGTTATAACCACCATATTATATAGTGTAGTGTGTAGTATGAAGACACCAGTGGTTGCAATATAGTAGGAGTTCCAAATTGCGAAACTGTTATACTCTTAATCCATGAAAATATTTTATAGTACGGATTATCCTACCTTTTCGATTAACCGTTCAGTCCACGCCCTTCATAACCACGGATAATAGAGGTTCTACTCATAGGAGGAGTTATTGGGGGGCACTGTCCCCCCCCCCAAACTTGTCCGAACTCTTATTTTATTAACGTTATAAAACATTGAATTCAAAAGTTTTTTTTTTTTTTTTATGATTAAGTTTCTGTTCTTAAATTTACTAATTAATGTCTTCAGATCATGTGCCTGGACTATAATATTTATTTTAAATTTCAAATGTGTAAAAATTTCTATACCTCATTTGAGGAATGGAAGCACTGTAATGTTTATTTTGTAATAGCCTGTATTCATGTGTTAGAAGTCTGCAGATGTTCAGGCCACCACTTGGAGAAATATGAATAACATGCTGCAGAATAATGCAGAAAAAAGAAAAGTGATCCCCATATAATGTGTAAACTTAAAGACGAGATTAGATAAAATAATTAGTTTACATTTCATATGATTTCTTCAGGAAAGCTTAATATAAAAAAGTTTCTGTTAGCACTGTTACGTAGTTTTATTGATGTACAGTATATACATTGACGAATTTTTTTTATTGTACAGTCTATTTGTAGTTGTTCTTGGCTTATCTGACCTTGTCTACACATATTGTTCTTAGACATGTAATACAAACTGTTAAACTATTCTGTACGAGAGAGAAAAAGAGAGGGATTGTTTTAAATTATGCCTTATTATAATATGTAGTAAATCTACAGTTCAAGCCCTATACAATTCGGTCCGAAACATCGCGGATATGGATGTAACACTGTCAGAAACATGGCAACAGATTCATTATAGGGGCCACTCATCACACATTATACGCAAAAAAGGTCAGCGAAAGTAATGGTTCGATTAGCGTTTTTAGCATTCGATAAGCATTAAATGCTACCAAATTTAAAAGTTAAATAAAAAAATTTAAACAGTTTGTTACTACTGATGTGATTTTAGTCTGTTTGTATTATATTTTTGGTCCAGGGAAAATATATTTTACTATTACTGCTGTTATTTCCATTTTGAAGTAGGCTACAAGTCAACAATATAAAACCGACTGTTAATTTAGAAGTTGGTAACATATTTTATGTCGATTATAACAACAATACATATCGATAGTAGCATTCATACCATTCAACCAATAAGGATATTGGCCCCTATAATGCATCTTTGCAGAAACATGCCCCCCGAAAAATACCTTTATTAAATGATCATATTCGGATATATTGACCACGGTCAAGCTCCTCCATAACCCCGTTATATGGGGATTCTATGGTTTTGCTTTGCCCCCCGCCCTCCAAGGAAACTATTCTCTCTCCGCCTATGGTTCTACTGTAAACATTTATGTCTATAAGACTGTAAAATTAATTATAGTTTTTGCAGTAATTTTGGAAATTTTTATTTATTTTTTTCCATACCCATTAGGAGGAAGTTACCTTACACCAATATTACATCGCCTTAGCTTTAAGAGAGATGGTGCAATGTTAGCCACTGATGCTTGTACATTGCGCCGTACACGTGCTAAACAATGAAAATATATTTTAACAGGGAGAGACGAAATAAAAACATACAGTACATTCAAAAACTGCTATGAATTATAACAAAATTATAGGCCTACATGAACTTCAATCGCCCTAGCTTAACCTCGGAACACGGGTCAAACTTGACAACGATTCTAATTATGATTATCAATTTGAAAATACAACTGCAAAATGAGCTTGCATTGCTCGAATGACAGCCGTGCCGCCATTTTGTTTGACTGTCCTGCCAGGCGCATTGCTGGCTCTGGCATTCATATTATGTTTACCACCATCATATTTTGATATATCACACTACACATTCCCGCCGTAATTAGGTTCAACTGTGAAAGAGTTTGTATAATGTATGTAACCTCTATGAAATTGTCTAAATTTTTGGGTTCCTCTGTATTGACGAATGAAATTTCATAATTCCTATTGTAGTTAAAAATCAAAGTATTTTACCCAGTATTTGATAATAAATTATTAAACAATAGGAAATTAATATCAAGCCATCCCAAGCTAAAAATTCTGATTTAGTTTGACCTGATTATTGGCATACGAGTAAATATGAGTATAAAGGAGCAGTTCCTAAACTTCATGAGTTCGAAGACATCCTTCATATATGCGCATTTTGTCGGATCCCTTTCATATGAAGGGTTCAGAGCCATAGTGCCAAGCACCATTTATTAAAAACTGAGAAAGCAGGGGTTAAAGTTAAGTGAATACTGTACCACACTTTAATGAAGATTGATATATCATTTAGTTTTAATGTGTATACTTTATATTACTTGCTATATGTTTCCATTGAATCATGGTAATAACTTCATTTTAACCCTTTTTCTACGGTTTTAGTAAATGGCGCTTGGCCCACTATGGTTCTGAACCCTTCATATGATGTGTGTTTTACCGGACCTCTTTACACATTAACTTTATGCTTCTGCTTAGTACAAGGTAAGAAAATATTGTCCTCTATATAAGCTACCTATGTATTTTTCACTTCACAAATTATTACAAACGCAAGTGTGGTTTATAAACTTTGCAAAAATTGGCTTTATCAGTAGTCTAATAAAATAGTTATATGTACTTGTAACATTTTATAACAAAAATTGTTAGATTTATTATTGGAATTGCATCGTATTTTGTTATGGTTTTAATAAAGAAATAAATCAAATTTTAGTTTGAAATCTCACTTGCGGATCCCTGACTTTTAGTTCTCGAACCCGAAGGGCTCCGCGGACCACAGTTTAAGAATTGCTTGTCTAAAACGTTAATCAGTACTAGGTGGTTTCAAAAGTCTGTTTCTATAATAATTGAAGGGTTCACAACCAGAGTGGACCAAGGCCTTCTGGAATAATTTTGAGAAATTGAGTCTTAAAGTTCCTGGCTCATGCTTAGCAACCTTCACCTTCCATAGGAAATGCTGCCCTCTGTGGAGTAACAAATGATTTATGGACTTCGTTCGTTATGGCAATGAATAAATGTAAGTTTTCTTCATCCGAGCTTGTATTAATCCACAAACTGATCTCTGGTGGACTTGATCCACTCTGGTTGTGAACCCCGCAAACAACCATGTTTATCTTAATGTTATCTATCATCTAATATTTTCTTCTGCCACGAACTTTTCTCTCGTTCATCATTTCTTCCAGTGCATCCTTCAGTAGGTAGTTTCTTCTTAGCCAGTGATCCAGCCAATTTCTGTTCGTCTTCCTGATGAATTTGAGCATTAATCATTCTTCATCCACTCTTTTCAACACAGCTTCTGTCTACTTCACACACTCCATTCTTCTCCATATCCAAATTTCAAATACTTTCAGTCGTTTCTCTTCACTTCGTCTTAGTGTCAATGTTCCTGCCTCATATATTGCCACATTCTACACAAAGCACTTCACTAGTCTTTTCCTTAGTTTCTTTTTTAGAGGTCCGCGGTTTTGCTCCTTTTTCTTTTAAAAGCTTCCTTTACTATTGCTATCCTCCTTTTGACTCCCTGGCAGCAGTTCATGTTACTACTTGCTGTTATACACCAAATATTTGAAGTTGTCTACTTGTTATACTGCCTCATTTGGAGTTCGTACGTGTACCTTCTTTAGTTTTCTTCCGATAACCATGGTTTTCATCTTATTTGCATTGATCTTCATTCCATACTTCCCACAGCTGCCATTGAGTTCCATTAGCATGATGAATATGATGATGATGGTGATAGTGATGGAGAATAATGGGAATGTCACAGATGAACCAGAGTACCAGAGAAAAGCTCGTGTGTTGTCTGAACTACGAGCTTGCCCATATTTCATACGAACGGACTGTAGTATTGATTGACAAGGCTGGATATTTTCTCATTGAGCGATGATATGAAATTATCTGGGGAATTACAAGGATGTTAGCAGAAGAAGCGACAGTGTCGGCGGTAACCTGTACCACCAATGTTTTTGGCCATTAAAAATTTCACTTAACCTTTCCAGGATTTGAAGCTGACTCTCCGGCATGGAAAACCAAGACGTTAGTTGCTCGACTAAAGGCGCAATAGTATAAATTGTGTTTGTCTAGAAGAAATTCAGATTCACGGTTTATGAAGCGTTCTTTTCGAAGTAATAAAACGAAGTTTTATGGTGAGGTCAATCTTATGCCCTCACGTATCGAGGATTCCAAATGGTCGTTCTGTTTACAGAATGCTGGATTCACATTTCGAGCAAGAGAGACTTTAGATTCAAGTGTAGCTCATCCTGTTAAAGGTTTCACAAATTGGAAACTAGAGTTCGATTCCAGACAGAGTCTCTTCTGCACAAAAATGCGGAAAACAGTGCTTGTTCGGTTACTTCTCTGTTTACACACACACACACACATACATACACACACACACACACACACACACACACACACATATATATATATATATATATATATATATATATATATATATATAATTATTTCATTCCCGCTACATCACGATGCGCTTTAATAATCTTTGTAGTTTGAAAGCACACTGTGTAGATAACTTAATGATGCGTAACTATATTCTAAAGATTCTCAATGTGAGCTTTTTCATGACCCGACAAATGTCGGTTTTTACCCGAACTCATCCCATACTCTAACATATTCCTGTCCGTTGTCTCAAAAGTTACAGTATTTCTGAACTAAAATGTCATTAATATTCAGTGATATATATGGCACAAGCATTTTGTCCTTCAGTTAACCGCATAAAATAACTTCCATGCGGTGAAGTCAGGATAACGAGGAGGCCACTTCATTCAACGTTCATATATGTATCTCCGTCACTCCTAGTCCGATGCAATTCTGGAAGTGTTTAAAATGTTATGTTTTATTTAACGACGCTCGCAACTGCAGGGGTTATATCAGCGTCGCCGGATGTGCCGGAATTTTGTCGGAGTTCTTTTAAATGCCAGTAAATCTACTGACATGAGCCTGTCGCATTTAAGCAAACTTAAATGCCATCGTACTGGCCCGGGATCGAACCCGCAACCTTGGGCATAGAAGACCAGCGCTATACCAACTCGCCAACCAGGTCGACTTCTAGAAGTGGCGGAGCCTTTCAGTAAAGATGAATAATGTGTATAATACCTCCAATTTTGAAAGCTGTGAGAGTTTGACTTTCCGCTACTACCTGTTATTTGTGGGGATACTTTGTAGGTTCCCTCGTATTTTATTTTGGAAAGCAATCATTTATGGACATCGTTTACATTAATAGAAATTGTCAGTAAAGGGCTTGATACCACAGACTCTATAAGTTGAGACATTTATACATTTTCTTCAAACATTCCAGTCCAGTCGCTGTTTCGCATCCAAGAGAACGAGATAGTTTTGCGACTACCGCTGTGATGCATATGATGGATAAAACTGTTTTTGTTCAGGTATTTCACGGGTTCTGAAGTTTTATTCTGACATTTCAATTTCACCATGCTTCCCGGTACCTACATTAGCTAAAAAAAGACAAAGGCTTTTTTTGGAAAAAGAGCTACAGTACCTAACTTACCGTCAGAAAATATATGAACGGTATTTCCCTCCCTCCTCTTCACAGTCTTACACTCTACCAATACTTACGGCTTAACCACTTCGTAACATTTCTACTTAATTTTTCGAGACTATAAGGCTATAGGACTTTCTAGTTGTAAAGATATTCTGTATGTGGTAGATCGTTCACGTTTTCCTTTAATTTTATGAATTTTAGAGAAATTATCTTTGCAGATTATGACTGTTTCTTCCGACGACACCAAAGCATAGGCCATACTTACTTACATACTTAAAAATGGCTTTTAGGAAACTGGAGGTTCATTGCCGCCCTCACATAAGCCCGCCATCGGTCCCTATCGAGTGCAAGATTAATGCAATCTCTATCATCATATCCCACCTCCCTCAAATCCATTTTAATATTATCCTCCCATATACGTCTCGACCTCCCTAAAAGTTTTTTTCCCTCCGGCCTCCCAACTAACACCCTATATGCATTTCTGGATTCGCCCATACGTGCTACATGCCGTGCCCATCTCAAACGTCAGGATTTAATGTTGTTTATTGTATGGTTTCGTAACAAGCTGTTTTTACGGTGATGGGTTGTTAGCTCTTCGCCCAACCCCCAAGCTGGAGAACCACCCCATATCGGCTGTCCACGACTGCTTATTCAATATATTCGCAGCTACCCTCCATATCTGGAGGCTGTCTCCTCTATCTGCAACCTGAGGACGCACCATGCCGTGGTGATATGGACCCACAATGCTACTGTTATTATTACTATTATTATTGTTATTATTATTATTATTATTATTATATACATATATTCAGCATTCCAAATTCTTTCCTTCCGTGATTGCCCTAAAAGTCTTGACTTACTTGGCAAAATCGTTTGAAAGTAACAGTAGGCCTATATCACAACAATTTATCTACGTTTCTGTTGAGTATTTTATATTTCAGGACCTTCATATCTTCGATTTCTTAAGTTAGCGTAGAAAGATAAAGAAATAACTGTAATGTACAGGTCCTTTTGGGATTTGCCTGCGAAAAAATATAGCTTTTTGTAATTTACAGCTCTGTCCGTTTTTATTTGTTCATGTTATAAGGTGTTAGAGGTATATTTATGCCAAACATTATTTTAGTTCAACATGATCATTCAATTCCTTATCACACTAACTTTTTCTAAGCGGAAGGACGTACTGTTAGAGGAAGTTCCAACATTCAGCGTGACATAAGATTCTACCGCTAAATACCACACATTGAAGTAGGCCTATTTTACAGAGTGAACCGTAAGTAATGTCATTAATTTCGGAGGGCTATTTTTTAGATATTTCAATCAAAAAAACTTTAGTACAACTTTGTTCGTTTTTGCTTCCTTTTCGAGATAATAATAATAATTGTTTTATATGAACCATTTCACAGCGTGTTATGGAAAATCATGGTCCTTGAAATGTGCAGAAATTTGATTCGAAAAAATGTAACATTTAAAAATTCCTTTGTTGAACGAAACGTTACATTTGTTCCAATACGATTTAAAGGACAAAACTAAAATTCTTTCAATCATTCATTATCATAATACACTGTTCTCTTAAATTAAATGAGCATATTGAGAATTCAATCGATGCTTTCTCAAAACACGATATGCAATGTTTAAAATAAAACAATTTTCTTCTTGAAAATTAAGCGAAAATGAGCAAGATTGTATTATACTTTTTTGTTTGAAATATATCAAAGAATAATCCCTTGAAATTAATGGACGACACATTCGTTTTACATAGAAGAGCGATAGGTTACGCATTTCGTGTTGGGAATCAAACTTGCACCAAACACATTTCCAACTAGGAACACCACATTTCAAAAGGAGAACATCAATAATTAAATATTGAAAGAATTGAGTAAATAAATGTGATATAATGGTCAAGCAACGGCTAGGGGGATCATCGTGCTAGCCACACGATACCTCCATTCTGGTTGGATGATCGTCCACCTCCGCTTCGGCATGTGGACGTGAGGCTAGCAGCCGGCTGGTCGGTCTAGGCCATTCACGGGCTGTAGCGCCACGGATTATTATTTTATAACAAACCAATTTTATCGATTCCAGAAAGAATCTAAGACATAGGTAGGTGATACGTCATAATTAAATAATGAACCGATTGTGGTGTACGCAACAGCTAAGAAAAACAGCGATGGAGGTAAGAGTACGCATTGTGCGGTCTCAATCCGAATTATGGAACTCTGAGGAAGATATCTTAGCAGAAGTTCATTAATGTTCGTGTACTCTGTTCAAATGTTGCGAAGGAAGTAAAAACTTTAATCATCTTAAAACGTTGAGGCCTGCTTTTATGTACCGTTTCAACCGTACGCATCAAGTTCATTACGAATATTATCTCCTGGAAATAAGCCAAGTTCTGTGGGAAGGGGTGGACATAGCTTAAAAAAGCTTCTCTCTTACTTCCCTCAAAGTGTAATTCAGATTTGGAAATCTTAGTGCAGAAGGATATCTGCGGTTTATTCGGATTTTAATGTTATCTTAATGTCATATTGGCTAGATCACTAATTCCGAATTCATAGCCATTCCTTTTAGTTGTAATCCGCACTTTATGAAATAGAAGTTTCACCCTTATACATAAGAATTACCTTAATGCAATTATAGTGTTCTGCCCAAGGGTTAGTTTTTCACTTCAAACCAAGCATTCTCCAGTCTTTCCTATTTTCTTCCTTCCTCTTAGTCTCCGCATATGATCCATATACCTTAATAATGTTTATCATCTGATATCTCCTGCTCCGAACTCTTCTCCCGTTTACTCTCCGTGCGTTGCCAGACGGCGAATGAGGAATGTATGAAATGATGACTAAATGGAGAAATGGTGACGGAATGATGTATATGCCTGATATGGGAAAAACGGGAGATTTCCGAGAAAAACCCCAACTGCGAAGGATGTAGCCATACTTTGTACATTACCTCTTGCCACCACAATTGAATGGGGAGATTTACAGCAACGTTCTACAACCAGTTGTTCAAGAACTATTAGTAGAAATGTCATTTATCGCGCATTAGCAGATGTGGGTGGACGGCGCACCAACACAATTCACTCTTACTGTATAAGATTTTATAAATCTCGTCTATCCCGGGCGTTGTATTAGAAGATGAGGTCCGGTTGAATGGCCATCCCGGTTCCCTGATTTGATACATATTGATTATCAAAGACCTCACTAATGAGATCCCGGTGGAAAACTCAAAAATAATTCGGTCAGGATCCTTGCAGCAGTTGATGTAGTTCGGGAGGTGCCTGAAGTATTTGGAAGAATGTGTCATAGTTTTCTTCGAGGATGTAATGTTTGCATTGGATGTGGAAGTCGTCAGTTCCAGTAACTTTTGGTGTAATACAAAATTAATTTTCAGGTTCAGGTAATCTTTATGTACTTAAATGTTTGCACAAATTACTATTACTCGATTGGTATTAATGTAGTTCCTGACATTCACAGACTTCACTGACTCAGAATTACTTCGTAGATCATGACTTTCTATCGCAGAATAGTTAAATTCTAACTCATCTGTAACTCCTTCGGTTTCAGCTCGTTAATTAATTAATTCATTCATTCATTTATTTATTTATTCATTCATTCATTATATTCCATAGATCTTACATGAGCAATAAGCTTTAAGATGTGAAACAAGTCAAAATTTTACAATATTACAATTACAATTTTCACAAATTTTTACAATATTTTACAATGTTTACAGTTTTACAACTTAGTAATTTTCTACAATTTTTAAAATTTTCTGCAACTTTTTACAATATTTTGGCGAGATGTAGGGAGACGAGGTGAGGTCCGAGGATTCGCCAAAAGCTTACCCGGCATTTGCCTTTTGGTTGGGGAAAACCTCGGAAAAAATCTAACCAGGTAATCAGATCAAAGGGGTGAAAATGAAGTGATGCCGAGGACTCGCCATAGACCATCCGGCTTCAGTCCCACGGCTGGGGAAAACCTCGGAAGAAACCATTCAATGAAACCAAAGGGGGATCCAACCCAAGCCCGAACGCAGCTCCGGATCAGCAGCCCAGCGAGTCTACCGGGTGAGCTACATCGATGGCTCTACTAAAATATATAATACATAGAATACATAGCCAATCAGATTATTACATTTACAAACGCAAACGATCATTCATCAGTTGAGCTATATGTATAATACAAAACAAGTAAGTTAATTAAATTTAAGGCATAAACAATTGAATCAGTTGTGATATACAGAAATTGATAATACATATCATGCAAACTACTTCAAATTACAAACACATACAATTTATGAATAGAGCTATACAGATTACTATTCAATTTAAAGCATATACAATTCATCGGCCAAAACTATTCAAACATATATGATACAAAGTAAGCAGATTAATTGAATTTACAAGCATACTTTCATTAAGCTATACAAATTTGTACAATTAATATCAAGTAGATTAATTCAATTTATAATCATAAACAATTCATCAGTTGAGCTATACAGACTACTATACAGTTTACAGCATATTCAATTCATCAAATTGAGCTATAAAGACTACCATTCAATTTACAGCATATACAATTCATCATTTTTTTTAATCACTCTATATAATCTTAGAATGCGTGAAGGCCACTAATTTTTCTTTCAGTTCCATGCATGTTTGTTCGCTGTCATTTTGATGTATTTTGTCTTTGGTGCCTGGTGTCTTGCAGATACCACGTCGCTGGATTCACCATGTGTATTCTAATTTCAGATTGATAATTTCTGGAAAAAAATAATGGGCTAAGATTCCAAAAGCACTTGATACATACGTTTCAGTGTTTAATTTGAAATAAGGAATAATATCGCATTTCGTGTTCCACAAATATGCACTCAGGTAAAAGAACTGAAATTATTTCTTCATAAATGTTCTACTATAATAAATTGTAATTCCATTGGCACGTGCCTCGAAATAATTACAATACAATTCATACTTTCCTATATTAACAAAGTACATTTATTTGTTCTGAACTTTAATTAACTTTTGGTTAAGGAATTGAGTTAATCTGCCATTGATTTCGCACGTTGAGCGTGTAATTAGAGCTGTCTCGTATTGCGTACCTCCCTCAGCCCATTTTCCCTGATCAGCTATGCATCACATGCTTTCGATAAAATTGGGATTCTGACGTTGTCATTGTAACACATTCGTGTCCGTGATTAACACTCCCGAATTGCAATGTCAAATTCTTTGATGTGTGTTCATATAGGAGAGACTGCTCTCTCTTTCGGGGGCTTCTATACACACAGAGACCAGGGGCCGAACGGATTGTATGCAGCAAATCAGAGACGTAACTAGAAGAGCTGTCCAGTGATTTGCTCTGGCTTTCAATTTAAAGTTCCAGTGGAAACTCATTGATTGGCTGTACTTTGAACACAACTACCGCACTTTATGTACTGCCATGTAGTCGTCCTATGTTTTTAAATAGGAAGTTGGATTCTTTTACCTTCACATCGTGTGATTAGCGATACACCTACCAGTTTGATTTGCATTTAATTTTGCCTTTACTTTAGCTAGATAGTTCACTATTGCTGTCCTCAGCAAGGATTGGAATGGAATTTCGGGAGGGAGCACGACCCAGCACAGTAGTTGAGGACGTAACTGCAATAAGGGCCCATAATCCAAAATGTAGTTCTGAGATATATAGAGTTGACATTTTTAAAGCAATGCACTAAATGCACGAACCAATGAGTGTGAAACAGCTGGATATTGTGCTTTTTACATTATATAATAGAAATAATAAAAGCATATTAATCCAATGTTATATACTTACTTACTGGCTTTTAAGGAACCCGGAGGTTCATTGCCGCCCTCACATAAGCCCCCCCATTGGTCCCTATCCTGAACAAGATTAATCCAGTCTCTACCATCATATCCCACCTCCCTCAAATCCATTTTAATATTATCTTCCCACCTACGTTTCGGCCTCCCCAAAGGTCTTTTTCCCTCCGGCCTCCCAACTAACACTCTATATGCATTTCTGGATTCGCCCATACGTGCTACATGTCCTGCCCATCTCAAACGTCTGGATTTTATGTTCCTAATTATGTCAGGTGAAGAATACAATGCGTGCAGCCCAATGTTATATATTTAAAGAATAATGTATAAAAGTAATGCATGTTATGGGCCTCTTTTCTGGAGAACGTACTTTCAATTCAAACATATATATAATCTGTGTGTAGCCTTTATAAAAAATTATTATTATTTATATTTTTATATAAAATACAGCAGTATTATTAATAATATTTATTAACATTTTTAGAACTTGAGATATTTGAGAACCCATATTATCAAAAAAGTGCTTTCCATATTACATTCCTTAAACAGCATTCGAAAATTTCTCTCGCTATCACGCAAAAAAATACTAATGGAAACACTAGTAATGCCCCACTTCGATTATTGTGATTTTCTACTGACTGACCTCAATGTCAATCAGTCGCAAAGATTACAACGTGTTCATAATTCTTGTGTTCGCTTCGTCTGCGATGTCCGTCGCGCTGACCATATTACCCCACCCTTCCAAACTCTAAACTGGCTACGGCTTAACGAACGTAGAAATTTTCATTCTCTTGTTCTCCTTTTCCAAGTCCTTTACACCTCTACACCTACCTACCTTGCCTCCCGTTTCAGTTAGCCTAGCTGTCATCATATACTGTAATCTCTTCACACGCACACAAAATAGCCGCATACTAGCCATACCAACACATAAGACATCATCGTATTCATCATCATACACAATCTCGTTCTCGCGCTTGTGGAATACCTTACCCAGTGACGTCAGAGACTGTCGGAATTTAGTAGCGTTCAAAAGCAAACTTATTAAGCATTTTCTTACTGCGTAGAGTAGGTTTAATTTTTAGTTAATTAATAAAAACTATTTCTCTCTTCTTAACTTTTACAATAAACTGTCTAGTCTTTATTAACCAGTTAATCTTTTAGTACTTTGTTTTTATTGTATTTGTAAATTTAATATTAATTATAATTATAATTGTATTCTTAATATTGTAGTTGTAATCCCCTGGTAGAGGGGAAGAGAAAGCCTGATGGCCTTATCTTTACCAGGTTAAATAAATAAGTAATAAATATTTTCCACATAACATAGCAATTAACGAACATTTCGAAAAGTTAGAAATGTTTTCAAAACAAAATAAGGAATCATGAATATTTAGAACTTATGATATTTACTCCACACAAAATAACAAATCACGAACATTTTGAAAAGTTGACAATGTTTTAAAACAAAATAAGGAATACAAGTTTATCAAAAAAGGTAACACATCATGAATTTGTTGAATAGTAAAAAATGTTTTTCAAACAAGGTAGGACATTATTTTTGTTCATTCCACATCCATATTTTCCACACGATTTCCCTCCTCATCTCTGTCATCACTTTCACTCTCCTCTTCATCTTCCATAGTCTCAGAAGATTGGAAAAGAGACTCATAAAATGAGCGGCTCTCCTGTTTTACATATGGAAATAAGTCTCTGACATCCTTAACTTTACTTTTCTTCAGTGGAACTCGAGACGCTGCACAGTGTGCAATTTGCCCAGTCCAGGTGGACAAAAATCAAATTTCGACTTGTTTAGTTAGGCATAGGTGAATATGAATTCACGTTCTTTTACATTTGAAAAATAGTTTTTACTATTTTATCAGCGGCAAGGTATATTTAGAAGTGTATGAACAATGAGTTCTTTCTAACACTTCTCGCTCCTGTTCAGCCGTAGACAGAGGCTTACTATGTGGATGAAAAAGAGCCAATTGGTAGTGATTTATTGTGTTGTGATACATGGAATCTGTTCAGATAGGTACGTTCTTACTAATGTAATTTCAATTACAAGTTTTAAAGTAATATTCTTCTTACAGAAGGGTTTAAACATTACAATTGAAAATATATATATATATATATATATATATATATATATATATATTATTTTAAAGTTCTTCAAATATAATGAGAGTTTTAATATAGCCGGTCACGTCCTGTTACAACAATTCTTTTACCATTTAATTCAGCATCATTTAGTGTTTTAAAGTTAGCGCGTTCTTGCGCATTTATCAGTAATTAATTTTTTCATTGGTGGGGCATATGGTAACTGTTCCATATTTGGCTTAACGCAGAAAAGAATCATGGACTAAGGAAGTTTTTAATCACTTGTGAGTGTTTTAGACGTGCAAAATTATTCACATGAGATCGAAAATCAGGTTAAAATACATTGGACACATTTTTATCTATCAAACGCACAGTGAATCAGGACGCAAATCACTAGCTGGACAAAATTAATAACTTCTCTGCATTCCAACGAATTGTTATGAAACTTTGTACATGCCTTACAGGTGACACATGTTTTGTGTACACACTGTGATTATGTTTGCACAAGAAAAATTACGCTTTATAGCGGGTGCATTTAAACAAAATAACTTCTCTCCTATTTAATAGATTTTTATGAAACTATATACAGAAGTTACAGGTGGAATATTTTATTTTTTATCTACAAAGTCTGATTTTGTTTCATAAGAACAACTGCACCTTTATAGTAGTGCATTTGGACAAAATTAATAACTTCTCTCCTATATAATATATTTTTATGAAACTTTGTACAACAATTAGGCCTAAGGTGGCATGTAGATGTAATCAGAATTTGTATATAAAAATATTTGCTACCTGTAACTCCTGTACAAAATTATGTAGGAGAGAAGTTAATTTTGCGTAAATGCACTCCCTGTAAAGGGGTAGTTCCTCTCATGGAACCGTAAACGTAGTTTGTACACATAAAATATATTCTACCTGTAACTTCCGCACAGTGCTTCATAAAAATCTGTTAGATAGGAGAGAAGTTACTATTTTAGTCTAAAACCACCCCCTATCAAAGAGTAGTTCCCCGTACACAAGTTTGTACACAAAAAATATGTTCTATTTATAAGATCTGTACAAAGTTTCATAAATTATAACAATCCATTGGAATGCAGAGAAGTTATTAATTTTGTCCAGCTAGATTTCCGTTATTGCACATTGCGCGCTGATTGAAAATCCAGTCTTGGAGAACAGTTTTTCATGTATGAATATGTTCTATAGATGAACATGTTCTATAGATAAAGGGCCTATAACATATATTAAAATAAACAGGTTTACTAGCATTGTTGTTAAAAATTTCGCAACAAAACTTTATGGGTATAACAAAGAAACTATGGAGAATGAGATTCATGCATTCTCCGGAAAAAAGGCCTATGGGGCTAAGGTCCCTTAGTGCAGCTAGTAGCCTACGTCCTCAATTAAGGAAAAAATTATATATATCGTCATGGGAAAGTTACATACTCGAAATGTCTGATCCAACACATTATTTTCCATTGGGTTTTCGCTGACGACCCAATTGCTCGAAGAATTTGGGATCCAATATTGTTTTGAAGTGAGAAATTCTGAAATTAAATTTACCTATAATTTTATTTGTTTCGCGTAAAAGTAAACCTTATTTTTTTTCTTCCGAATTGATGACGTTCACAAAATAATGAAGGAATTTAAAAGCTTGTTTTAAAACTGCGGTTTCAGAGACATCTGATGATAAATCTGGACAGTGTATCAAAACGTGCCTCACATTTTCACAGGGTCGCTGCTGGGAGCTACAGATAAGTACATTAATATGAAAACACTGTGCGCAAAAAGTTAATCAGAAAGGCCGCAGTTATGTGCCAGCGGTTAGCATCCATTATTGGAATTCCTGTCCGGCTCCAAAACATACATATACACACACCTATTTCCACGCTCCCACTCGCATTGTACGGGTTGAGTAGTTAGACACGAGTAACTGGCTTGTGTCACCAAGCATGCGACAGCGAGCTGCGTCTCTTGAATGGCGGCCCCTGACTAGACATAAAATTTATACATGATCCTGCATGCGTGTTATTAAAAGTTTATAAAATGAATAAAGTAAAGAAGAAATCTGACAAAGTCCTACACTTTTAGAGTTAACGGGTACTTAAGAGGTTAGGTACAGCTTACAGCAGTAAAATTTTTGTAAATATTCAACATTTTTTCCCTCCATTATTGTATCTTGTATAATAATCTAAATTGGTATTATTTATTATTTTTAATTCAAAATGTGCAGTTCACTGTGCAGTAATGAAGCATTTCCCTCATAACTAATAAACTTGTTAAGGGAAGAGGATGGTATTTTTTGGTGAAAATTTTCAAAAAATAAAATTTTTTCCTTAAAATACTCTGTGATATGTGTAGAATATATTGTATAATATTCTGTGGGTATTTGTGCCCTTATCGGATGTTGAGACGCCATTTTTAAAGTTCTTGTACTCTGGATTTTTAAATCACACCGCCCTTTGTTTGTTGTTTCCGGAACTTCATTTTTTTTTTCAAAACCAAATTTTTCTTTAAAATACTCTGTGATGTGTGTGAAATACATTATATAACATTTTGTGGGTATCTGTGCCCTTATTGATGTTGAGACGCCATTTTTAAAGTTCCTGCGCTCTGGATTATTAAATCACACCCCCTTTGATTGCTGTTTCTGGAACTTGATTTATTTCCTACATTGCAGACAAAAATCGATATAATTTTTGAAGTATTAAAGATATATACGTGAAATTTAGAATACACATTCTCTAGACTACTAGGAAGCTTTTCTCTGTAACAGAATTTTCCTAATTGATTTCATTTTAAAAATATATTTGCAAGAAAGAAAATAAAAAAAAATGTTATTAAAGTTTAATTGTTTATTTTACAAATGTAGGGACTAATATCAAAATCGTGTTACAGACAGTTTGTAGAGCGTGCTCTTATAAATATATTGTAACAAACTGTTTGAATTTATCTTTAAAAATGGCTTAGATATATCGAGTTTAGTAAAATCCTGCATTGGGTACATTTTTTTTTTCAAATCTGGCTCTCTACATACAAAAAATTAATATTTTACACCAAATAGGAAAAAAGGTTTAAAAAGTACAGTCCTCTCCCCTTAACTTTTCATGTTCTCTCTCTTTTATTTTATTGCTGAAACCCATGTTTACAATATCATGCTCTTTCAACTACATTCCTTAATAAATAATATTTTATTTTTATTTTGTGTTAGAAGAAAATACTGATATTTGACCATTTTGTAAAATGAATTATTATTTTTTTTTCAGATAATCTGTCAAAGGTAGAGAAGTGATCTTGCGTCATATTGTAGATATGACATGCATTAATACACACAAGAAATTTCATCGCAGAATGTTAAATAGTTTTTGAGTTATGTGGGAAACGCTTCATCACTGCACAGTGAACTGAATTTTGAAAAAAAAAAAATGTAAATAATTTTTTTCAATCGCAAAATATTTTTTTCATATAGCAGAAGGACAGTGTTCTACACATACTAATTTTCATTATTGTACAAGATACAGTAATGGAGGAAAAAATTTGAATATTTTCACAATTTTACTACTGTAAGCTGTATTTGAGTTGAGTTGATGAGCTAGTCTCAATTAGTATGTTTTCATATATTAATCGCTTATTAATTTTAACTGCCGGTGCTGTATAAATTATTTGGGTATCATCATTCCATTGACGCTAAATAACACAGTAGTTGATACGGCGTTGTTAAGAGAACACTAAACTGACATTACTAACTTCCATGTTTTTAAAGTTAAATTTACAAAACCTGTATCACTGGTATATTTGTTAATAATAACACATGTACAAAATTTAATTACTCTATGTTAAGTGGTTTGCATTTTATTAATACCTTAATAAAATATTGTATCGCTTTGTATATGAAGTCCCTTACGCCACAATTCACATTATTTGTAGCTGATATTCACTTGTATGATACTTTATATACATTGGAACAAATATTACTATTGGATTTTACTATACAGTGAAAGAATAAATTACTGGGAGTTTTTATAATGATTATTAATATTTTTATTTTTTATTCTTTGATAAGTTAATAAAAAATTCTAGTAATTTAATGATTAATGTTACAGCAAAACCCTATCGAAAGTTTTGATCCCATGTATGTAAGGATCTATATAAGTGAATATCAGTTAAGAATAATGCAAATTGTGGCGCAAGGGACTTGATATGTTCATAAAATATTATAAAATGCAATCCACTCATCATAGGTCAATGAAATGTTTTTATTTCTTTTATTTTAGAAGGTTATTTTACGACGTTTTATCAACATCTTAGGTTATTAGCGTCTGAATGAGATGAAGATGATAATGCCGATGAAATGAGTCCGGGGTCCAGCACCGAAAGTTACCCAGCATTTGCGTATATTGGGTTGAGGGAAAACCCCGGAATAAACCTCAACCAGGTAACTTACCCCGACCGGGAATCGAACCCGGACCATCTGGCTTCGCGGCTAGACGCGCTAACCGTTACTCCACAGGTGTGGACCCAATGAAATGCTGTACTTTTGTCATTATTAACCAGATATACTGTACCAGTAATAAAAATTGATGAATCTAGCTTCGTAAATATGGTAGTTTTTGATTTCACTCTTGTGAACCCTTAAAACTTGGAAATTTCAGTAGAGTCCCCATAAATAACCAACTAAGAGAAATCTTCATTCAGGAAATTAAATTACAACATCGCATACAGAACGCAAAACACTCTACAAAAACATCTCAACATACCAGAAACATAAACAAACGAATACGAGCTACATACCAACAACCCAAACAAACAAATACAAGCTAACAGGTGTATTCAAACTCATATGCAATAGCTGCAACAACTTCTATATCGGACAAACAGGGAGATAATTTCAAAGACGTTACAAAGAACACTTCACAGCCATAACCGATTCACACAATACATCCACATATGCAGAACACATCACAAACACCAACCACAACTACAGCAACATAGGCACAGACATGGAAGTTCTACATAGCCAACCGAGAAACGAGAAACTAAACACACTAGAACAGTACGAAATGTACAGACACACAAAAATACACCACAACAAATTGTCAACACACAACTGAATTTCAGAACACACACACTATTTGACTCCACACTATCTAACACAAACGTAAACCCAGAAAAACAATTGAAGAAACCGGAAGATGCAACGATCTCACCAGTTCTGAAAATGACTACTACTAAGCTGAAACTAGTCAACTAGGTATTTATAAACTTTTAACACGTGGAAGTGATCACTTTAAATATATTCCTAAGTGATATAGTGTTGAAAGTTGTTTAATGAAGATGTATAAAAGAAATAATCTGAGATCACATTATTGTTATGTAGTGTCATCTAAATTCTAAACTTATCGTATCTCGCCACGTCTTTTCCATTGCTGTTGTGATGGAAGTAATCCGATGCAGTTAAAATTCCAAAATTTGATTCTCTATTCAAGATAATGCAAGTTTCAGAAGAATATTATGTTTTATCCACAATCGGGAGTATAGTCGGTATCTATGTTGCCAAAATAAGGAGAGAAAAGTAACATTTCCTCCGTAGACAGAGAAATGTATCAATGAAACATATCAATCGTTGCTATGACTCTTCCTTTGTATCTGTGCATATGCGGTCAATTAAATAGCTCCAGCGAACTTCAATAATAGGAATTTAAGAAATAAATGCAACAATTTACTCCCGGTTGTGGAAACAACCGGCATTGAAACATAATTTTCCTCTCGGAACATTTGTAGCCCCAAATTTCTCGGGATAAAATCGTATGCTTTGGGAAAAATAATGCTTTTCTTTCTCTTAGTGTGTGTGTGTGTGTGTGTGTGTGTGTGTGTGTATTTAATGCCTAATTTCACTCGCGTGAATCGGGTTCCGCATATTACCGATAGATGGCAGAATTGTGACCCATTTTCAAGTTGCACATCACTTCAGCGGGTCATGTTATGCATGATGTGTATCTGTGAAGAGTTATGTCGTGTACTAGGGTGTGAGTATATGTGTAAGTGTAGTGTAGTGAATGGGTGAGGATGATGATGAGGAAGAGAGAAGGGGAAATCCGGTGCCGGCATGTAGCCTACTCCTATCGAATAGCACCAAGGCGGCCACTAAGCTTGACGTCCCCATCCGACGGACGAATCACTATCAACAGTGACATATGCACTGCGGAAGATTTGGGATTTAACCCAGACATATTGGCTCTCTCTTAGTGTATAATATACTATTATTTTCATTGTCAATGAAGCAAGAATTAGGTCTATACATTGAACTGGTCTCGTTTCATTCTTTTCACCGTTTTATATGATGTTCCACATTGAAATTTTCATTTAATATCTTTATACGAAAATAGAATATCGATTTCATTTCATTTATTTTATTCCATAGATCTTATATTAGCATTGAAGCTTTAAGATGTGGAACAGGATAAAATTTTACAAGATTACAATTTTTTGCCGAAATGAAGTGAGGTGAGGCCAAGGATTCGCCATAGATTACCCCGCATTTGCCTTGCCTTATGGTTGGGGAAACCTCGGAAAAAATTCAACGAGGTAATCAGACCAAACGGGGATCTAACCGAAGTCCGAGTGCAGATCCGGGATCAGCAGGCTAGCGAATCTGCCGACTGAACTAATTTGGTGACTGTACAAAAAATATACAGCACATAGCAATCAGATTATTAAATTTACTAATCTAAACAATTATTCATTAGTTAAACTATAAATGTAACATATAGCAAGTAAGTTAATTCAACTTAAAAGTTTAAGCAATTCAATCAGTTGAGATATATACAAAATTGATAATACATATGATGCAAATTACTTCAATTTACAAGCATAAACAATTCATCAGCTGAGTTACACAGATTACTCTTCAGTTTAAAGCATAAACAGTTCATCAGCCAAGCTATACAAAAATATACAATACATAGTAAACAGATTAATTCAATTTACAAGCAGACTTTCGTTAAATTATACAAAATTGTACAGTTCATATGAAGTCGTTTAATTCAATTTATAAGCATAAACAAATCATCAGTTAAGCTATACAAAAATATACAATACGTAGCAAACAGATTAATTCAATTTACAAGCATATTTTAAAGAAACTATACAAAATTGTACATTCCATTTGAAAGGTTGAGTGCCATAGTGGGCCAAGTGCCATTTATTAAAAACGGAGCAAGCAAGAGTTAAAGTTAAGTGAATACCATAGTTTAATGAAGATTGACATATAATTTAGTTTTAATGTGTATATTTTATATTACTTGCTATATGTTTGCATTGAATTATGGTAATAACTTCATTTTAACCCTTTTTTTCTACGGTTTTAGTAAATGGCGCTTGGCCCGCTATGGTTCTGGACCCTTCATATCAAGTATAATAATTCAATTTACAAGAATAAAGAATTCATCAATTATGTAGAAGTTATGAGTATGTATAAATTTTGTTAATTCTGTTCTACACCTATTCTTGGTAGAGGGGAAGATAAGACCTGATAGCCTTATCTCTACCAGCTTAAATAAATTAATAATAATAATAATAATAATAATAATAATAATAATAATAATAATAAATAAAATTCTTATGGTTCTAGATATCTTTAAAGCTTTGACTATGTGTTTTGTGTTAGTCTAATTCATTTCTTTTATTTTCTGCATTCTGAGTGAAACCCTAGTTCATATATACCCCAGATAGGTCGGCTTTATAGGCTTCGACGTTAACAAATGTTGACAGGTTTACTACGCTGCCATCTAGTTTTTACATAAGAAGTCACGTCATAATTCCCATTTGAATTGCATTAGCGACTGTACTGCCATCTCGTATTCGTTTACGGCAGACGGGTGGCGATCCTGGCGGTTGTTCTCTTCAAAGTGCAAACGATTTTAACATAGCGATGACCTATCTGTTACATATATGATCTAGGGTGAAACCAACAGTTTCGGACAAATTATGTCTCAGTACTTGGTTTGAAAACGTATGTTCTGCATATCTGCTATTAATGTAAATCAAACGAAATGTAAGTAGGAGCTAAGAAACACCTTTAATGGGACATGGAAGTTACGGACCATCTTTAAAATCGATACATGGTCTTTATCAATGTGTTGTTACGTACTGACTTAGAGGTAGCGCTGTCGTCCTCCTCATCTCATATTCCGAGATTATATCTCTCTATTGCGTGAATAAAAAGAAAATAAGGCCATTGCAAACCCGAAGAAGAAGAAAGCGGATGAAATAATAATCGAAATTCAAATCAGGTTCTCGTGAATACGTCTGTGTGGAAAACCTGATGCGATTCGTTTTTCTTTTGTTATCACGACAGTTTGGAGCAAGCCAGCCCCTTTAATGGCGTCGCTCACTACGAAATTCTGAGTCGTCCCACTTCACCGCTAAGATGAAGGCTTTCTCTGCTCAACCTTTGCACTCTGGAGTCATAGCCTGATGAATTCTACAGCTTGTAGTGCAACACTGGTCTCAGTTAATTGGAATAATACGCTTGATGAAGTTGTGGTTTGAGGTTAACATGGCTAACTAATCTAGAATATCACTACTGTCTTCGTTTTTCCCTGTCTTAAAGGATTTAATTTTGTAATGCAGACCATTTTGTTTATAGAAAAAGCTTGAAATCTTAAGTTGTAATTATTTCGTTGTTAGGAACGAAGTTACTACAACCAGATTATTTCCCTAATATAGGCCTACAGGTTGTGTGAGAAATAACTACATATTGAAAAGTGTTCATAAAATTTGTAAATATTAATGTATTGACATGAAACAAAATGTATTTCATTTTCATTTTATTCATTATATACCATAGATCTTACATTAGCAATGAAGCTTTAAGATGTGGAACAAGTGAAAATTTTACAAGATTACAATTACAATTACAATTACAATTTTTACAATTTTTTTATAATTTTTACAAATTTTTATAATTTTTACAATATTTTACAATTTTTACAATTTTTATAATATTTTGGCGAGATGTAGTGAGATGAGGTCAGGCCCGAGGATTCGCCAAAAGATTACCTGGCATTTGCCTTATGGTTGGGGAAAACCTCGGAAAAAACCCAACCAGGTAATCAGATCAAAGGGGGTGAAATGAAGTGAGGCCGAGGACTCGCCGATAGACCATCCGTCATCAGTCCTACGGTTGGGGAAAGCTAGGAAGAAACTAATCAATGAGACCAAAGGGGGATCCAACCCAAGCCCGAGCGCAGCTCCGGATCAGCAGGCCGGCTGAGCTACATCGATGGCTCTAAATATATACAGTACATAGTCAATCAGATTATTAAATTTACAAATCCAAACCATTAGTCATCAATTGATCTATAAATTATAATACATAACAAGTAAGTTAATTCAATTTAAGGCATAAACAATTCAATCAGTTGGGATATACAGAAATTGATAACACATATCATGCAAATTACTTCAAATTACAAGGATAAACAATTCATCAGTTGAGCTATACAGATTACTATTCAATTTAAAGCATACACAGTTCATCAGCCAAACAAATATATACAATACAAAGTAAACAGATTAACAATTTACAAGAAAACTTTCGTTAAGCTATACAAATTATACAAGTAGATTAATTCAATTTATAATCATAAACAATTCATCAGCAGAGCCATACAGACTACTATTCAAAATACAGACTACTATTTTTTATTTTTATTGTGGTACGAAGCGGGGTGCAATCGGAGTCACTAGTCACCGCCACCAGTGGCTGCCACCTGCGACTAAACACAACTACTAGTGCTCCCCCCCCCCACTTTATGCAGACATTTTTCCAACCGCGCGCCAGTAGCAAAATGGACTCCGATATGGAAGCATTGAAGGCAATTCTAATAATACAACAACGCAAACACAGCGCCGTTCTTTTTTGGCACAGATACTGAATTAAAAAATGGGTCGAGTCTTGGTAGCTGTCCCCCTCTATGTAGGCAACAAGCTTCGCAAGACTAGCGTACATTTAGGTGCTCTTGTTTACTGCACATGTGCAGTGAATTGTATCTGGAACTTAGTAAAATTAGGTGGCCCAAATTTTGTTTCTGGGTCTGTACATCCAGTATTGAGAACTCGCGGCGAATACAAGCATTTTGATGCACTTTGATGCTAAAGATGCACGAAAATAAATTTTGGAAGTACTAGTAAATCAGTGCTGTAGTTGGAAACAAATTTTAGGAGGTAGTGTTGAAATCTCCTTGGTCAGACTAGACTCTATACGGACTCGTACAGCACCTCTTACCCAAGATTACTTCGTCATTCATCCGCCTCTGCAGATCTCCTTTCAGATCGCAGTCTCAATTGCATATAAGGCAAGAAATTATACGCTGATACTGATGGCCCAACACTTCTTAAGAACAAAATCCTGGAAACTCTTTTACTAGAAGAGTATTCCTTTCCTTAGTACAGATATTGTTCGTTATAGTAGGCCTAATGCTCATTCACATTCTTTAGTTGAAATTGAAATAGTGTCTATAATATGTAACCGGACTCAAGATTCATGAACGCACAAAAGTAACGATATTTTCCTCCTCCTAACATTTCGCCTGAGCGTGTTTTAAAATTAGAGAATCAGTGCAACAGAATTCTTGATAGGCCTATCATAAGATTAGTATTATGCGAAGGCATCTACGTAAGTTTTCAAATTGTCGAATGAGTGTAGCAGATTTCTTGAGGCGCCATGCCAAAAAGTTAGTGTTAATTACTTATAGAAATAACACTACGGTATACAAGCTTGAGTCCACACCTGTGGAGTAAGGGTTAGCATGTCTAGCCGTGAAACCAGGTGGCCCGGGTTCGATTCCCGGTCGGGGCAAGTTACCTGGTTGAGGTTTTTTCTGGGGTTTTCCCTCAACCCAATATGAGTAAATGCTGGGTAACTTTCGGTGTTGGACCCCGGACTCGTTTCACCGGCATTATCACCTTCATCTCATTCAGACGCTAAATAACCTTAGATGTTGACAAAGCGTCGTAAAATAAACTACTAAAATAAAAAATACAAGCTTGAAATTAACACATCACAACTACTCCTGAAGTGCCAGACCATGGTTTTCGATAAAACAACGAATGAAAAAACGTTTAAGCAAAGGATGTAAAATGCTAGCTGCTACTTTTATGCCAAATATCAAAATCAAAATGTTTTTCAAATATCTAACATCCTCCATATGAAAGTATATTAAAGACTATTTAAATATAATTAATATATTTTCGAGTCTCTATTTTTTCCGGTACCGGTACGGTACGGCGTACCGGTTTGTACCGGCCCAACTACAGCACTGTAGTGAATGAAATGTTAGGTAGTGGGTGAGGAGCTAGAAATGGCGTGACGGACGCCAGTGGCTGCGTTTGCGCGGAATAAACGGTGGTCGAACGCACGGACGGGCCACTACGAATGCCGTGTCTGCTTTGGCTCTATTAAAATTCCGTATAAAATACAGATCGCAACATGTGGCAGCCACCGGTGATGGTGACTAGTTGCGACGTCTGACACTTCGTAGAAATTTTATGTGGCCTACCGTTACGAAGTGTGGAATTCCGTGATACAGTTGCAGAAATGGTGGCGGAACGTGCACGGGCTTCGTGCTGCACTGCATCGCAGGGCCATAATTCCAAGTTGACGAACACGGGATTTGTGGTAGATAGTGGCAAAAGTAGTCTTCCCTCGACATCCTGCACAAAGGAAAATGTGAGGCTGATGCAGAATAAATTTACCTCAAGTTCCGAAAAGTCAACATTCCAGGCCGCTCGTCAAAATTTCATTTATTAATCAAACATTTTTGATAAGAATGAAATATCTATAACCTAATAAAGTTTTTAATACCGGTATTTACCACTTTATTATCATGAGGTGGTTTACCTGCGTATAATATATAATGTATTTCATTAATAATATTTCATTTTTTCACTAATAGTGATTACAACTGGCCAAAAACGCCTCCATTACTACCAGTTCTAAGAAATAATTACATTTTCGCCGCATTACTGTCAGAAATTATTAGCGGAAGACTCTAACCATCGGATGGAGTATGTGGAGATCATGCTTTCAAGAACATTTTCCGGGTTGTTGGTCGGGGCATTGTGATCCGTATGGGTGGCCAGCACAGAGTCCTGACTTTAAGCCATCTGACTTTTTTCTATAGGGGTGGACGAAGGAGGAGGTTTATCACAACAAACCACAAACTAGACCAGCTGGAGTATCTCATTCGGTATGTTGTAACCAACATACCATCGGAGTTCTTGCTGAAGTTAGCCGAAGCTATTCCCAAACGATTACAGAAACTGTAGACATTGCTGCTGACTATGTAGGAATTTAATATTGCAGATAATTTCTACGGTCAATAATAAAACTGGTTTCATCACAATGACTAGTTGTCAAAAAAGTTTATCAATATTCAATCGGCATCACTGGAGTTGTGATAAACGGATCTGAGTCCGGGGAGGAGTGCACGTGCAACGGATGTTGAAACCGAACAGAACAACACTATCGGCACGCAACTCATTCCACCTGCACAAAAACCTGTTTGGGCCGAAGTGCCATGTCCCGTGGGATAAGGAGCTCTGATCATCATGCTGATCATGGTCACCGCCGCCAGAGTCACAGTCGGCATCATCATCATCATCATCATCATTTTTGGTAGTAGTAGTAGTATTAGTAGGTTTATTTTGCCTGGCAGAGTTAAGGCCATGAGGCCTTCTCTTCCACTCAACCAGGTTTCAGTAATATACATGAGATACAAAATTTTATTACAAAACAACACAAAAGAAAATATCTTAGAAATTACATAAAATATAGTAGGAAATTACAATAGACAAGATCAGTTACATAAAATAAAATTACAAATTTTCAAGATCAGTTACATAATATGTAAAATAAAGTAGAAAATTACACATAATCAAAATCAGTTACATAACATAAGGGGAATACACACACACACACACACACACACACACAAAAACACACAATTTATAAGATCTAAAATGCCCGAGACAAATTGGACGATTAATTTACTTGAGATATATTATTCAGTTAATATACTAATTGGAGAATACATATGGGTGACAAGACATAAAATGTTGATTAGCAAAGTCCTACTAAATGGCATACACACACAAAATGATTAAGTAATATATGAAGATAATAAATAAAAAGAAAAGAGAAAAAAAGAAGAAGAGAGAGGAGAAAAAAAATAACAACTTGGTCATTTAAGACTATTTAGAAATTTCCGCAAGAGTCTAGTTCTGTTCATTAAAGACGTTTCTAAGTAGAGTGTACTTAAAAGATTTTAGACTCCGACTGCTCCTGATTTCCTGTGACAAGGAATTCCAGGAACGGGCTGTGTGTATTGTGAAGGAAGCAGAGTAGAGAGATGTTTGATGGAGTGGAATTGATAGAACATGGTTATGCTGTGAACGTGTATCACGGTTGTGGTGGGATGCTAAAAGCGTGAAGCGAGGAACTAGGTAAATAGGTGTGGAATTATTTAAAATCTGATACAGCAAACAGAGTGAATCAACTGACCGTCTCTCCCGTAGGTTATTTTACGACGCTTTATCAACATCTTAGCTTATTTAGCGTCTGAATGAGATGAAGGTGATAATGCCGGCGAAATGAGTCCGGAGTCTAGCACCGAAAGTTACCCAGCATTTGCTCATATTGGGTTGAGAGAAAACCACGGAAAAAACCTCAACCAGGTAACTTGCCCCGACCGGGAATAGAACCTGGGCCACCTGGTTTCGCGGCCAGACGCGCTAACCGTTACTCCACAGGTGTGGACGACATCATCATCATCATCAATATTTTATTCACTTAATTCATTTCAATTAGTTTAAAATTAATTCCCTCGAAATAAGTTTCCTTCTTAATATGTCACAGGGATTCAGATAATACATTTATTTGGGTTAAGTTTTTTTTATGTTCTTCTACCGTGGGGGCAGACGAAAGTCGAATCGCTCTGTGACCAAACGATCTACATTGTGTTTTTCGTTGGCTCGATCGTTAAACAAATTCAATATAATGGGATCAGCTTGCGGATGTGCCGCGATCAGTACGTCCAAGCACCTCACTGAAAATCCATTGTACATACTTGGCAAAGTTCTACACCAGTTCTGCTCGTGCCAAAGAAAATCATCTATGATATACAGAAAAGGGAGAGGTACCATCCAAATAAATTCCAGATTCTGCATCGTCTGATTGAAAATTACTGTTCCACGACTTCCAGGAAAAGTTGTTTGGACGTTCCGATCGCGGAAAATCTGCGACCGATTCCACAGTCTTGAATTTTCTTAACTATGGAGAGAGACCGTGCTTTACTTGCACTTGCCTATGGCGATGACGTGTGCGAACTTATCAGCTACCGCTGCCTGTGACCAACCTTCACGCCATCAGAGTGAAATGACCGTAACACGATCGCCCAGTGTCAGCATGATTTATCTGCAACGAAAAATATAATAATTATAAGCATTACATACGCATTTCCTATGATGTGGAAGTTTTCGGACATCCTGTACAGTTCATGTAACCAAATGAGTAGGAAGGGATCAGATACCACTAAGATGATTCCATGTACCAACGGATCTCGAGAACTAAGAGTTTCCAACGCGTCTAATAAATAAGTTTCCCTCGGTTATAGGAACCTGCTGTCGGTCCTATTGCACTCAGAGTCATAAGTTATATGCCTGGCTGAATAGTTTAATGCAGTAAAACGGAAGTCAACCCTGGGCATAAGAGGGGAAGTGAAAGGGACGAAGAAACCTCCGTTCATGTCCTTTTTATTTACACTGCATTATAAAAACCCGCAGTAAGGCTCTGTGTATCAGTACTGGATTTTAGGCGACTAGTGAGAGCCAAAAGTTCGTAAAAGCTATGATGCCCGTTTGATACAATCCGTCACTGACCTTCTTGTCTACTCGTACAGCACCAAAACATTGTCTCAGCCGGGAAAGGTGGAGTGAGGAGTTAAGGGGTGGTCTGTATTGACTTAATCGAGTTATTAACGCCCAGGCCTGACCTAAGTCATTCTTTGTAAAATTAAGTGATACGGATTAGAGGAACATCTAGAGAGTGTTGAAGGAATTAAATTGGGTGAAGTTGAAGAAAATAGAAAACCCCGAGAAATATATCCTCCGTTTTTTTATGATACTCTTATCGAATTTGCTATTCCAAAGAAACTAGACCGATTAAGTAAACTGTGTCTCAGTGAAACGTACAGCAGAGTCCGTATAGGTCAGCAAGGAGATGCACTATCACGTTTACTTCTTAGCTTTGCTCTAGAAAATGCCATAAGGAAAGTCCTGGATAACAGAGAGAGTTTGGAATTGAACGGATTACATCAGCTGCTTGGCTATGCTGATGGCGTGAATATGTTAGGAGAATTTTACTTGAAGTAAGTAAAGTGATAGGTTTGGAAGTAAATCCCGAAAACACAAAGTATATGATTATGTCTTGTGATCAGAATATTGTACGAAATGGAAATATAAAAATTAGAAGTTTACCCTTAGAAGAGGTGGAAAAATTCAAATATCTTGGAGCAACAGTGAGAAATATAAATGACACTCGGGAGGAAATTAAACGCAGAATAAATATGGGAAATGGGTGTTATTATCCGGTTGAGAAGCTTTTGTCATCCAGTCTGCACTCAAAAAGTCTGAAAGTTAGAATTTATAAAACAGTTATATTACCGGTTGTTTTGTATGGTTGTGAAACTTGGACTCTCACTTTGAGAGAGTAACAGAGGTTAAGAGTGTTTGAGAATAAGGTGCTTAGGAAAATGTTTGGGGCTAAGAGGGATGAAGTTACAGGAGAATGGAGAAAGTTACACAACACAGAACTACACGCATTGTATTCTTCACCTGACATAATTAGGAATATTAAATCCAGACGTTTGAGATGAGCAGGGCATATAGCACGTATGGGTGAATCCAGAAATGCATATATGTAGAGTGTTAGTTAGGATGCGGAGGGAAAATAAATTTGGAGAGCTGGAATATGATTGTAGCGTAGAGAGTGGAATAATCTTGCTCAGGCGAGGACTGCAATGAACTTGAGGGTTCCTTTAAAACCATAAGTAAGTAAGAAAGTAAGTATGTTTTCCAACACAGGTACCATTCCAGTCAATACTGGGCATCCAATCCAATTCGGAAGAATGAAATTGCTGTGTTGTATAAGAGTCGCGTTTTCTGTTCGCAGTTTCATATGTTTGGGCACGATGTTCACGTTCTGACACCAAAAATGTTTTTATAACGCCACTACGTGTTCATCTATTAGAAAGTCAATTTGGGCCGCGATGATGAGAAGAAAACTGCATAATTAATCTGTATTTGAAATTACTGCCTTGCTGGGATCTGAATGTCTAATTCGCCGCCCAACAGCAGATCATACTAACTAATCGCAATTGATGTCAGCTCTGAATGCAGATATCAGTAATAATGCATAACGATAATTGAATTGATTAAATTTTCGTATTAATATGCAAGCCAACACAAACATGTGTTGAATATAGAACTGAGGAAAGTTTGTTCAGGCGCAGATATAATTTCATAACTAAAAAAATTGAATAAAACTTTACTTACATTTTCCATTAATTTGCTGTCAACTGCAGTGTATCATGTTGTATAAGATTACCTAATGTAATTTTATATTTTATTGTCTTATAAGAAAAAGTGTATTTTATAACATTTGCATAATTTCAGTACCCAAATGTTCCATCTGTTTTCTTTTTTATATTGTTATTAATTAATTATAGAACGTATCTTCATGTTGTAAAAATCGATTTCGAGATTTTCGCTGATGTCAGAGCAGTTCGCCTTAGAACACTATACTAAACAAGCATAACAATCCGTCATTTTGAATCCCACAGTCAAGGCGACATAACAATTTTAACATAAGATCATGTGTAAGGACAATATTATGTATGCGTGTTTGAGGTTTGGAGATAGTAAAGTTTCACTATAGTTACCTGTGAAATAAGCAAATACGATGGTATAGTAAATCCATGTGAATGAATTAAAGTTTAAAAGAATATTGAAAGTTTAAAGTAAAGTAAATCCTATGTGTATTAATTTAAGTGAAAATTATTTAAGCAATTAATTTAAAAATATAAAATGTAAACTAAAGTAAACTCTATGTGCGTTAATATTGAATGAAAATTAATTAATCCAGTAACTAGGAGGGATGCTATAAAAATGGTCGGCAATGTTGCGGTTGTACGCGCTATTCCGGGCAGATCCATGATCATTAACCGTTGTCGCCACTGCTTCAACGAGATAGAAACTCTCGCCCACGTTTTTGGATCTTGCCCGCAGGGTGAGACATTACGCAATGCCAGGCATCACAAAATCAGGTCCGCAATCGTTCAATCTCTTCGCGACAAGGGATATACTACCTATGAAGAAATCCATTGTCTATCGGAAACAGGAAGCTGTTGGCGAGTTGATATATTAGCGTTTAACA
Organism: Periplaneta americana; assembly: GCF_040183065.1. Classification (NCBI taxonomy): domain Eukaryota; kingdom Metazoa; phylum Arthropoda; class Insecta; order Blattodea; family Blattidae; genus Periplaneta; species Periplaneta americana. Next base: position 75,225,623 of record NC_091117.1, on the reverse strand, counting down.
ACACAACAGGCTATATAATACATTTTATTATCCGCTTTGAATTGAATACAACTCAACCAGAAGATGTCAACAAGTTTATGGTCCAACTGTTCCTTATTATTTACATATGTATTAGTTACAAACTATTGAAATTATTGAATTATTAGTGGATGTTAGAGGCATGATTACAAAAAAAAAAAATTAATTTCTGCAAAGTGTTCAATCCTGAATCGTCTTTGGCTAAGACTGTTTCTTTGATACCTAAAAAATATTCAATCTGTCTTCGAGAAATCATATATATAAAATAAATTAATAACACAATTATAATTAAATTATTATATTTCTCACGGAAACATTTTCGTAAAATTGTACACATTTACTAATGCTTGTATGTTTGGTATACTTTGTCCTTCAGGGCAACCCCTATTTTAGGGGAAGTTTGTTTAAATAAATAAATAAATAAATAAATAAATAACAATTTTGATCAATTTATCGATTTGATCATATTTCAGAAGACATAATTTTTAATGTCCCTTTATCATTTGTAATTATTAGTTAAGTTAAAAGTATTTAATTTTAACAGGACCTTTCATTTCAAAACGAAAATCCATTCTAATAATTTATTATTAGCTTTCTTCTGTTCA